>NC_134537.1:147818585-148134656 GCF_050624435.1 Tenrec ecaudatus
TCTGAATGCGCCATGTTCCTGCGCAGAAACACCAGCATCACCAGGCGCCTTTCTGTTTCGCTTCATAAATTCATTGGCCAATCGGAAGAATCACCAGTGGACAGAAGGGAAGGAGGGGATGCTGTCAGGAGAAGGAAGCTCAAGGTTCCATCTCTCCTGTGTTCCAGTGAGATGCCTGTGCTCACACTCTGCCCCATGGCTCTGCCCCACGGCTCTTCCTGGCTGGACAGGGCTTCTGGGTTCCTGTTTGCTCCTACTCTGTATGGTTCAGGACTTTGTTTCTCAGACTCTTACAGGTAATCAATCGTTCAGGAGATTGGCTTGGTCCCCTGTGGTCTCTTAACATCCTGCACACACCTCTATTTAAAGAGCCTTTACTAAAAGCCACTCAAATTAGCTTAATTTTACCCTGCTTTCTTGGTGCATACTTTTTTTTTTTAGCACTTTATTGCTCTTTTCAGATATTGTCCTTCTTTTTGTTTTTAAAAATATCAAAAGTTGAAGGCAACCCTCTGCCAAGTAAGCCCATTAATGTTATTTTTCTATGAACATGTGTTTCCTTCATGTGTCTGTTACAATTTGATAATTCTCAAAATATTTTGAACTTTTCCAAAGTACTATCACTATGTTTCAGTGTAGTGCAATTGTGCTTTTACCCTGGGGGTGGGGGGTGGGAGAGGGATAGTGGGATTCATTTAATTGTGATGGCCTGTTTTATTATTATAGTGTTCTGGAACCAAACCCGCAATGTCTCTGAGGTGTGCATAGCTATATAAACCGCTGAGGCTTTGACTGATATTTGTTCTTTTCCCAAATTATATTGGTTTTAATCTATGAGAGGATGTCTTTTCTGATTTCCCAAGACACTTTGTTATTTCTCGTATCTTTTTTCATTCATCCCGTCTCCTGCCTGAAGCACCTACCTATCCGTTCTGAGCTAATTTCCACTTATCCTTCAAAATTCTTAGTGCAAGAAATCATGTTGGGACTTGTACTGTGGATTAAATTTCTTACTTTAAGTTTATTTACATAATATCACCTATATATACCAGTTATGCTCCTTGTTTCTGTATTTATATTTGCCTTACATTAAAGAACAAAAGTCCCATTACTTCTATCTACATGTTATAATGGTATGGAGCACTGCTTTTACCTGAACCAGGTTTAATGGAATGACTTAGCATTCTAGTCTGTAGTCAGTAGGACAGTTATGCTCCTTTGAGTCATTCAGGAAAGTCTTCCACTTGATATCTGGAAGTGAAAATTAAAAGATTGATTCCTTCAGATGACACCTTGTTCTGGTCTAAGCTGGCCTGGTAAATGTTGTCTAAATTTGATGAGATTGACAGAGCAAATTTCGGGATGAGGATGAGAGTGGTTAATTCTTTGTGCTATTATCTTTCATTTCTCTCAGTGTTTTCTGTCAAAATCCATCTTGCACTAAACCTGAAGAACTTAATATGCTGGATTTTTTTCTACCAGATGCAAATAGAAAATAGATGTCATACATATGCATGATCCATTTATGGGTTGTAGAATAATTAAGTAGGTCTGAGTTTTGTAAAATGTCAACTTTTTCCTATTCAATAAAGCAAATGATCACTAAAGGGCGCATGATGTTTATAGGGCTTGATTAGGTTTGGCCCTGTCCTAATTTATTTTAAATAGAAATCATGAACACATTTTAGCAATATCGCTGGATTTTTTGTTTTGCTTTGTTTTCTTTTTGATAGAATTATTTGGGAGTGTGGTACATTCTATCTAATGGGCAAGCCATTTCTAGTTCCTTAGAGATTAACTTTCTTACTTAGCTACTCAGTTTTAAGGAACTGAAAATGAATGTTATGTTAGGCAATTCTTCACAACAATTGTTACTAAGCAGGATATAAGGGGGGTGACTTTCAGTTTTCTGTTTTTCATTCCTCTCTCTCCTCCACTGCAGTTGAGAGAGAAGAAAATGAGAGGAGAGAGTGGGAACTGTGAGTGGTTTGAGTAAAAACTTTTACTTGTTCAAAAAATTGATAGTGATTGGTCCCAAACCCTCTTTGAACTCTGCTTCAGTGCTAGCCCAGCAGCATGACCACCCGGTCCCTCGATTTCCACCTCTTCCTCTCCGTGGGATTCTAAGAGATTCAGGTGCCACGGCTTTGGAGCCCAGGATCTTTTGTACTAAAACTAAAGGTGAAAATGCCATCAATTTCTGGTTGCCTTGTTTTCAGGAACAAACTAGTTTGATGTTATTTCTTCTTTGATTTTTCCAGGACATCACATTCAATTCTCAACTGTCCTGTTTTTAAAGAAAGATAAGACTTTGGTTTTGATTGAATTTTCCTTGAGATCAGTTATTGCCCAGTCCAGTTATTAAAGGGGTAATGTGGCGTCAGTTCTGAATTCTCTGAGGTCACTCTCAAGGTCACCAGTGAATGAAATATTGTTTTGAAGTGTGGCTCTTGAGTTGTATTTGTTTCCCATGCAAAGGGAAAACAGAGGCATAAGAGGTAATGCAGGAAGATCATCTCTCCTTCATCTTGATATTGGATGTATTTTCTTGGTTTCTAGTGCAAAAATGTTAAAGTATCTAAGGTTACTGTTGTGTTTGCTTGTTTCAGTTATCATGATTTTCCATACCTTCAGTTTCATTTACAGTATGGGAAAGGGGGGCATGAAATAGAAAACCATTCTTTTCTGAACAAGAAAGATTAATCAAGTAGCATGTGTGGTTTGGTACCAAAAGAGAAGGACAAATCATGGTCCTTCACCCCTAACGCCTCAGCGCGATGGAAGGGAATTGTAACTACTTGGCCGTATTGGAGGGCAATCATGTTGGGATATACTAGAAAGAAGAAAGCTGCCAGTGTCCACTTACACCACAGAAACAGCACAGATATAAGACGAAACAGCTACTTAGTTAGCAGCCGATGAAGAGAGCATACAACTGTATGGATGGAACATCAATATACACAGTGCATACTCGAGCATATAACATACCTGCATGGAAAACACTCTTGCATGAATATCACATGAGAGTATCCTGATATCTGAATTATGGCTTGCTGATTGATCCAAGCTTTCCTAAAATGTCCAATATCAGAAGTTGACTTATAAATCTTGGAAAAATTTCTTCTGGCATCACTCCATATCTCTGAAAATTATTAAGAGATTAGGGTGAGGAACCAAACAAGTCAAACAAAAAAACAAACAAGTCACTCATGGCCATTGAGGATATTCTAACCAATAATATCAGAACCAAACTCACTGCCATCAAGTCAATTCTGATGCCGAGCAACCCTGTAGGGAAGAGTGCCACTGCCCCTTTGAGTCTCCGAAGCCGTGATTTGTTATGGGTGTGGGTAACATCATCTTTCTCTTGTGGTTAAAAGTCTAACTTCTCCTCAATAGTGCTATCAGTACCCAGGCTAAAATTTTATGCCGAAATATGAACAATTTACAACAAAGCATCACAATGTCAATATCTGCCCAGAATAGTTTTTATGTGTTTTAGTTCATGAAGCCTGACATTGTCAGCACTAGCATTCAGGGTCCACCATCACCTAGTTTTGCCTTCCCACGGCAAATGCATCTGCCCCTCACACTTTCAGACAAGAAGCCCTTTTCTTAAGCATGGTCTTTGCCAAACTCACCAGCACGGTGCTCCTGCTTGGCTTTCTCGCTGTTCTCCAGTGCTTCTCCTCACTAAGAATGTTTTGTGTGTGCTTGTTTTGCAGTTTACAAGCTTTCAATTGAAAGTCGGGAAGCATTCCTTGTCCTAACAGATTTATTGGCATGTAATTCACATATCCTGCTATTCAATAGTTCAATCACATCAAGATGTTCTGTCATCACCACAATAAGTTTTAGAAAATGTTCTTCATTCTTAGACTCATCATCTGTTGTTCAAAATGCACCTACGTGAAATAGAACGTCTGTTTTCTATAGAGATTTCATTGAAAATGTCTGTTTTCTGCAGAGATTTCACAAGGTCCAATTTGGGTAAGCTTCCAGAGTCCAGTTTTTAGATGTGGGATTTTCTCTTCTCGACAACTCACTGTTGCATGGTAGGACACAATCTTCTCTAGCCCACAAAGCGATGGTCACACTCCCTGTTCTCCTTGACTTCGTAATTTCTTTCTTGAAGATAGCTTCAGTGTTCCCTGTTTTCTCCACCCCTATAGGAATTGACTATTTACAAGAACTGGATGTGTTGACTTACACTATTGTAAGTCTTCTGAGATATGATGAGTCTTCATCTGCCGTGGTCTTCCCCAACTCTGACCTGCCTAGTCTACGAGTTTTCTGAAAGCAAAGTCCCTGCTTATTCCTCCTCATTTTCTTACTCTGTGAGTGTTCCGTGTTCTAATCTGGGTCTGCTGGGCACCTCTTTGTATAGATATTAAGCTCTCCTGACTTCTCAGCTCTACTTAGTCTGTCAAATTTTACTGTATTTAATGATTACATAGTTATTAGATCAAGAAAGAAGGGATATGTGGTACGTGCTTGTGTATATGAATAATCAGGCACAAACATTATCTCCTATAACTCATTTGTTGTTGTTAAGCAATAGAAGCCACGTGGCAGAGACTTAGTCCACGATTTTTAATTATTCATTTAAGGAATGATAGGACTGCTGTACTCAGCTTCTTCTGACTCTTGTTTGTTGTTGTTGCTGTCATCATGACTCATGCCTGAATCACTTATTACTGTAAGTGACTTATACTTTATGTCCTTGTTATTCTTGCTCTCATGTGAGCACTTCATACACATTTATGCATTGTTGTCCGGAGATGTCTACGTTCCCCATCATTCTTCTCCCCATTTGGCCCAGGATCTTCCACCCTCACTTTTTTCCCAATAATTTGGAAATGGCACTCTGTGATTCCTATTCAAGTCATGCACAGCCCCTTTTCCTGATACCTTAGCTACTAAATTTCAGACTTCAGTCTATTTTGGTGACTGATTAGATCTTTCTAGAAGCTTTTCTCCAGGGGGCATCAATTCCAAACCCTCACAAGAACAGGTGCAACTTCTACTCTTGTAATTCCCACCCACACTTCGACCTCTACTCTATTTCCGGATAACACCGTATTAAGTCACTAATGGCTAGAGTTTGAAAGATTGAAAGTTAAAAGCATAATTAGAGACTGAGGGGAAACAAATTGTACCCATAAAATTCAGAATTAATTTCAGGGAAATAGGACACTTGAAGCACCTAGTGAAATTTGAAATGACTTTTTTTCTAAAGGAGTCATAGAAATCAGTACCCACCTTACTTGCTGTTTCCATCCAAGGATAAGGGCAGGCCAGTGGGGGAACTTTGGCAAACAGCAGCGTACAGTTCTTGTCACAATAGAAAATTCAATGTTGTGCTAATCACTGTGAAATTGTTTCATGCTGACTCCCTCTATTAACTAGAGACCCATGTTTTAGAATGGTCAGACTAGAGGAAACCTTTAGAGTTGTGACCGTTAGCATAGTGTTCACCAAGAAAAGCCTGCAGATGTAGTTCCAAAGACAAAGCTCAAAGAAATTCTACATGTAGAAAAAGTGACATGAGAAAGAAACAAAAGGAAAAAACAAAACAGAGCCTAAAGGGCACTGGATATGAATAGCTCCTGAGATAAGAGAAATATGAGATGGCAGTGATGCAGAAACCAATATTAAACCAGGAATAAAACAACATTACTATCGAAATATTTTGAAATCCTTGGTGGCTTTTCTTGAACCAAATTAAGAGAAAACAAAACAAAAACACCCCCCACAAGGTCAGTGGTTCAAAACTCTAAGCTGTTCCTCCAGAGAAAGATGAGCTATCCGCTCCTGTAAAGACTTACACTCTCAAAGCCCATTGACAGCTAACCGGGCACCCCTTAGTGAAGGGTTGTGGGGAGGACATGAGCCAGTCAGGTGCAGGGTAGCAACGATGAAACACATAACTTTCCTCTAGTTCTTAAATGCTTCCTCCCCCCACTATCATGATCCCAATTCTACCTTACAAATCTGGCTAGACCAGAGGATGTACACTGGTACAGATAGCAACTGGAAACACAGGGAATCCAGGACAGATGACTCCTCCAGGACCAATGGTGAGATTGGCGATGCCTGGAGGGTGGAGGGAATGTGGGGTAGAAAGGGGGAATTGTTTACAAGAATTTAAGTATAGCCTCCTCTCTGGGGGATGGACAGCAGAGAAGAAGGCAGGGGGAGACATCAGACAAAATAATAGTAATTTATGAATCAGGAAGGGATCATGAGGTAGAGGAGAGTGGGGAGGGAGTGGGAAAATGAGCAGCAGATATTAAGGCCTCAAGTGGAGGGCAAATGTTTTGAAAATGATGATGGCAACAGAAGTACATATGTTCTTGACACAATGGAAGCATGTGTGGATTGTGATAAGAATTGTATGAAACCCCAATAAAATGATTAAAAAAGAAAAAAAATGACTTATATTCTCAGGAACCAGCCCTATAAAGGGGCTCTTTCTATGTGTTAGGTTGGGTTTTCTAGAGAAGCAAAAAGAGTCTTGCTTTTATATATTTGTATGTAGAAGGAGATTTATATATAAGAATGGCTTACAAAGTTGTGGAACTAGGTCAGTCAAGTTAGTTTTTTCCAGACTCATGGAAGCTGATGAACAGGAATCAAGATGAGGAAGCAGAGGCAATGGGGGCACAGATTGGAGGATACAGAGCTAAATGAATGCAAAGTTGGCGGAATGACTCCGCCATCGGTAGTCCACTGAGAACTTCTGGGACTTGGAGGTGATACAATAGGAGCCCAATGAAATGGATGCAGTATCAAGTTCTAGTGGGAGGCAAATGGCCAAAGATATATTTTTTTCAATCACTCTGTGAATCCATTGTTTTGAGCATGTTTTTAATCATTTTATTGGGGGCTAATACATTTCTTATCACTATCCATACATACATCCATTGCATCAAGCGCATATGTGCACTTGTTGCCATCATCATTCTCAAAACATCTACCTTCCACTTGAGCCCCTAATATCAGCTTCTCTTTTCCCTTCCTTCTCCACTTCCCCTACCTCATGAACACTTCATAATTCACAAATCATTATTATTTTCTCATATGTTGCACTGTCTGACGTCTCGCCCTGCCCTCTTCTCTGCTGTACATCCCCCAGAGAGGAGGCTATACCTAGATTCTTATAATCAGTTCCCCTTTTCTACCCTATATTCCCTCCACCCTCCAGGCATCGCCACTCTCATCACTGGTCCTGGAGGAGTCATCTGTCCTGGATTCCCTGTGTTTCCAGTTGCTATCTGCACCAGTGTACATCCTCTGGTCTAGTCAGATTTGTAAGGTAGAATTGGGATCATGATAGTGGGATGGGGGGGAGGGAGGAAGCATTAAAGAACTAGAGCAAAGTTATATGTTTCTTCATTGCTACCCTGCACCCTGCTTGGCTTATCTCCTCCCCACAACCCTTCAGTAAGGGGGTATCCAGTTGGCTGATGATGGGCTTTGAGTCTCCACTCTACACTCACACATTTACAATGATATGATTTTTTTGTTCCTTGATGCTTGATACCTGGTCCCTTCGACAGCTCGTGGTCATACAGGCTGGTGTGAGCATTTTCATCTTTTTTCACTGACCCTCTATTTTAGCAAACACGGTGTCCTTCTGCAGGACTTAGTCACTTCTGAAAACACTGAGTGAGTGAGACGACGCCTCTTTCTGGAGGAAAATTGCAGCTGTACCTTAGCTTCTCTAAAATGCATTTGTTCATTTCCTTAATCTGAGTTCACTAGAGAAGCAAAGCCAATTATGACATTTCCACCTATATGTTTATATTTATATTTAAAAAGCAGCCCACGCAACTGTTGAAGGGAGTAAGTCCAAGTCAGGCAATTTGTGCGTCTATGGAACAGAATTTAGGTTGGTGGTTTCTCCTGACTCAGGTGCCAGCTGGAGGTGATGGCCTTGAGATCAGGAGGAGGCTCACAGGCTGTTGGCTGCAGGGGAGAATGAATCCAAGGTCAGATGACAGGTCACTCAACTCCAGGATTGGCAGGTAATAAGACAGGCTATTGGCTCATGTCCAAAGAACCAGAGGTTGATGAGCCAGACATATAATCAAGACCCAATAAAAAAGCAGACTTTTCCACAATGTCCATGCAGAGGAAACTGTCTTTAATTGGTTTGTGTCAGGAAAAGACAGGCTTCTGAGTAATGATGGTCCATCTCATCCTAATCATTTTAAGAATGATTGCTATGATTACATTCGGCTAGGTCATGTCAGAGGAGATTGCTAGGTATTAACTGCCTAGCCACTGAGAATCCTGGACCAGACAAATGAACACATAAATCCAATCCATCACATATGCACTCATTTCAGTCCCTGGCATCTTCAATATTCTTTGCCAATACCGTAATGCAATATTCTTTGCCAATACCATGATGCAATATTCTTTGCCAATACCATGATGCAATATTCTTTCCAATACCATAATGCATTCTTTTGTGGTCTCCTTTATTTAAGGCCCAGCTTTAACTTACATATGACCAAATGAAAATGTCAATGCTTTCATCAGGCACACTTTGAGACCCAAGTAATATCTTCATTTTTTTTAACACTGCGATTAGGTCTTGTGGAGAAGATGTTACCAACATAAGATATTATTCAATTTCTGAATGGCTGCATTCATGAGTCTTAATTATGGATCCGCGTAAAATGAAATCTTTGACAACTTTGAACTCTTCTTTTTCATGCTGTCTTATAATGGCTCTTTAGTTTCTATCCATGTTATAAATGGGCTAAGGAGATTCCAATTACAGGCTTATTCACGCTTGTAGACTATTAGCAGCTGTGGAATTGCTTCAGCTGTATACTGTTTATTACTCTTATAAGAAAAATAGAAACTGTTTAATGGATCAGGGCCATCTTTACCATTATTCTTGGAAACTTTGGGCCATGGATGGGTTAGGACTTGTAAAATTTAAAACTACAAATTACTTAGCTCAGGTTAATGAAGTAGGTCTAGAAGTGAATATTCAAAAAGTTGACTATGTTCTTGTGGTTGCTATTAGGTGCCATCCAGTGGATTCCATCAGAAGGAAATATCATGCAGTCCTATGCCACCATCACAATTGTTCTTATGACTGAGCCCATTGTTGCAGCCACTGTGCCAAGCCATCTTGCTGAGCTTCTTCCTCCTTTTCACTGCGTCTCTACTTTACCAAGTAAAGTCCTTCTCCAGGGACTGGTCTTTCAAGATAACATGTCTAAAGTCCATGAGATGAACCCTCTCCATTCTTACTTCACAGGCATATTCTAGCCATAATTCTTCCAAGATAGATTTGTTTGTTCTTTTTCAGCCCATGGTACTGTTAATATTTTTCACCAGTACTATAGCCCAGATTCAGTGAATTTTCTTCAGTCTTTTCTATTCAATGTCTAACTTCCCATGCATATAGGGCAATGGAAGGTGTCATGACTTAGGCTAAATGAGGCTTAGTCTTCAACATAACAGCCTTCTTTTTCAACTCTTTAGAGAGTCTTGTGCAGCAGATTTACCCAATGCAATGAGTTGCTTGATCTAATGACTGCTGCTTCCGCTGGCAGTGATTGTGGATCCAAAAATGATTAAATTTTTGACTTCAATTTTTGGGTCATATTTCATGGTTACCTATTAATCTACTTGTGTTGATTTTTATTCCTTTATATTGCTTTATAATCCATGCTGAAGCCTGCAATCCTTGATCATCATGGTGCAAGTGCTTTGAGTCCTCCTCACTTTCAGCATGTAAAACGGTGGCAATTGTATATCAAAGGTTGTTAAAAAGTCTTCCTCCAGCCCTCATATTGAATTCTTTTTCATATAGTTCAACTTCTCTGATCATTTACTCAGCGTACAGATTGATTAAGTCCAGTAAAAAGATACAACTCTGATGAACATCTTTCTTGATTTCAAATCATCTAGTATTCATTCCCTTGTTCTGTTTTCACAACTGCCTCAATTCCTGTAGCATTCCCACATGAACACAATGAAGTGTCCTGGAATTCGCAACCTTCTCAAGGTTATCCATAGTTTATTATGACTACATAGCTTCTGCCTAGATGCCTTTGAATAGTAAGCAAAAAAAAAGTCTGATATTCTCTGCTTCTGTCAATGAACCTATGGCAGCTCCCTGTCAATGTACTGCTGCAAATATTCTTGGTTGACCTTCATCAAAACTTCTTGCATTTTATTAATTTACTTGTATTGTTCAAATATGTTGCTCTAAATGGGTAAATTCTATTGGAGCTCCTTTCTTTGGAATGGGGATAAACATGTGTGTTTTACAGTCACTTGGTCAGGTAGCAGTCTTCCAATGTTCTTGGCATGCACAAATGAATGTTTCTAGTACTTCATCAGCTTATTGAAATTTTTCAATAATAAATTGTGCAGTGATCTGAGGTCAAAAACCAAAAAGAAGAACATGATCAGTATGTCTTAAACTGAAATAACTAAATATATATATGTGTATATATAACTTTAAGTTTCAATATTGAAAGATTCTATGGGCAAAATATTGAATGATGCAGAAAACATCAAGAGAATATGGAAAGACTACACAGTGACATTTTACCAAAAATAAATATAGTCAACATTCAACTCTATCAAGATGTAGCACATGACCCTGAACCAATGACACTGTAGGAGGAATTACAAGCCACACTGAAAGTTTCATCCAAAATTGAGGCTATGGGAATCAATGGAACATTAATCTTTGATTTTGATAGCAATTTGGTCATAAGCTGTATAGGACAATGCATGTGTTTCTTTCCCCTGAACTATTTCTGAAGTTAAAGGCTATATTATATATGGAAATTATGGATAATAGAGATATCTGGTTTACTAAGCTTTTTGTGAGTATTAGTAAGGGATTTGGTAAACTATTAAGCAGTGAATTTATGTTGCAGTAAAGTCCTGTTAGGTTACATGCTGATCAAAAATGCAAACTAAAAAATGAACAGTTTGTGTAGTGCAAGAAAATGATGTGATACACATACAGAGATATTAATCTAAATTGAACCAAGTTACAATGCTAGCCCTACCATTCAAGATTTTGACTGTCTCTTAAAACTTCAATCTGTTTCTTCATTTTTAAAACAGAAATAAATTCAGGCAAGACATAAATTGATTTTAGCATCTTAGGCTCATTCTAGGAAGTTAGCAGGTCCTATATGATCTTTCACCAAATTGTTACTTCATCCATCATTGCTTGCTACCTCAGGGCCTTACCCAATCTCGTTGCTTCACATTATCTGACTGCTCATGCCTATTGCAAGTTTTTAAAGACTATACAGGTTTGCTGATTACAGGTCATTATGGGTTGGCAATGAGTTTTGTTTTAGGGTTGACAGATTAAAATCATACTTTAAGCTCTGTTACAGTAGAAGTCTCCCAATAGACTGACATAACAGCTCAGCCACTTCCCCTGTCTCATTGGAGGTCGTTCTCTGCTGGTTGACATTTCATCCCAGGACAATGAAGAGAAAGCCTAAGATTTGAAAGCCTTGGTTTTATATTTTACTTTCTCATATATGTTTATGTGTATATATGTATATATGTGTATATGTGTATATATATATATATATATATATATATATATGAAGAAAAAACAAAAGAGAGACCTTAGATTTTTTCTAGGCATCATAGAATAAGCAGGATTTAATTGTTGCTGAAGGGCTAGTACAAAAGGTTATCTAACAATGTGAGATCTTATTTGGTACTGAACTTCAAAGCTGAAAATTATGGATTGTGGAACAAGACAAGACACAACCGTCTGCTGCTGTCCCAGAGCTGAGAATATAGAATTTAGAGAAAACTGGGTTAGAGCTGATGGGACCTCTCCGGGAGGTCAGGAAGAAACTAACTAGCCATCCATAAAGCTGTCGAAGCAGTTATTTGAAGAAAAAGGCCAGACATTTCTTTCCGTGTTTCTGAAACTTCAAATAAAATAGACAATTCTGCATTGACATAGATAGGAAATGGGCAGCAATTGAGGGCACCAAGCTCTAAAATAAAACGGAGGTAACTTGTCATTGCTCTGAAGAAAAATTATGAAATTGGTGCCACAGGCTGGGGAGATGGTGAACAAGAATAGAATTTTTTTCTTTGCATCTTATCCAAAGATAAAAGAGAAATGGGATAACCAGGGAGTTTGGTGTGAGAAGGGGTCATGATAACACAGATATAAACAGTAGGCAATGTTGGGAGACATATGCCCATCATTTCTTGAGTTTTACCTTGGAGAATTAATTCTTCTACTCATGCTGCTTGGCTAGTTGCCAGGCTATTTGGCTCTTTGTAATATAACTGAAAATCAAGGCTAGACATTGATAAAACTGGATTAATAATGCTATTGGTCCTCTGCTCTGACACCTTTTGATTTAGTATCATTTTTCAGTGATACTTCTCAGGCATCGTATTTATTTAATATTCCTACAAGTCTATATGAGCGATCAATCTATTACCTAGCCTACCTACAATCAAGGGGGGAGGAGCAATGGTGGTCCAGTGGTAGAACCTTTTCCTTCCATGAAAGAGACCAAGGTTCTATCCCAAACCAATGTGGATGGGCAACCACTGCCTTGCTAATAGTGGAGGCAAAGTCTCCAGACTAAGACAGACTAGCAAGAAAGACCTGGACATCTACTCCATAAAATTAGCCAGTGAAAATCCCATGGATCACACAGTCTAATTCAAAGCCAGCTGTGTGGATGACACAAGACTGAAATGCTAAGAGTAGCCACACAACTTCTTAATTTCCCTGTTCTGTTATAACAAATAACTCAAGTGAGTAATGTTAACAATATAAGTGTAATGTTTTAGAGTTTGGGATGCTAGAAGTAATATATATATATATATATATATATATATATATATATATATATATATATATATATATATATATATATATATATATATATATATAACACATATATGTGTAAACAGGCTGTAGAAGAAGGTGTTTTCTTTGTTTGCTATGTGGAAAGATCCTCATCTTTTTCTGCTCAAATTCTCAGTTACTTAGCTACGTTCATGCAGAATCATCCCCCTTTTGTATTAGCTTGTCGTTGTACCTAATCTATTATTTTTATAACTTCAAGTGATTAGGTTTAGTAGAAACAGTTAACTTCAAAGACCTCATTTACATGGGAATGAAATAAAAATTCATTTGAAGGTAACCTCAAGCCAGCAAAGCCTATTAGGCATGTTGATACTGAAGTGGAATATAGGTAGAGCAAGGTAGTTGAACTAGACCCTCCAGTGGGTAGTCATAGCCTATGTGAGGGATGACTTTGGGGTAGCTCCTTCAGAACTGAGACCACCAAGTATTGCTATTTTAGGCTCAGGTTCTACTTTAATTCATTTCTTCTCCCTCGTCCAACTGACACCTGAAGTGACTAAAATATTCTATATTTATATACACATCTTGCATTTGACTGATGACCAGTGAACCTATTGAAAGGAAGGTTTTTCCTAGAAGTGTTACCAGTATTCAAAATATATAGATGTTCTGCTAAAGCTCTCCCTATTTCGATTCCTTATCAAAAGGGTCAATCTAGAACCTTCAGGTTTGGGTGTATGATTCAGCAGCTTGTACTCTGAGCTGCAGATTTTGGGTTCCTCAGACACTGTAACTGTGTCAGCCATGAGAAGTCGCCAATCTGATACCTGACCCATTGACCGATAGAATTGGGACTTTCCAGCCTCCCCAACTGCATGAGCCACCACATACACATACATAATACATAAATAAAACACATATATTTATATATAAAGCACTATATTTATCTTTGCATCGTATATTTATTTATATATGCATCTATATTTTCTCTCTGGAGAATTCATTCTTAGATAGTTGGTGCTGAGAGTGAGGAGCTGCTGCAAAGATTGCCTAAAACAGAGGAGCCCTTTTGAAATTGTATAATGAATAGAGGCCTACAGAGTTTTAAGTTTCCTAAAATTAAAAGTATATCTTTCCACAAAAGGCATATTATTAGTTCTTTAAGGACATCAAAGGCAATTCTAGTGATGGCTTAGAAGGAAGTGAGGACTAGAGGGAATACTTCTGTTCTATTAGAATTTATGTACCATCAGCAACAAAATGTACTTAAAATTTTGGATCTTGAATGTGCTTCTGGTGTTTCCTTAAAAGAAAATAATGCGTCTACGATTGAACAATATAGAGACTTTTTATGCAGTAATGACAAACTTGTCTCAACTATGCCCAAACATTTCGTGAAGGTAGAACACATAAGTAAAGAACTGGGTATTTAGTTGAGTAGATTGGAATGCAAACTATTAAGGGATTTGAGTCTGTTTACCTTCTAAAATACAGTGAAGTGTGAGAAGAAAGAGATTAACTTAAAAATGAACAGTACAAAATAAAAATAACATTTAAAGATTCTGTTGTGCAAACTACGGACATGTGTCGTAGAAGGTTCACTCAGGATATAGCTAAATAAATTTTGTTTACAAGTTGATGCCTGTGACTGATGGGCTAACCGACTACGACAATTATCTCAGGATGGAATACATCTCAGTTCTCACTCATTAAAATACGTGCTTCTGAAGATGAGATTGTGGACATGGATGGATGAACGGCCTTGGGGATGATGTGAAGGGATGGATGTGCATTGCATGTGGCAAGGACATGAATTTGTAAGGTAGCACAATGGACAAAATGCATAGACTTGTTTGTTTCTTCCATAAATATGTATTTTAAGGGGAAGATAACATAGCCGCCAAGTGGCAAGCCAGGGAAGAATTTCCCAGTAGCCATCCAGGGAAAACCAAACAAGAGGGAAAATCTAGGCTCCTACAACCCAGAACAGTAACTTCAAAGCTAATTGTATTGAGGTAACTGCAACACAGACTATGTGAGAACAGACGGAGAATTGGAAGGAAGGAACAAAGCCACACGTGGAATTCAGCCACACTTACCATCTGAGACTGGCGGCCTGTGTGTGTTTCCCGCAGGAATCCCCTACCACCAGCTGCCTTCTCTTCCTCACTGTTCAGAGGCCTGAGTCACTGCAGGGCAAGTCCCCACACTGCGCACGCACACCAGGGGCCCTCCCGGACACCAGTCATGAAGTGCCTCACCCCTGTATCTGCTTCTTCCTTTCTAGCAGCAGGTCTCACCTGTGCCACTAGGGGGGACCCTTCATGGATGGCTGGCCAGGCTGGCTGCTTGGTGCAGACACCCATACTTCCCACTCAGGTTAGAACAATACCCTTCCTTCCAAACTGCTGCGACCAGACTTTCCCTCATCCATGCCACCTTCGTGGGCCCATGTAACCCCATGGCTAGCACTGCAGTTGCCCACCCATGCCCAGCCAAACAGAGCTATCTCACTTTCATCTTCCTCCATTATTCTACTTAATTCCTCTATTATTCTTTGTACATATATGATTTGTTTCTTTGTTTGTCTTTTGGCTTATTCTTTTCTCTTTGTCGATGCACTCTGTGGTCATTTCTTTCTAGTCCGTTAAAAATTTACAGTCACGGAAACCCAGAGGAGCAGTTCAACCCTGACCTATAGGCGCCGTATGAGGTGAAATTGACTCAGTGAGTTTGATTAATAAATTTTCCTATTTTCAAATATACTTTAAATATTTGTATAAATCCTTGAGGCCTTTTGTAGGGGATCCCCCATTTTCCCTCCGCTCTTCTTCCCTTGCTTCTCTCCCTTCCTTTTTCTACTTTTCCTACTGTTTTCTGTCTGGTGACTACTAATTATCTCCTGTCACCTAATTACCCCTACTTGACCAGTGGTCCACTCAACACTAATAGCTACACCAAAATGCCACAATGCTTCAGTAATGGTACACACCCCACGATCAAGAAAAGCAGGAAAAAACAACAGACAAATACTAAAAACAAGAGATTAATCTGAAGAAACGGCCCTAGGAAAACCAAGCACAGCATTGCAGAACAGTGTTTAGATAACTTCAACAGATAAAAGAAATGTTCAAGTAAATAATGGAAATGATTAGACAACTTGAAACCTTATCCCAAATAGAATTCCAGAATATAAATTATATGATAACAGAATTAAGCAACACTGTGAATGACCTGAGCAACAGAAGGGAAGAAAAGAAAAACTGAATTAGTGAGCTACAATACAATTATTTTGACTACATCTGATGAAACAAGCAACAAAAAACCCCAGAAAACTTAAGCCTGTTGTGGGACACTGTAAAAGCACTAACCTACTGTATATACTTGAATATAAGCCAACCCGAGTATAAGCCGAGGTCCCTAATTATTACCTGGGAAACCAGAAAAACTGAATGACTGGAGTATAAGCCTAGGGTGGAAAATGCAGAAACTATTGGTGAGTTTCAATAATCAAAACAAATGAAAATAAAATTGCTAAAAATTGAGACATCAGTGGGGTAATGTATTTAAATATTTATTTTAAGTAAAAACATAAATAAAAAGATAGCAAGTCCTGTAACATTAGTAAACCAGCAGAGTAAGTGGAAAATAAGGTCAACAAAAACAATAAGGTATCAACAATGATACCTTAAGAGTACTATGCCCTGAGCTTAATCAGCAACCAAGCTAAAATGTAAAGACTTAAAATTCTTCTAAACTGGATTCCTCATCATCATCCATATCCCAATGCAGAGCTTCAGCTGGTGTGAGGTCATCATAGACACTCTCCTCACTGAGATCGCTGTCATCACCATCACTGCTGTCATTTTCATACAAAGCGCAGTCTTCACTGCCATCCATTGCATTACTAATACTACATTTCTGGAAAGCATATCGCACCATGTCTTCTGGAATGTCTTCCCATGCATCTTGAACCCACTTTGCTATTGACTCTATGTCAGGCTTCATGAGATTTCCTCCTTTTGTTAGTCGGGCTTGACCAGATGACATCCATTCATGCCACATCCTTCGCACACGGTCTTTAAAAGGCTTATTCAAAGATACACGTCATAGGACGGCTCTGATTGGTTAGATGTGAGTAAACAAACATTCAAAGCCCTGCAGTGTCAGCGGGGCTTTGAATGAACAGTGGAGAGACGCCAATCACCCGTGAGATAACTGACACTCATCACGTTACCTCGGGGGGGGGGGAAGGAAATGTAACACCTCGTGGGGTACCACTGACCCGTGTATAAGCTGAACCCCAGTTTTTCAACACATTTTTGTGCTTAAAAACTCAGCTTATACAAGAGTATACATGATATATCTCACTGGAATCCGGGAGAAGAAAAACAAAACCAAAAGGATATATTCAGATAAAATATCACAAGAAATCATTGAAGAAAATCTCCTTCATAATTGAGGAGAAAAACTATTTAAGAAACTGGGAGAATCCCAAACAGTATAGACGCCAAAAGCAAAACATAATGACACATTGTTGTCAAGCTTTCCTGTAAAACCAAGCTCACTGCCATTGAGTCAGTGCTGACTCCTAGAGATCCCCTGTGGGTTTCTGAGACTGAAACTGCTTATGGGAGGACAAAGCCCAGTCTTTCTTCTAAGGAGCTTCTGGTGGTTTAGAACTGCTGACTATGCAGAGCGCAGCTGCATGTGTAACCATTTCATTACCAGGACTCTCCTCTAACCAGGGGAAAATAGAGAGTCCTGAAACAGGTGGAGAATAAAGAACAGTCACCTACAACATAAAACCAACAGGTCGCATATCAACAATTTCTAAGCAGTAGCCATGCAAGCAAGAAGACAATAGATGCATTCCTGAAAGAAAAAAATTGCTGATCATGATCCTATATCCAGCAAAATCCACTCTCAAATTCCAGAGAGGAACAAGGATAACTCCAGGGAAGGAAATATTGAAGAAATTATAAAAACAAGATAATTCCTGTTAAAAGCACTCAACAAAATAGGGTCAAAGGGAAATTTCTCAACATAGTCAAGGCCAGCTACAAAAACCAATGAGAACTTCCTGCTAGGAAGGGAAAATCTGAATGGATTTCCCATGAGAACAGGAACAAGTGACGCCTTTACCATCACCCTTATTCAACTCTGATAAGAAACTGAACTCACAGCAGGCAGGGTGGCCACCTCTCTTCCAAGCTGGCACGTGTTCCATACACTCCGCCTGTTCCCACAGCACTCTCTCCCTTCAGCTGGCATGCAGCCAAACCCTCCTGGCTCAGTTGCACATATGATCACTCCTCCTTGACACCTGTCATGTAGTCTCCTCTCTCTGGACCTCCGACTGCTCTGTGCCGCTTCTCTGTACCTCCCAGATCTTGTGGGGTGATCTTATCTTCTATCTGCAGCTCAAGCCTTCCAGGCAACAACCTGTCCTCTTGGATGGCTGGCCCCATTCCCTACTCTTGCCTGGGTTGTGCTGATGGACAGTCTGTCTTCCTAGGTGATACACAGTTCTGCTTCATCCTCTTTGGGATGCTGGGGGAGACTTGTACCTCGGGAACAGTGTGACCCCCACTCACTGAGCTCCATTCAGCCCTGTCAAATGATTTCCCTCCCCAATAGCATCAACTCCAGTCTAATAGAATATGGAAAAACCCTCACCAGAAAAAAAAAGCTCCAGTAAAATATGGGCAAATGCCATGAACATATAATTCATCAAAAAAGCTATTCAAATGGCTAGTAGAATCCATGCAATAATAATTATGCAATTATGACTCTTACCTCACATCTATAGTCACAGCCCAATTAATTTTTTTTTAAAAGACTGGAGAAGTGCAGATATTGCAACTCTCATACACTGCTCATGGGGTTGTGAACATGTACAATTATTGTGGAAAGTTATATAATGCTACTTAAAACAATGGGGAATGGATATACCACACAGTTCAGCAATACCTCTGCTAACTATACACTCTAAAGAATTAAGAAACAAACACGAATAGCCATGTGCACTCCTATGTTCATTCCTGCACTGTTCACAACAGCAAGAAGTTGGGAGGATCCCAAAAGCCCATAAGTAGAAATATGGAAAAAGAAACTTTGGTATAGACATACCATGAAATAATATGAATTATAATAACACAATGAAAAGGGAAACACAAATCACCTTACCACATAGTTGGACTTGGAGAACATTACTTGAGCAAAGTTAGTCAATCACAAAAAGACAACTACTGTGTGAGACTACTGCTATAAGGCCAAACATCCAGAAAAAGAGTGGCCTTGGCTCTCAGGTTATGCAATCATTCAACGTACCCTCCCGGACAATGGGGTGGTAAGTCTGCATCTTGTAACTCATTTACCACCCCTCATTTTCACACCATACAGCTCACTTTTCCAGGGGACATCTTCTCTCACCTGAACACAGGTTCTCATAATGGGGCTAGTGGATAAGGTTATAGTCCATGCCAAGGGGCAATGCCTTATGACCACCCTTATTGGATGGACAATTCTACACTTATGTTCAATGCACTCCAGTGGAGACTCATGATCATAAGAAGGGGTGGGCATGGTTAGTCTGTCTCAAAGGAGATGATGTCACTTCTATGGGTGGGTAGAGTTTGGGAGAGAGTAGCTTAGGTTGAGGAAAATGGTTGATTTGTCCTTTATGGCCATCCAAGGTCATAAAATCACCCTGTACTGTATGGCTTATCATGCATGTTTTACTAAGTTTCTTTTCAGGCCTTGGGGACCCAGGCTCTATACTATAGACTACCTGGACTTTATAGATCTTGTTTTCCAAGGTGAACAGCATGCTACATAGGTCCCATATAAGAGATCCAAACTGGAAAACCTACAAAGTGAACCAGATTTTACGTTAAACACATTTGTTGTAGATTTAAAGAACTGATAAAGTTATTTGGAATTAAAAATGTGATGCCGTGGTAAGAGAAGTGGAGTAAAACTGCTACTCCAAGGTCATGGATTCAAAAGTCATTGTTGGGTTAACTATGGAAGGGCAACTTGGTCTTGGAGAAAATATTTAACATTACTTTATATAGACCCCTCAATGGGAACATCAGCCAAGTACTAAAAAACTTTCTCCACAGACAAAAACAGAAGGATCCAGTTTGCAAAACCATTAATAGATCTAGACTTGACTGTAACGCACCCCTTGCAGATTAAAGAAATTGATATATTCCTTTGAACTTAAAGCTGTAGGACCCAGTGTGAGAATACGAGTGTTATCCCAAAGTGTTGGATCTGGAAGTCTTTGGATTTCCATTTGATTTTGAGGCAGTTTAAGACTAATGGTAACATAGCTTCCAGCATCCCAACAACATACAAGCCACAACTTTCCATCAATTTGTAGCATGGTGGTGGCTGGTTTGTTCCTGTGATGCTGGAAGCTGAGTCTTTGGTATTTCACATAGCAGTAGCATCACTCAAAATGAACAGGCTTCAGTAGAGTTTCCAAGCTAAGAACAGATCATGGAGAAGGAATAGGCTGTCGACTTATGAAGAATTATTCACTGAAAACATTATGAACAGTAGAGGCACATGGTCAGATATTGACAATCTCATGAATAGCATCAGAACATTGTCGGGTAAAGTGATGGAAGGTGAGTCCCTTGGGTCAGAAGGCCCTCAAAATATGACTGTGGAACCATTGACTTCTAAGAATAGAATAGACTGTTATGGCATGGATGGTATAGGAATCATTAAAATGAGAAACAGCAGCCGAAAACATCGATGAACAATTGGAACATGGCATGTATGAAGTACGAATCTAGGGAAATTGGAAGTCACCAAAATGAAGTGGAGGCCATAAGGATCTGCATCGTTGGCATCAGTGAGCTGAAATAGACTGGTGTTGGCCATTTTTAATTGAGCAGTCATAAGGTTTACTCTGTGAGGAATGACAAATTCAAGAAGAATGGCATCCCACATTCATCATCAGAAATCATATTTAAAGATCTACTTTGAAGTACAATGCTGTGACGGATAGAATACCTGTCTGATTAGAAGCAAATCCAGACAATGCAACTATTATCCAACCAATGTCTCCAACTGGAAATTGATGAAATGTGCATTGTGCATTCATAATCATTAGTGAATGGTATGCAGATGTTGGAAACACAGAAGATGAAACTGTAGTTGAAAAATATGGCCTCGGTGATAGAAATGTAGATGGAGATCACCTTTCAGATTTTGACAAGATAAACAACTTCTTCATTGCAAATATCTTTTTTTTTAAACAACATAAACATGGACCATGCATTTTTACTTCTCCAGATGAGATGCACAAAAATCCTACTGGCTACATCTGCAGGAAAAGACAACAGAGAAGCTCAATATCCGCAGATCAAACCACACCAGGGAGTGACTATGGAATGGCTCATTCATGGTTTATATGTAAGTTCAGGTTGAAGATAAGGAAAATGAAACCAAACCCATGAGAGTCAACATAAGTCCTTGAGTGCATCTGACCTGAATTTTGAGAGCATCTCAATAACAGATTTGATGCATTGAACATTAACGACCGAAGAACTATGTAATGATACCAAGAACATTATACACAAAGAAAGAAAAAAATCACTAAAAGGAAATATATTGTCTTGTAACAAAAAGTCATCTAAGTGAGGTGTTAGTGAAGTATGCATGGCAAAAGCACACCAGCCTATACGATCCAAGGATTGTAAATAATAAAATCCAAATCATGAAGAAGGCACAGTACCGGAGCATACACTCTGAAGAGCAGGTTTAAAGAAATCTATGGCTGAAGGCAAAGTCCAAAAGTCCTACGGAAGGTTCTCATGTAGATGAAGCCTCCTGAGCAGCTCCTCTGACCATAGTTCAGAGATGTAAAAAGACCACCATCAAACAGAGTGCATTTTAAGTGGATTATTGCAGAGATAGGTTAAAATGTACCACCTTATTCTTTGATCACACTTTTAAGATCACTCATATTTTGATATCTCTGTTATATCCTCATGAAGGATATGAGACATCAGACCCACAAAAGGTTTATGTTAGTATTTATCAAATTGTAACATTTTTTTGAATGTGCTTTTTTAATGAAAAAGAAAATAACTGCTTGGCTCCAAGGATGACCTTTTCTGACTATTTAAACCTTTATTTTGGAAGTCTGCATTTCCTGATGCTTGCTGTTAATATAGGACACATGTTGACATATTTATGCTAATTAAGCTTGATTGGAATCTCAGAAAAGTACTAAAATGACAAGTTTTATTCTATTGATGATTTAATTAATGACACCGCGTCACAGTTAGGTTATTTGATACCAACACTCTAATTTTTGCAGGAGGCAGGAGGATTTTCACTGTGAGAGGCGTTAACCTAGTAGCTTTTGTTCAGGAGCATGTCAGTCCTCAGGTGGAGATACGTAGGAACAAAGAAGGATCATTATCGCAGTGAACTAGCGGGGAGGAGAGACAGATTATGAAATTATGCATTTGAACATGTAAATGTGGGTAAAAACAATATAAAAGATGTAAATGCATAACGAATTACCAAAAACTAGAGGTAACAAAATTTACTTATTTTGAACAAATCTTATTCAAATCCAGTGGAGTCAACTAGAAGAATATTAGAAAAGGCCTCCTAAAATGCATTGCACAGAGCAGGTGATATAGGTCTTTACAAGATTGCTTTGTCAGCAGATAACAACAGAACACATGCCGAGGCCCATGGACAGTAGTGGTAAAAATGGCACCACTGAGAACACATTTTCCAGTCAGACTCTGGGCTTCCTGCTTCTTATTAGAGGCTTGATGTAGATAATTTTAAAAAATACTCCAATTATCTCTGCTAAATTTCCAATCTTATTGTTTTTATTGACACAAAATAATTTTAGAAAAAAAAAACAAGCAAATACTGAAAGCCTTAAGGTTAAAAGGGACATCTAAAGGAAGATGGCCTGAATGGGTGGCCCACTTTCAAAAACCCAGAAATCCATATTCCTAGAGAACTAAAGGTTTCTCAAGGAGATGGAGCAGATAATACAGAAAAATCAAAACGAACAAGACATGTGTTAGCATAAGTTAAAAAAAAAAAGGATGTCTAGTTCAGATGATTTCTTTTTTTTAACATTTTATTGGGACTCTTACAGGTTTCATAAAAATCTATAAACTTGTATCTGCATTTTCATAATCACTTAAAAACATTATCTTTCTACACGAGCCCTTTGATAGCAGCTCCTCTTTTTACTCTTCCTCCCTCCCCTTCCACTCTCATGAGCCCTTAATGAATTATATATAATATTTTTTCTTCTTCATATATTACACCATCCATTGTGTCCCTTCACCAACATTTCTGTTCTTTGTTCTCCTGGGGGAGCATTGTGTGCTTTGTTGCTGTTCCACTGTACCCTCTGTGCATCTTTCCTTCCATGTAACTCTTCTGTGAGGGAATATCCAATTGTCCAATTGCCTACAGTTGGTCATTGAGTCTGTACTCTGACCCTTCTCCTTTACATCAATGTAATGGTTTGGTTTGATATTCTGATATCTGATCCCATCGATACCTGGTGATCCCCTCCCTCTTTCTCTCCCTTGTCTCCCAAAAACCTTTAGTCCTGTTGCTTTCTCCACGGATTGTTTATCCTGCCTATTTTATATTGATAGACATAAAAAACTTTAAAGACCTATAAATAGTTTCAGGTTCATATGCTGACTTTTATGAATGACTTCCAACCAGGTCTGGTGATGTATCAAGTGCAGCCCCCCTAAGTCACAAGTCTATTTTCAAGATTCCTCAGCGACTTCACCACTTGTTGTGGGAGGTTCAGACTGGACACACTTCCTGCACTGTCTCCAGTGTTGTCCTCTGTCACGCTTTTGGCCAGTGAGGGAAATTGTGTCTTGTGTTGGGGCCGGTCCTATGGTCCTCTCTGTGCATTCGCTGCTCCAAGCAGGAATTTCATCCTCAAAAGCTTGGTGGGCCAGGATGAGACCTGGTCTCTCTTTCCTTTTGCTGTGGAGACATAAACAATACCTTCCACATGAATGGATTAGTATCCTGTTTCCCACTACAATCATTTAAATTATTATTAATTTTTAATTAAGCTATTTATTTTTCACCCCTCTGTTTTAGTTGGATACCTCTATCTGGAAATCATTCATTAAATAACTTTTTTGTATGCCCACTGACTTTATGAGTTTGCCTCAGTGGGCTCATATTGTACTTGTCCGTTGCTTGGATAACTTTGCTTAACAAAATTTCCTCCAACTCTTCTCACGAGAGAATATAGTTCATGAGTTCATCGCTGCCTTTTAGGGATGCGCAGTACTCCACTTTATGTATATAACAGAGGTTTTTTAAATCCACTTGTCAGTTGCTGGCAATTTGAGTTGTTTCTGGTTCTTTGCAATTGTGAACTGTACAGCGATGAAGATTGGAGTGCAGATGTCTGGTCGCAGCCTGCTGCTTGCTTCTTGGGGGATGTACCCGCAGGGGGATTGCTGGGTCGCATGATAGCTCTACTTCCATTTGTTTTAGGTACCACCCTCAGTGGACGAGAATTCCTATCTCACTTCACCTCCTCTAAAATTTGTTGCTTTCCAATGTTTTGAATTGGGTTATCTTTGAAGGTGTTAGGTGGTATCTCATAGTTCTTTTAATTTGCATTTCCCTTCTGGCTAATGATCGGGAAATGTTTCCCTTACGCTTGTTGGCTCTTCCGTTTTCTGCCCTTGTGAAAGTTCTGTTCAGGCCTTTTTTCTCATCTCCTCAATGGGCTATTATTTTTTCTTGTTGTAGACTACCAGGGTATTGTAGATTTTACTGAATAAGCCTTTTGTGTGATGTGTCATTGCTAACGATGTTTTCCCAGTTTGTAGGCTCTCTTATTATTCTCTTGGTGAAGTCAAATGCTTTTTCTGCATCTATTGTCATTATATGGTTCCTATTCTTTTTGTTGTCAATGTGGGGAGTAGTGTTGATGGACTTTTGGATAGTGAACCATCCAGCATCTCTGGAATGAACCCCACTTGGTCACAATGAATTGTTCATTTTGTATACTCTTATATTCCATTGGCCAATATTTTGTCCAGGATTTGCATCAATGTTCATTAGAGATCTGTCTTTAGTTCTCAGTCCCCCTGTTGTCCTTGCCGCTTTAGGTATCAGTGTCACAGTAGTTTCACAAAGGAGTTTGGGAGTTTGCAGCATTTTTATAGCAATTTTTATAGAAGAGTTTGCAAAGGATTGTTGTCAGTTTTTCCCTGAATACATGGTAGAGTTCTCCTGTGAAGTTGCCTGGTTCTAGAGGTTTGTTTTTAGTTGGTAGTCCCTTATTTATTACAGAGTACTATGATGGTCTGTATACCAATGAATTTAACACCTTGGAAGAAATGGACAAATATTTGGGGGAAAAAACCCTCCCTAGATTATCCCAGGTTATGTGACTTCTGATTGAGTTTTGACTTGTCAGAAATTATAAATGATGTGAGAAATGATTCTGGAACAGCTGCTGGGAGCCAGACTATTTAAAGAATTAATTTGATTTTCAAACTAGTGCTCAAAAAGTGTTGTTATTCCAATCGCAAGAAACCCAATCATTTGTTAATGCTATTCCTTATCAATGCTCTCTCAACACTTAAATTACTTAATGTTTTAAGAAGTGTAAAGTTTTGACTCTCAAGTAATTTTATCATGAATGTATTCTTTAAATAGTCTTTTAATATATATTCTATAATAGTCCTTTAAGATAAAGAAAAATAAAGTGTTTTAAAACTTTTAAAATATTATATAAGTTTTGGTACATTTGATGTGAAAAGGCTGACAGTTGAAATTTTAGTACAAAATATTACATAAGTGATAATACTTTCTCCTAAGGTAGCAGCAAGTTAAGCTTTGTGTTTTAAGATATTTCTTTTTGTCTAACAATGTTTCTGATTTTAACTAGCTTTGTTTGACTTTGAAGAGATCAGAAATTTCCCAAACCAGTCTTTTATTAAAACAAAATATGACTATGCATTAACCATGGCTATATCAAGTTTGTCATCTACAGATGGCCTATTACGACATTTGTGGACCTATTAAGACATTTGACAATATTTTTTTCTCCAGCAAAAATTGCTATAATAGACTTATCTAAAAGGATTAAATATTCTGAGTTTGGAATCCACCAGTCTAACTAGAGATTATTAAAACTCTGAAAGGTGACAATGTTCATTAATTATAAATTATCAAAAAATCATCAAAAACAGAAATTAGCCACTAAACAGATGACTGTTTAAGTTCATTATTTGAGCCTATTTTTAGATGTTTCAACAGTATTTTCTACATAGAAATTGCTCTTTTCTAATTTCTCACATTTTAGGAACAAATTTAACCAATTCATGAAAACTCACTACAGAAGCTATTGAGAGTTAAATTATGGGTTACCAAGAATAAGAGTAAGATTTCCTGCTAACTTCAAAGAGAGAGTTTTGTGTCTTTACAGACAAACATCTAAATGTCCATACTCACGCCCTTACTCAAAACAAGCCTGTGGGAGAGGGTAGAACTGTCCCTGTGAGTTTCCAAAACTATAACTCTTTTTTTTATCTCTTTTTTTTAAATTTTAACAATTTATTAGGGGCTCATACAATTCTTATCACAGTTCATACATACACATACATCAATTGTATAAAGCACATCTGTACAGTCTTTGCCCTAATCATTTTTTTCTCCTCTTTTCTTTTTTTACATTTTATTAGGGACTCATACAACTCTTATCACCATCCATACATATAGATACATCAATTGTATAAAGCACATCCAAACATTCCCTGCCCCAATCATTCTCAAGGCATTTGCTCTCCACTTAAGCCCCTTGCATCAGGTCCTCTTTTTTTTTCTTCCCCTCCCTCCCATTTCCCCCCTCCCTCATGTGCCCTTGGTAATTTATACCTCGTTATTTTGTCATATCTTGCCCTATCCGGAGTCTCCCTTCCCCCCTTCTCTGCTGTCCCTCTCCCAGGGAAGAGGTCACATGTGGATCCTTGTAATCAGTATGCATCAAAAACTTGCATTTTTAATACTATTAAGATGCAGTATATAGTTAGTGGGATGAATAGTGCTATCATTTGTATATTATATAAAATATATACATACTAATTCTTTTTCAAAGTATTTAAAACACCCACTAATAAATTATTAATATTAATTTCATAATAATTATATGTTTATGTTTGCCTGTGTGCTTACCTTCCTTCCCCACCCCCAACCCCAAACCATCTTATTAGAAGCTAATCCAGACTTCAGACCATTTCATTGTTCAATCACAGCAATCTCTATTGTACAATTGCTAACAAACTCAGCTTCAAAAGGTTTTCTTCCCTCTTCAATTCCTTGATATCTGTCTTGTTGAATCTTTGCTATGTGTTTATATGTATGTTTTTGGTATATTAGACCGAGGAGTGATGAACCTGTAGAGATAGCAACTAGAATAGGAGTTCTGGGGGAGGTAGGTACCATAGATGCTTTGGTGGGTAGGGTGGGTAAGGTGGAGCAGATCTCAAAATTGTATTTCTTTATAGGAATATAAAGACATTTCTAATGAGAGGTCACAGCTGGTTTTGAAATGCTGACCATGGCCAACATGTAACCACTTACCCCATATGTAACCACTATGATTTGGTGTTGACTAGATGACAGTGTGTTTTAGATTCATGTACTTGTTCATATACAGCAGATTAAAAAATTATATATATATATATATATATATATATCTCCTAACAGCGTTATTTAGATGTGAACAAACAACCCAATGGCACAAATTGTTCTTAGTCTTATATCTATTTTAAACATTTGGCCTAATATTATTTTTATTATTTCTATTCTACCCCTTGCTTTCTTGGAGTTTGTCATGTCCATTCAATTGCCCCCAGATGTTCTTTTTAAACCTTGGGTCTTAAAAACAAAACAAAACAACTGGTGTTTAAAAGACATTTTGAATTTTAACAATGGTCTACGGAAACTAGGAGATTTTTTTTCTCAGAATAATGTGCTCTATTGAAGAATTAAATCTGTTTAAGGTAACTCACTGTCAACTCACTGGCATTAAGCTGCGTCTCACTCCAAACTGCCCTCTAAGACAAGGTAGCACTGTCCTTGTGGGTTTCTGAGACTGTAAATCCTCCACTGAGGAGATAGCCTCATCTGTCTCCCTGGACGCTGGTGGTGGTTTCGAACTGCTGTGCTTAGTAGTCCAGTCTAACACATTAGACCCTTAGAGCCTCTTTTTTTAAAAGAATGTGCTCCAATGAAGAAAATCAGCCTAGTCATTTGAGTTTAGAGTAGGTTGGTAATTATTTAATCCGGTCATCTAAACAGTGTTATGATATGTCTAATGATAATAATCCATTTATCAGCCCCTGATTTGTAAATCTTAAGAAACAATTTACTCAGAGGAGGACTCACCTCAGCTAGGGTCAGCTTTGTTTGTTTGTGTGTTTGTTGGAGGGGAGTGAAAGAGGACCACACATTCCTGCAATAAAGAATTGCCCCATAGTCATGCTAATTTAATAGACACTAATATAATGGGGTCCAGTGCATATCAATGGAAATGCTTGACTAGTAATGGGCAAGATATGTCTGTCTCTGAGAAGATGAACTAAATTCTGTTGCTGAGTAAACTGGGGCAGGGCAGCCTGCTCTTGGGGAAATTGCATAACAATATTTGTAAGAAAGACACTCAGTGGGAGAATTTGTTCTTTATGATCTTACTAATCATGCATTTTTGACTGAATTTCTTTTCTGCCTTTGGTGACCCAACACTGTGTGCTATCCTACCTGGATTTTAGATTTTATCTTTGTGAGGTGTTAAAAATTCTTCAGAGGTCGATCAGAAGGGCCTGGTTTATAGACCCTATTAAGTGATCTAGACTTCACCTTAAACCCATCACTGCGGATTACAGGAGCTGGAGCAGTCCTTGGGAATCATAGCAGACGCACTGTAGTGTGAGAAGAAATGGAAGATGACTCTCCCAAGATCCTAGGGTTCAAAGGCATTGGATTTGCTTCAAATATCAATTTCCTTTGAGGCTGTCTAGTAACTGGAAACCTAAGACCACCATACACTTGCCAATTTCTTTCTTTTTGTGCTATGGAAATTGCTGCCTCCTCTCTAATTTTTAGTGTTTTCATAAATAGTGTTCTGTCATTTAAAGTCTTTTCAATCTGTATAAGTGAACCTTCAAAGTATTTTAATCTATGAAGCTTTTAAACACAAACACACACATTTCTCACTGGTATTTTAAATTAGATATCATTGGCACATTGAAACTCGTTGCCATCAAGTCTAATTTGGCTCACAGCCACCCTAAAGTGGAGGGTAGAATGACCCCTGTAGATTTCTAAGAGTTGTCACTCTTCTTGGGAAAAGAAATCCTCCTCTTTTTCTGAAGAGCTGCTTCTTGGTTTGAAGCTGCTAACCTCTTGGTCAGCAGACCAAGGTTTAACCTCTGTGTCACAAGACTTCTGTAACAATTCCTCGATAAGGGTAGGCACATTTTTGAGGCCGAAGAACCTATTCTGTCCCTCTTAACAATTTAAACATTATTTGAGAGACATACTTATATTCTCTATCAGAGAGAATAATGCCTAAGGTCTTAATGGTGTGTCACCTAAGTGCCTGCAAAAGAAGGACACATGCCTTTATGAGTAAAGGGCTGATAATTAGAACACCCATGGTCAGAAAGGGGGGTTGGATGAGAGCTGAACGTCTGAACGTCAGGTTTGGAGAAGGCTCTGGATAACAGTGAAAGCCTGAAAGCCATTTGCAGAGTTCCAACATGAATTAAGCCTTCACTGCCTTCTTTCTGACAGCCAGAATGTTCCAGTCAATCCATCAATCCACTTCCCGGAGGATCTTCCTCTTTTTCGCTGCCTCTCTACAAAGTATGATGGCCTTCTCCAGGGACTGGTCTCTCCTAAAAAGCCCAAATTATATGAAAGACAGCCTTCCCAGCCTTGCCTCTAAGACATTTGAGCTGTACTTCTGCCAGGATTGAATTGTTAGTTCTTTTGGAAGTCCTTGGTACTTTCACTATTTACCATTAGCACTGTAATTCCCACAGATCAATACATCTTCTGTCTTCCTTATTTAATATCTAACTTCACATGCATATGAGAACATTGAAAATACATTGGCTTGACTCAGGTCCACTTTAGTCTTCAATGTAATATGCTTGTCAACACTTTAAAGAGGTTTGTGCATCAGGTTTACCAATGCAATTCATCTGCAACCTTAATTCTTAACTTATAGATATGAGTGCATAGTTTTATTCCCCTCTCATTATACATATATTTACCTATGAACAAGCCTTATTTAGGCCTCTATAATTGTCCTTTGCCTCCTGGTTCTTTCCTCTATTTCTTTTTTAATTCCCTCTTGTTCCACCATCATGTTCGGCCTTCATTTGGGTTTAGTAATTCCTGGCTGCTACATTGCCCTTGATTGAGCCCCACTAGGCATCCTATGACCTTCCTTTCATTGGTTTTAGTTCACTTGTTTTTCCCTTGTCCCTGGATTGGTTCATCTTCTTTAGTTTCTATCTGAAATTACATATGGGAAATTGATGGACTGTTCCATAGTCAGAGCCTGGACTGATTTTAGGTGCTAACATTGAGTTTTTCCATTGTCTCTTCTCACAGAAGTAGTCAATTTGAATTATATGCATTCCATCTGAACAAGTCCACATGTACAATATACTTGTACATTCCCAATTCATATGTGTCATTCTGGTCAGTCAATATGAAGAGACACATCATTGTCTTCAGTTATTGTCATGAAGGGAGACATGTTAAATGAAATAAGCCCTGATGTTGGAGTTCTTGATATTGCAAACGTCTTAAAAAAAATTCCCTTTCTCTGTGGGGGAACGTGACCGGGTTTAAGACTGATTAATTCTAATCAGTATATAATTTAGTGTCAGGATATACAAGTTCTGACTTTCAGTGTTCATTCAAATATGCACTTAAATAAATATTAGACCTTATCTTAAAAGAATTAATTGTGTATTTTAAACATATATTTTTGGAATACACTCATACATGTGTGAATTGAATACACTCATACATGTATGAATTCAACCCTGTTAGCAGTACCATATATATATATATATATATATATATATATATATATATATATATATATATATATATATATATATATATTACTATTAACAGGGTGGATGGGTAGGTGTATGTTGTTGTAATCTATGTGTTTTATGGAGTTGATTCTAATTCCCTAAACCTTATATGGAAGAGAGGAACTGCCCCGTAGGTGTCCCCAGGCTATAATCTTCTTGAAAGTAGATTGCGGGTTTTTTTCTACTATAGAACTGCTAGTGAGTGCAAACTACTGACCATTTAATTAGCAGCTAAGTGCTTAACCATTGTGATAATGAAGGTCCTTATTTCGTGTGTGCATGTGTGGGAGGGAGGGTGGGTGTACAGGCATCTACACGGCTATCAAATTGATTCTGACTCCTGGTTACCTTATATGGGACAGAGCTTAGCTGCATTTTAAGGTTTGGGAGATTAAATGGATCAGTTGGAATGGTTGAATCAGAGACCTTGTGGTTAGCAACCAATGCTAACTCTCAGCTCTACCCACTCCTACAGCCGTACATAAATACAAATATATATATATATATATATATATATGGGTAAATATGTGTGTTTGTGCATATGTATATATATGCATACACACGTGCTCTCTAGATTTAAGCATATAATCTACTTAAGTCCTAAGACATAGAGAGGGAGTTCAGATAAAGACAGATTACTTGTGTAATGAGCAATCATTATCTGGAATTGAGAATGAGCTCAGCACGCATTTAGCAGTATATCCCCTTCCCTTGTCCCACAATGACACATTATAGCTTGTGGCTTCAACACAGTGCTGGCAGATACAAGCAAGACTCATATTGCTTCTGTAACAAGTCTGTAGGTAGGCATGGACTCTTCATCATATTAAAGGGTTGGATAAATTTAGCATAGACCTGTAATTTAAATGACTGGCAATTCACTAACTATTTAAATGCATTTGGCAGAAAACATATTTATTTTCTCACTTCAACTGCAATAGAGTCTTTGTACTTCACACCAGATTTGGAACCTGTTCAGAAACATTTAGTTAAATTAACAAGATATTACCTACATCTGTTTTTCAATGGTTTCTGTCATGCCATTCAGTGAAAGCTATTTCCTTTTTAGACATTGTTAAATCAAAACCCAGCCCATAACATGTTTTCCTAATGGGTAAGTCTAGCACAAGCCTCGTTCAAGCAATTCATTTCAAGAAATCTTCAGAATGTGTAATTGGTATACTTTTAACCATTATACATTACGTAGAATTTATATGGTTCTGTTTGAGTCCTACCCATACTTAATTGGCAAGTGCCAAACCTTTGTGCATGCTATTATTTTCTCAAACACGTTTCCATCACAGTAAGTTCACTTTACATGCTTTGCATTTTTACATGAACTATAAATGAAAAGTCAGCAGATACAGGGTAAATATAATATGATGTTCATGAGTATGGAGTCCCATGATTAGTGCCCCAAAGTTCCGCTCCTTCATTGTCATCAGTTAATTGTTTTATGTGCCTTATTTTCAATTACTCCCAGCTTAGTCATTGCACGTCATTCAGTCATAATTTTAGACCCCATGTAATGAAATGTTTGCTACCCAATAGGAAATGTTTACAATTATAATAATGCCCATTCAATATTTTTATATGCAAATGTACATCTCATACGATTCAGAAAAAAGAGACTGATATAATGTGGACATACACCATCAGTTTTGAAATTATCATCATTCACTATAAAACATTTTCATGTTAGAAAGAAATAAATACCTTCTGAAAAGATGCCACTGCAGATTAGGTTTTTCTATTTTCATAAATCCTAAAACATCAGAAAGTATTTACACAAAAGTTTGTCATATGAAACAATGCAATTTTCTCTCATAGCTGAGGAACAATTTTACATTTGAAATATCATTATATGTAAAAAAAGCAAGAATCATTTGGTTTTCATTTTTATCTGTAGATCAGAAAAGAGGTTCTTCCTTGAAAGCTCTTTGATGACCACACTCTTCCTTATGAATCTCATATCCGGAAAGATATCTTTTTCTTTAATTAAGATGGTAAGTGGTGAAGAGGCAATATCATTTTTAAGAGAAGTCAAAAGATTTATGTAGAAGTAAAATCTGAAATCTGCTGCACTTTCCCTAGCTGATGCCTTCCTCATTGGACTCAATTGGTGTTAGTGAAGACACCATGAAGTTCATTCAAAGTGCAAGACCTACAGGCAGTCTCTGTACTGCAGTGGCAGCCCTAAGCAGGCTGGCTTCTAGAAGAGGGGAGTGGAAGACAGCTTGGAAAACACCCACTCTCTGAAGGAAGTGTCCTCCAGAGATGGCCAGAGTAGAAGGCACAGAGTGATATGGGGGCTAAACCCTGGGCTGCTAACCTTACGATAGGAGTTAAAAACCACCAGCCCCCATGAGAGATGACCAGGAGGCTTTCTACCCCCACACAGACTCAGAAACCCACAGGAGCAGTTGCAGTCTGTCCAACAAGGTACTATGACTTGGAATGGATCTCCAGAGCCAGTGAGATTTGCTTTGGCTTTGCTGCCCATAGTAGGTCCTACATGGCACAGTATTCACTCTACAAAAATAAAATTTCGCTATTTGAATCAAGTAAACACAGTGGTTCTCAGCCTTCCTAATGCCGTGACCCTTTAATACAGTTTCTCAGGTTGTGGTGACCCCACAACCATAAAATTATTTTCATTGCTACTTTGTAACTGTAATCTTGCTACTATGGTGCATCATAATATAAATATCTGCTATGCAAAATGTATTTTTATTGTTACAAATTGAACATAATTGAAGCACAGTGATGAACCACAAAACCAATATGTAATTATATATTGTGAAATATTTATATCTAATTAAATAAAAAATAAATGTCTTGAAGCAGGGTGTAGCATGGGTAACAGTCTTAATATAACAACGGTAAATTAGACTGCTACATTTTGCGACAGTATGCGTCACAAGCCAACATCAGTGGGAAGGTTGAGATAGCTTCCTTCTCACCAGATCAGAAATTCTCAGTGCAGCCTTTGTAGGAGTACCACAAAGATCATCTTCCACAAGTCTACTTCTGTATGTAGACTTGATAACCAGCAAGCTGGAACACCTGTGTCACAGACATATGTTGTTGGAAAGGAAAGAAGAAGGTGCAACACAGCTTCAGGCAGAACAGGATCTGACTTCAAACACTTGATCCAGCATTTTGTAACTGGCATTGTAGAGAAATCAGTTATTGGTGCATCATTGTTAATAAATTCAATCAACTCCTCTTGTGTTGTCTCAGGAACATCTTCAACTTTGTGAATGGGCTTCTGGCAGGTGCAAATGGCGGTGCCAGGTAGATTCAGAGAGTATGATGAAATTTTTTCTGCAAGCATGTGCAAGTGATCTTTCACAGGAGTTACTGTCATAATCCTTTTGTCTGGTTCAATTTAATATTTCTCAAAGAAAGCAAATAAGGTGGGCAACATGTAAGTTTTATTTCCAGCAAGTTTTTTTTGTTTGTTTTTTTGCCAAAGCTGAAGTTTCATTTGGAATGATGGGATCTTTTCAGACAAATCTAGGCATATTGTATTTGGTACTTACAGTGATAAATTTAACTCATTCAAGATGGTAAAGATGTCAACCAAGTGAGCTATTTTCTGCCGTTCACTTCTATCGCTGAAAAGTGCTTTGAACTACAGTCTTGATTTCTGATTAAAAAACATTTTCAGTTCATCACGAACCTCAAAAACACGTTTTAAAACATTTCCTCTCGACAACCATCTCTCTTCAGTGTGAAATCGCAGAGCATTACTCAGCGCATCCAATTTGTTGCACAGTTCCAAAAACGGTCGACTGTTTAAAGTGCTCGCCTTTATAAAATGTACAGAACCTATGACGCTTTCCATTACTTCTTCTAAATCTTGTAACTCTTGTTGCTAATATTTGTCGATAAATCATACACTGAATTCTGATGACCTTTGGTCACTCATTCAGTAGCAAATGTTGAAATCCAGATCTACATCCTAGCATAGCTGGAGAACCATCTGTGCAAACAACACAAACCTTTTCCCAAGAGATCTTATGCTTTTTCAGAAATGAACCAGCTGTGTCAATTACACCACATGCAGTAGTTGTCGTTTCAAGAGGCTTGCAAAGAAGAAACTCATCTTTAAAATCTCCGTCATTCATATACCTCACGTAAACCAGTAATGGTGAACAGTTTGCAATGTCTGTAGTTTCATCAAGCTGGATGCTAAATATTGGAAATGGAGCAGATTTAATTTCATGGATGACCTGATCAAGAACATCAGCAGACACGTCACCTGTTCTTCTCAGACCATGTCATAAATAAAGAAATTTCACGTAATTTCGTAACAAACCCATGTCTGAACATACCTCGAACAATGTCTTTGGATGCTGGCAACAGTAAGTCCTCAGCAATGGTGTCAGGTTTCATAGCTGCGGTGACTCTGAGTGCCACCAAATATGAAGCTTCAATGGCTGGTACATTTTATTTTTACGGTAATTGCCGCCAGTGCCAATTTTGGCTTTCTTGAGTCCATCAGCTTTGCTTAGAAAAATAGTTGGTATCCTTGCCAGCAAAGCTCAGATGTTTGCTATCAAAATGGCATTCTAGTTTGTTTGGCTTCACAGACTTGGCTGATAGAACTTCACAACAAATAACACATTGTGGTTTCTCAATTCTTGCTTTAGTTATTGAGGTAAAAACCACACTTAAAAAAACCCTCACTATATTTTCTTTCCTTAACGTTCTTTTCTACATGATCCACTGTCACTAGATGGTTTACTAATGAAAATATTATACACCAATAGCTTTAATAAAACAAAAGATGATGCAAGGCATAGTTTAGTGAATACAGTTCATTAAAGTTTCCTATGATTTATCATTATCAGTGTTGTTGTTTTACATACCTGTTACTATCACAAGGGGGCAGTATTCACATCAACCACAGCTGAATATAAACAGACCGATCAGCATCCAGATTAAGTTCCCATGGTGTATGTGTGTGTGTGTGTGTGTGTGTGTATTTGCAGTAGTTGATTTAACATTTGCCCAGTAATTATAATTCATGAAGTATCGCTTTACCTCCAATACTGCTGCTTTCAATACAGTAGCCACTTTTAACAGACTAGGTGCTCTCAACACAACAGCTGCTTTCTTCACAGTAGCTATTCTCTACACAGTAGCTGCTCTCTACATGTGTGACTGGACCGCACAAGTACATGATGGCACCAACCCTGTCACATACACCTGTATTTGCATGGGGTCTATGTGATGGGATTGGTGCGATGCTGTCATCACTCTGGGTACTCATATATGGGCGTATCTGTATGTGAGCGGAACCACTTGGAGATGATAGAGGAGCGGTGTCTTGGTTCCTACCACCACCGGAAATATGTTTCTTCCAATGGTCTTAGGTGACCCTTATGATAGGGTAATTTGATACCCAAAGGGGTCTTGACCCACAAGTTGAGAACTGCTGATTTAGCAGCATTGTAGAAGAGCAGGTGATCTGTTTCCATGAAGATGTCTAGTCAGTAAATGTCATTTAACACAAGGGTTGCTATGAGTTAGACTTGCCTCAGTGGTAACAGGTTTGGTGTTTCTTTCTTTTATTTGGACCAACTGCTCAGAGGGTGAACAATGAATCTTATCCTTCTGTCAAGATTTCAAGTCTCAGAAGCCCAAAGGAGTATTTTGACTTCGTCATGGAGGGAAGCTGACTCTGAATCACCTTGGTGACAATGAGCTTTTTTTGTTTGTTTGGACCAACGAAAATGGGGAATTAGGGTGGGGGGAGCACCCAGATCCTGGTTAATCAGGGAGTAGTTTTTTCTAGGTTCTGAAGGAATAATAAGGAACAGGCAGGCTAAGACTGGGTCAATATTGGACTACAAAACTGTCTTCTACCCTATCGCTGTGCCCCTTCCCCAGGTTCCGTAGCACGTATTTCCACGTTAAATGAAATGCCACAGGCAGAAAGAATTTTGTAATCATTAACAGTTCAATTGGAATTAAATTTTTTATATATTATTCTCTTCTGTTCTTAAAACCACAATTCTGCTAAATTTGATGCTCCCTTTCCCCATTTAAAAGAAAATAAAAAAGACATGCAATCCTTCTAACAAAAATCATCAGATTTCTTAAGCCTTGAAAAGAATAAAAGACAAGGGAGGGTGTTTCTATATGGAAGTTAATTTTATGATATTGCAACATAAATTGTTACCTGGCAGAATCCTCTGCAGTTTAATAGAACAGGCAGCAGGCACCACGACTTAAGCAGACTCTGTAATAAGCAGCAGAGACACATCAGTGTGAAGGGCAGGGAGAGGACATTACTGCTTACCTCCTGTAAGATTAAAAATAGTAAAATATTGCAACCAGGGTTTATCTAAGGGAAGATACTATCTCAGAAAAGGAAGAAAACAATTGTAGGTGACTACTGCCATAGTCCAAGGCATCCTTAGCAGAGCCAGAGAGCTGGGCTGATGGTGACAAGCAGTCACGTGGCCTGTGAGGGCCGACTCTTCTTGTAAGACCTGGTGTCAGGTGATTTTTGACGTTATAATTTTTAAATGAGACGGTTTTCTAAGCATTCTTAGGGGAAAATTCACACGCTATTCTTTCTATACCCTTAAAGGCAGACACGAGATTTAAGTGTAGTAAATGAGAGAATGTATTGATCGAAGACAAGCGCCAGCCTGCACTGCCAGCTGTGCAGGTGACTCCTTTCAAGAACTTTGTGCTAAGGATTCTGATCTCTACTTGGGCTGTATGTGCATGGGGCCTGCTCTGAGCTTTGTATCTGCAGGAGCTTTCACAGAGCAATTTCCAAAATTACACGGGGCATGCAGCTTCTAAATCTTCTAGCAGAGCAGTCATATTATCCTGAGGACTTGCAATAGCAGGAATTATATGCAATTTTCTGATAATGACTCCATTAATGTGAGTCACTGCTGACAATACAATTTGTTAACCATTGCTGGATTCCTCAAACTTATCCTCTGTCACCCTAAAATCAATCACTTGAAATCAACCATCTTCACCATGGTCATCAGCATCAACCTCACCAAATCACTCTGGGTGTGTTTTAAATCACTGACATTACCTCTCTGCATTCCACCAACATTTTAAAAGGAAAAAAAGACAACGAAAGCATGCCTTTGTTCAAGTATCCATTTTGGAGTCAATGCGTTTGATTCTTTCTTTGGGAGAGAAGGACCCACATTAATTAAATTTGGGCCAACTATAGCTTAACTTGAAATTGCCTTTCTATCAAGAGAAACCGCCTCAGCAATTAGGTGCATTAAATGAGTGCCTGTAAGAATCTACTATTGTTCATTCTAATATACCTGGATGTGGAATGGAACCTCCAACACATGGTCTATCTGATTTTCTAATTGGGAGCAACAACTGTACCTAGTGTTTTGAACCCGACTTAATTAACCAAAGCAGATTAAATTATCGTTAAGCTATTGAAGGAAGTGACACCAAAGGCACAAGGGAACGAGGAGAGAGCTATGTACGTTTTACTAATCACAAAGGTCAGTTTTCTGATGTCACAGACCATTAGAAAGTCTTCAAAGATGGAAATAAACCAGCAAAACAGTCTTTGCTTCCCACATGAATATGGAGCCTGGGTGTCTTTGAATGAACTTTTCTTATGAAAGTGACTTCTCCCAGGACACATTCCCAAGGAGCCTCATGGCTCAGCCTTCACATGTATCGTGGCATATATTGTCCCCTGAGTCATTATTTTTAATAGTAAAGCTTTTACACACTATTTAATTCCTTTCCTTAAGTAATATGTTATTGCTGCTATTAGATGCTATCTAATCAATTCTAATTTATAGCAGCCCCACGTGGGAAAGTAGCTCTGCTCTGTAGGGATTTCCATGAGATTGACTGGAATCAATTACCAAGTCTCTTGTCCCATGCAGCCACGGAGTAGGTTTGAACTGCCAGCTTTGCACCATCACAACCGAGTGCTCAACTGTTGCTTTTTCCTAACTAATATAGGAGAACACCCTAGTAATTATTCATTAATTATGCCGATTCTCAATGTCCTTCGCAGCCTTCCCTATCTGCCATCATCCATTTATATTCTCTTATTTTTGTATTATTCTATTTTGATTGATATATTTCATAGTGTCTCACTGGGTGAGTAGTCTTGATCATGTTTACTGTTTCGCATACTTATCACAAAACTCCCAAGATTTATTTTCCATATTACAAAAGCAAAAACTGATATTTTGTCTAAGTGCATAGTTCAAACACAGTGAGTGGGAATAGAAATGGTACAGGTACATTGGAAGATAGTTACCCCAAATATGTTAATATGTACAGGCACATAATGATTTGTACATTAATATTAATATTTATTCATCATGACTAAATGCTATCTACAACCTAAATATCCATCAATACCTTGGTGGGTAAATAAAATATGGCCTATCCAGGCAATGGTATTTTAGTTAGCAATAATAAGAAATGTAATATCGATATACACTATAACCCGTGTAAATAGAAATACTCATTCAAAGAAGTCTTACACAACACAATATATCACAATTGTTCTTCAGTTCCATCAAATTGCTTCCTAAGGATGACAGAATGAAACACTGCCTGGACCTCATAATTGCTCTGATTGTTTCCATTTTTTTTAGTCGCTACTATGTTTATCTCAATGAGGGTCTTCCCATTTTTGCTGACCCTTAACCAATCATGATGTATTTCTCCAAGGATTCGTCTATGTTGATAACATGGCCAGAGTACTTAAGATGAAATTTTAGAAATGCTCCACTTCGGAGGAGCATTCTGGATGCACCTATTCCAAGACAGATTTGTTTCTTCTTTCAAAAACCCATGGTCCTCTCTATATTTTGAAGGCATCTACCTGTTTGTTCTTTGCTCTTCCTTATTAATTCTCCAACTCTCCCATCCATATGAGGCAATTGAAAAATACCATGCTTTGAGTGAGATGCACCTTAGTTCTCAAAGTGCAGTAGGTGTACCCGATGGGATGAGTTATTTGTTTTCTTGACTGCTGCTTCTCTGAGCACGGATGGAGAATCCAGGCAAGATGGAACTCTGGGCAAAGCCCATCTTTTAGCCTTTGATCATGGCGTTAGCTATTGGTCCAGTGGCGAGGATTTGAATTTCCTTTCCAGTGAGTTGTCATCCATCCTGAAAGGTGCAGTCCCTGATGTTCATCACCACGTGCTTCAGGTCCTCCTTGCCTTCAGTTAGCAAAGTTGTGTCATCTGAATATTGCACATTGTTAAAAAGCTTTGCTCCAAACCTGATGCCCACCTTTTCTTTAGCCAGTCCAGTTTCGTGGATTATTGTCTCAGTATGCAAATTGAATGAGTATGGTGGAAAGGTACAACTCCAGTGCGTATCTTTCCTCATGCTAAATCATGAAGTATTTCCTTGTTCTGTTCAAAGTTTTAAATAATAAAGTACACACAAAACCTTTGTACTATGCTTTGCTTTGAGTCAAGGTCCTTCTGACATTAATGATGATATCCTTTGTTCCATATCCTCTTCTGAATCCGGCCCGAATTTCTGGCAGCTCCTGGTCAATGTACTGCTACAACCATTTTTGGACAATCTTCAGCAAAGTTTTATTTCCATATGACATTGTTTGATAATTTGTGCCTTCTTTTCTTTCACTTTTACTTGGAATGGGAACATATATGGAATCTCTTCTAATCAGAAGGCAAAATAACTGTCTTCCAAATTTCCTGGGATAGCCAAATGAGTGCTTCTAGTAATTAATCAGCTTGTTGAAACATTTTATTTTGTATTCCGTCATTCCCGGAGTGTTCAGTACAGTCTCATTTTTTATCCTTCAGTGCCATTGACTTTTGCTCATATGTTGATTCTTGAAATGGTTGAATGTTCACTAGTTCTTTTTGGTACAGTGACTCTGTATACTTCTATCTCCTTTGTCTGCTTCCTACATCATTGGCATATTTTGATGAAAGAATATTTTAATATTGAAATTTGCATCTTGAAATGTTTTAATTCTTTCAGTTTAGTATATGTTCAGCCTCTTTTTTTTGGTTTTCTAACTAGCTTTTTATGGATTCAATTAAAATATTTTATTTTGTCTTCTCAGGTTAATCTATGAAAAAACTATTTTCAGCTTTTTTACTTGATCATTTCTTCAATTTGCCTTACCTACCCTACATGTTTCTGAGTCTCCACTTTGAATTTTCCATTTTTCATGTCTGTTCAGTGGCCCTTTTCTTTCATTTTGAACAATGCTCTTGATATCATCTGACAGCTCATCAGCACTTCTGTCATTAGGGTTTAATGGGTCACCTTTTTCTTGAAATGGTATCAACATTTGCATGGGGTGTCCTCAAGATCATGTTTTGGGTCTCAAGGACTTTTTCATTTTCTTCAACTTCAGCCTGAATTTCCAGATGAGCAATGGATGCTCTGTTCCACAGTTTGCCCCTGACCTGGTTTTACCTGTTGATATTGAGCCTCTCTCTCATCTCTTCCCACTGATGTAGTCACTTTGATTTCGATGTATTCCATCTGGAGATGGATTAATACGTATTCCAAATGCGTGTATGCATGTGTGGGCTTCAAAAAGTCCCTTTAAAATTTCATCATTTTTAGTTTCATTCATTAAAATGTGGAATACTTCATGAATTTGCTGGCCCCAACACATAGGGACAACTCTAATCCTCTCTGTGTTATTCCAATTTTCGTGTATGTGCTGCTGAGGCAAGTGCTGGACTGCATGTCTCATGAAGGTGCAGAGGCCTTCGGTGTATGCATTTATAATTTTATTCATATAAAGAGAGAGAGAACTGTTCAAGGTTTTGATTTACCTTGTGGGAGCCAGCAAATCCCAAATCACTTGGTGATAGTCAGGTGATAGTCTGGAAATTTCTTCAGGCTTCTGGTTCAAAATATGTAGATCAGATGACAGAAGGATTGAAGATAAAGAGAGTTCTGGTAAAATGTTTGCTTATAATATTGGGTGGACGACGTCTCAGGGAAACATCATTGCTAATCCAGAGGAATCTACTGATTGGGTTAGTCCTGACCATTGTGAAAGTATTGCGTTTCACTTGAGGCTAATGTTTTAATGGTGTGCTACCCTAAACACTAGAGATGTGACAGAACAACCCGGCATCAAAGAGCCTAGCCACATTTACCCCAAAATTAAACATCATGACCCTCTTCTAATATTATGTATAACTTACTTATTATGATTACTGTCTGTCTCTCATCTCTAGTATGCAAAATTCACTAGGTCAAAAGTTTAGACACTTCATTCACCATTGTATACCTGGAAATTCCAAAATAGTTCTTGAAGCAGAGTGGGTGTTCAATATACATTTATTCAATGAATAAATGCATAAATGGTGAACAGATAGGCAAAACTTGTCCATATGTTATTTACTATTCAGTAAGGAAATGCCTGAACGGAGGCAAAGAAAGATTGAGCATTCCAGAAGCAATCAGATAAATTATTGATTTATAATTGAACAAAATAATGTGCCTTTTCCCCCAGAATTATGAATAATCTGTTTTATATTGTCATCTCATTTCCCCTAGATTTTGCTTTGCCGAACTTCTCCGTAGCTCAGCCAGCTGCTCCTTCCTCCTTCTGAGACAACTAGTGCTTGTCATTTGCATCACGGTCACTTGTGTCTCGCTTCCTCCAATGTTCTTTTTTAAGTGGTCTCATGTCTCACCAGCTTCTACACAATATCTTTAGGAATATTAAGTCATTACGGCTAAAAGGGAAATCTTTTTCCTGAAGCACGCTATAGATTAAGGGTAACAGTGTCTTTTCTCTCTGTATTTTGTTTTCTCAAAACTAGGTTTCTCATCCGGTATAATTTAAATCCACATTTACCAGAACGATCCCTTTCTCTAACTATGGTCATTTTTCTGCCCCTGAACACCATTAGAATTTCATGGACCTATATTTACATGTGGAAAATTTGCTTTTTTCATGTTTCGTGAGTAGAAGAAGAAGAGTAGAAGAAATACAACTCAGTATTTACCTGTCTCAACAGCAGAATAAAAATTATTTTTTAGTTCACATGGAACATTCAAAATAGAGTACATTCTTGTCCTTAATACATGCCTTAATAAATACAGTGGAATCATGTAAAAGGAAATTAAAGTAGAAATCAACAGAATTATCCTCTTTTGTAAATCCCTGGATATTTGGAAATTAAAAATAAGCTTCTGAATAACTCAAAGGTCGTAAATACAATTGAAAAATTACATTAGAAATGAATGTAAATGAAATTTAATTTGTGCATAGAAGGAAGTGAAATAAAGTGATTATTAAACTATCTATAGCACTAAAAGCATGAGACTAGAAAAGAAGAAAAATGTCTCAGGTGAACAATTTAAATGTATACCTGAGAAACGGAACTGAGGAGTGCAAACTAAACCCAAACTGATTAGTCAAAATAAGTAATAGAGATAAAGCTAGAAATCAAGAAAACAGATCATAGACAAACAATATAGAAAAATCTGGGTTATCAATAATCAATAGAATTTATCAATCTAGAGCCAGGCGTATCAAGAAGAGGGAAGGAATAATCAATATCTGGGTGGTGGGAGGGGAGGACACAATATAAAAGTCTTACAACCATTAGGAGGAGCCTGAAAATCACACTGGTTGAGCAGTCCGCTGGGAAACAGAGTGAGCAGTCAGACGCCAACATCTTGTCGCTGGGAGAAAAAGCAGGGGCAGCCTCTCTCCGTAAAGATGTACAGCCATAGACACTTCCATGGGAACAGTTCTATTCTGTACTCGGGTTGCTATGTTTCATAATGGGAATTGACATCAACAGATTCTTTGGATTAGGGGATATAAATAGTATCAACGTTTCTAAATGATGAAAGCATTAAGAATTATGAGTAAGTGATTCACAAGCTGAAATAAAAAGTAATGCTCTGTAGTATTGGACAATTCATTGTAGGGTCTGTGCTACAAACTCACCAGCTGCTCTCCAAGAGAAAGACAAGGCTGTCTGCTCTGCCAAGCTTTACAGCCCTAAGCCCTGCACGGGCTCACCGAGGGTCAGCATGCACATCACGGAAGGTATACATAATCGTTCTGAAAGTAAAATGAAAACAGTGCTAGAATATGAGATTACTCACTCACTGCCATCTAATCGATTCTGAGCCCTGACGACATAGTGATGACAAGGTGGGTTGCTCACTGGACGATCAGCAATCCCAAACTGCCACCCCTCCTCCAGAGAAGGCTCCGGCAATCTACTCCTTTACAGAGGTTCTGGCTCAGGAAGATGGAGGGAAAGTTCTATACGAGGTGTCCTACAGGGTTACTAAGAGAATATAAGATTAACAGGATGGTAAGCAATTCAGAAATTATGTTCATAGGGTTGGTTTGTCCTTGGATAGGTATTTGTTTTAAATTGTTGATTGGTTTATATTAGAATACTCTTTATTGAGAACATGATATGAAATTTTTAAATAATAACTTTTGATCCTGAGGAAATTGTTGTATTGGTATATTTATTTTTTTATTTTTGAAAGCAGAGGAAGGCTTTATTTTAACTACAGATTTATACTAGTAAAATAAATTTTATGCATATTATTGCAAACATTAAAATTAATAGTTGAATGTGGATATACATATATAATATGTTTTGAGTGAAAAATTGTAATCCTTTTACAAATTTAAGCATTTATTATGTATTCATATAAGCACCTATGGTGTTTGTGTATATACAATATGACAATATGAAAATTATATTTCTCAGATGAAGGAATTTGCTTAAAGCTAAAAAACTGTTTCATTTTTCTCATTGACCTTTCACAGTCTTTAACTTAATAATAGCCTAGTTGCGAACACTAAGGTCATCAAACATATTTATATTGTTTATTAGATCAAATTAATATTTATTTAAGAATGAATGGTTTTTAAAGAATTTAACATCACTAATAAAATATCCTAACCATTGTGTTTTCTTCTAAAAAGTTAATTATTTTCAGTTTTAGTTGTCTGATATATGATTACCCTTCTTAAATTATGATTATCTACATGTGAAAAAATTTGATTATCTTATAATTAAATAGAAAATATTATGCTGATCTTTAAACTGTGTTTTCATGTGCTTATGCAATGTAATATCCTACAAAATATGGATAAAATTACTGGTACACTTTTATTTATATGAGAATTTTTTTCAAACCAAAATTGTATACCACAGTTTATTCTTCATTCACTTTTAAATGTATTATTGATTAGTGATGTATTCATTAATTCACTCCCTCATTCATTTTATCAGCCAAAACCCTGAATGGATTATATATCTACTCTATACAGGTCCACCACCTTTCCATCAGTTTGTTGTACCATGGTGGCTTATGTGCTGCTAGGACACCACTTATGTCACCGGCATACCAAATGTGTGTGGGAACACCCCAAACAAACAGGGTTTAGCAGTGCTTCCAGCTGAGAACAAACTATGGAAAAGTAATAGCCTGTCCACTTCAGAGGAGTTAGCCTGCTCAAAAACCAAAAACAAACAACCTAGAGCTAGCACGGAAATTTTGTCAGTGACTGAAAACCTCATGAGTAGAGGCAGACTTGTTCCAGAAGGTGAGCCCGCAGGTAGGAAGACATTTCCAGTATCCCTGGGGAAGAGCGATTTCTACAGAGTCCACTTGAGCACGGTGACTCGGATGGAGGAAAGCTTCTGGAATAAAGCATTTGGGACCTTCCTTTGCTGGTGGGGTATGATTCAAAATGAGATGAAACAGCTGCAAATATCAATTGTAATTGCAACTTGGAATGTATGATGTATGAACCTAGGAAAAAGGGGAGTCATTCTAAATGAATGTGCTTCCTAAAGAGTGATATTCTCAATGTTAGTGAGCTGAAAAGGACAGGTATTGGCCATTCTGAATCATGCCGTCGTATGGTTTGCGATGCAGGGAATGACCCCATCAAGACAAAAAAGCATTCATCCTCAAAAAGAACATTTTAAGATCTATATTGAAGTACAACGCTGAGCGTGATAGGATTATATCTCTCAGATTTTAAGGGATTTTGCAAGACCAAAGACTCCATTAGGGTAAAATATCTTTTTCAACAACACAGATGGTAGCTATATACATGGATTTCTCCAGATGAGATACATATAAAGTAACTAAATCTGTGGGAAGAGAAAATTAAGAAGCATAACATTAGCAGCTAAACTCAGGGCATGTGTTGGTGCTGGAAGAGACTATCAATTGCTCATATGTAAGTGCAGGTGGAAGCTGTGGAAAATTAAAACAAGTGCACGAGAGGCAAGATGGGACCTTGAGGATATTCATCCACATTTCGAGAACCTCTCAGAAACATTTGATGCATTAAAAACTAATAACAAAGACTTATGAGCTCTGAAATTACATACACACATAAAATAATAATATATACCTAAAGAAAAATTCCCCTTCTGACAAAGTTTATTTCAATTTTTAATATTTTTCTTTAGAATGAGATTTTTTTCTGTTTTACGCAGTCATTGCTGTTGTTTTTGTTAATTTGATTTCTGTTTATGTTTTATATTATTTCTGTTTATGAAATTGAGGCTAGGTCGATCTATAGAGAGAGTAACTTGGTTAATAACCCCAAAGGAGTATAGCAGGAGGTGGGTGGAGAGAATTAGCAATGAGTAAGAGAAGAAAAAGTGAGGAAATTGATGGAGATGGTGATTGTAAAAATCCTCTTACTTTGTTTGAGCAACCAACTATTTTGTATGTTGTGAGGTATATGTCAACAAAATTATTTTAAAAGTTTAAAATAGTTTGAAAAATAGATTAAAGATCAAAGTGGGTGTCCAAAGAGAACCTGAACTTCTTAATCATACTGCAGTGGAGGCAAGTGACCATGAGGTACAAGAGCTGAACAGAACCTTTCAGAGGGCAGTTTGAGAAGACAAAGTAAATATTGAAATGAAATATGTAAGAACTAAAGTTAGAAAAAAACTTTTAAGAAGGAGGAACACCTTATATCTTAAACTTAAAGAAATAAAGAAACGATTCAAGCCTGGAATGGCAACATTGAACAATTCTTATGGGAAAAATATTGAATGATACAAGAAGCATTCAAAAGAGATAGAAGTCATCCATTGCACTCTTTCAAAAAGTATCATCTGAGCAGCAGCCAATGCTACATAAAGAATAAAATCCAAGTTGGACTAAAAGAAATAGACAAAAATAAGCCTCTGGGAATTAATGAAATATCAATGGAAAGGTTTTAACTAGCCTGTGAGGCTCTGGAAGCACTCACTAGTCTCACTAGGAAATTTGTGAGACAGCTACTTGGCGAACTGGCTGGAAGAGATCCATATTTGTACCATTCCAAAAGACAGATTATCTAACAGAATGCTTTACTTAGAGAACAGTATCATTTATATTACCTGCAAGTAAAATTTTCCTAAAGATCAACCAAGAATATTTGCAGCAGGACATTGACAGAGAGCTACCAGCGGTTCAGGCTGGATTCAGAAAGGACATGGAACCAGGACTGTCAGTCCTGATGTCAGACAGACCTGCGCTGGAAGCAGAAAACACCAGAAGAAATGTTCACTTGAGCTTCATTGACTATGTAAAGGCATTAGATTGTAGGGGTCATAACAAATATGGACAACCTTGAGAAGAATGGAAATTCCAGGAAACTTCTCTGTGCTCCTTTGGAAAATGTACATGGATTAAGAGGCAGTGTGAGAACAGAACAGGAGAATAGTCCACTATTTAAAAATCAGGAAAGGTGTGTCAGGGTTGTATCCTCTCACCATTCTTATTTAATTTGCATGCTGAGCCAATAATCAGAGACGCTGGATTATATGGAGAAGAGTGTGACATCAGGTTTGAAGGAAGACTCTTTAGAAAGCTGAGATCCACAGATGACAGAACCTCGCTTGCTGAAAGGGTGGACGTTTTGGAGCACTTGCTGATGGACATCAAGAATGTCAGTCTTCGGGATGGGTCACAAGTAAGCATAATGGAAACTAAAAAGGTAATATAATGATAAAACGCTCACTGCCAGCAGTTGAGCGGACTCACCGCAACCCTGTAGAACTGCCTCTGTGAGTTTCTGAGACTGCATCTGTTTATGCGATTAGAATGCCCTATCTTTTGTTAAGGAGTGGCTGGTGGTTTCAAACTACTGACCTTGAAGCCCAGCTGATCTTGCTTCCTAGCGGCCCACTAAGTCACCAGCACTCCTTCACAGAGAAAACATTGATGTCGATTGAGTCCACAATCAGTGCTCATGGAAGCAGCTCTCAAGGGAGCTGTGGTTCTCAACCATCCTAATGCTGCGACCCTTTAACACAGTTCCTCATGCTGTGATTACCTCCCAAGCATAAAATATCTTCATTGCTACTTCATAACTATAATCTTGCTACTCTTCTGAGTGGGGCAACCCCTGTGAAAGAGTTGTTTGACCCCACCAAAGGGGTTGAGACCCACAGGTTGAGAACCGCTGGATTAAAGGATGCTTTGGATTGGGTAACTCTGCAGCAGAAGACCTAAGTGTCAAAGGAAGGACATTACTTTGAGGACTAAGGTGTGCCTGACATAAGCTATGGCATTTTTAATTGCCTCATGTGCACTTAGTTGCCGTCAAGTTGACGTCCGTCTCAATGGGAGATAATACAAAAAAATAGCAAAATGTTTCCTGTTTCTTTTGGCAACTTCATGGTCCTTAGCATGTTATAACCTGTTCTTGTGACTGCTGTGTGATGCTCTGGGTCCTACAGGGATTATCTTCTAGCGCTGCATTCGACAACACTCTGGTTTGAGTCACACAGTATTTCCTGATATTGTCAGTTTGATTCAGGCTATAATGGCTTTGAATTCTGCTAGGTTATCCCAAAGGAGCTGCAGGATGACAATTGTTCCAAAGCTATGTTAGTATGCGTTCTTAAAAGTATTGCCTTGAAATCCTATAGGCCAGCCTACTCGATCTGATTAGGTTATAATGGGGAGGAATCCACTCAAAGGCAAACATCTATGTTTCTTACTTGAAAATCTTACAAAGTTTCCTTAACACAACTCCGCTACTTTAGTTATTATTTTCTCATTTTTAATGTAATTGCTCTCATTGACATCATTATTCTGTTTTTTAGTCACTTTTCATTGCTTATTTGTTATATGTTCTGGTATCTATGACAATTTTATAATATATACTCAGAGGTTTTTTTTGCCTTTCAATATTTGATTATCATTATTTTATATATATATATGTATAACTTTGGACATTTGAAATAAAATAAAATTTCTAAATAAATGAATAGATCCATTTATGAGAAATAATCCAAAGAATAAGCAACTAATAATATATCTATTTTTATGACACTTCAATTTCTAAAATGCTTCAAATTAAAAATATCATTTCGAAGAAATCAACTAACACAAACTGTCACATTAATAGCCTTTAAAGGATAAAAATCAATAACAAAAATATTTTGCACAATTTAATCACTATATAAAATTCATATTAATATGAAATGAAAATTAATTATAGAAAGTTGTCAAATTGATCTATGTTGAAATGTGGATCAATTTATATGTGGAAAAAATTCATAGGCACTATTGGAAATAGATACATAACCTATCTTTTTACTCTCATTGTTCTTATTTAACACTTGACAGTTTTCAATCATTAGAATGAAACAGAAAAAAGTAATAAGGACAAATGTAAAAGTTAAAATTCAAATACAGCATAGCTAATCTAAGAGAACAACCTATAGTGTATTAGGATTAGTAAAATGTTTAGAATGTCAGGAATTCACTATGGTATTTTATATTCTAAAACGTAAATGAAATAAACCAATATTTTATTCACATTCATAAAATATATATAAAATACACTATAGCAACTTCCATGATACGGAAGAATTGCATGAATACAACTGTAAAACCAGAGTCTCCAAACCCCAAACCATCCAGTTGATTCCAACTCATAACAACCCTATAAAACAGGGTAGAACTATCTTCCGGATCCACATTCTGGGCTATTCTTTGATCCACTCTGCCTAGTTTTTCATGGGAATTGAAATTGACTGTTTTCTGTGAGACATTATAATTTGTTGTATGTATAAGTAATTGATGATTTTGTGTTGATAAATTCTTAAATACTCTATTTCCTGGTTGATGTGATAGAGAAGACAAATGTGCAGGCAATTTTGTCCAATGAGGTTGGTTTGGCTGGTGTTGTCTGCTGTCTGTTAATGATCAGTCCGTGACAGGTGGGTAGTGACCTTGCCCACGAGATGGGGCTGCAGAATATATAGGTGTGCCTGGGCTGTGCGAATAGAGTTGCTGTCTCTCATCAAGTGACATAATAAAAGTAAAAAGGAAACCTAGATAGAAACAACAAAAACAACAGAGATAAACTAAAAAAGAAGAAATCAGCAAGGAAAGGTAGGCAAATGACAAGAAAAAATAAAGGGAAAAACTGAGAAAAAGAAACATGATGAGGTAAGAAAGGGAAACAGCAACATAAAAAATGAAAGAAGACAGAGAAAGGATAAACAGCAAGGCGAAGGAAAGAAAGGAACAACAACAGAAAAAAAAAACAAATTAGAAAAGGAGGGCAGGTGCAGGCCTCATCAAGGAGCAAACTGTGGGCAGCAGGGGCAGTACCCGCTTCTGGTCAAGGACCTCTAGAGGTGAGGGTGAAGTAAGACAAGGAGGTAAGGCAGCCCTCCATGGCATCTCTTTTGCCTTAGAAGTTGTCTGGCATTGGGGCAACTGATCTGGAAGTAGTTGTGCAGGCTCAGGGGGTAGGCAAGGTCAGGGTGCTCATTCTGGGAAGGGAAACTTGAGGGGCAGAGGGCAATGAGGGACAAGAAGACTATGAAAGGAGTTAATGCCCACCCAGGGAAGGACTGGAGGGCACCGCCTAGCACTGCACGTGATTCTAAACCTGACGAGGCAGAGGTCATTTGACTCCTTAAGAGGAGCTGTCCACCATGAGCACGCTCCACGATGGTAGGTAGCCAACCCTGGATTCTGAGCAAGGGGATTATCACTGGCCATGTGATGGGTCCATGGTAGGACTTGACTTAGTTTCTAGACACCAGGAAGCTGTGCGAACACCAGGAAGAGCTCACCTTTGTCACTGCCAGCGTTTGCGTTGCCAGGGCATATTGTTGTCACTGATCGTTGCTGGCAATAGTCAACAAGGCAGCGCCTTGTGTCTCATCTGGCCATTTGACAGTGCAATCCATCTCGCTTCTTGCTGCTTTTATGCATCTCCTTCTCTTCCTCAGTCTACTTCTCTGTAATTTCCATAGAAACTCTTGGAGCCCCAAGATGATCACCAATGTCAGTTTCATTTGGTCACGGGTTACTTTTTTGTGGGGCATCTGTGTAATGTCTTCACCTCGTGTATCATGTTACCTGAACCTAAGTAGTTGGGTTATAGCGTTTTTGTAATTATGATTTTACCTTTCCATGAGTCTTGATGGTGTAGTGGTTTTAGTGGCGGTGTGGTCCACACATTGGACAATTCTAAGCAACTCGCAGCTCCACAGGAGAAAGACTGGGCTTTATACACTCAGAGACCCGCAAGGGGTCGCTATGAGTCAGTAATGACTTTAAGGCAGGGAATTTTGTTTGGAGAATGAGTGCCCTAATAATTTCATAGTTTTCATTTGTAAAAATCCATCACCTTCTCTTGTTTAAAAGTGCTAGTATTCTCTTTGGTTTCTTGAAAATAGAGTTCAGGGAATTTAAAGTCGGTTTGCATTGTGTAGAAAAGCCATTCATGTTTAGCACTAGCACATTTGTGGGTTGTTATTTTTTGTGCTGAAAAATGTTTTCTTTCTCCACAATTGATATTTGATTCATGTATTTATATATACAGATGCCCTTGGATATAACAGTTTAATGTTTTTCTTTCTTTCTCATTTGTTTACATCAGATACATCTGAGGCTAAGGTAGTTCATAGATGCTTGGCACCTGTAACTCCGTGGTACAATGGCCGCTGATATTTTAGGAATTCTTTATTAATTTTTGCTAAGTTTCTTAAGAATTTCATCGGATGTAGTAGTCAAATTGGCAAGGATTCACTGTATCACTCAAAGCCAGCACCATCATATGACAAATTCACCGCAAGGTTCATCAAGAGATATTTGGACAAAATGAAGCTCTCAGCTAAAATGTAGGACATAAATAATTCATTAGCCAGATATACTTTAAAATTTTATGAAAGTTAAGATGCAGGAATATTTGAATAAGAATATGAGCAGATAAAATACAGAGACAATTGTTCTTGAAGGAAAAAATAAGTTATATAAAGATAGTAAATAAAAATGAAAGATCGAAAGAATGAGATGCAAACATAAGTTTTCAGAGAAGCCTAATAGCCAGTCAGTATAAAGCAGAATGTACAAATAATAGCTAAATAGAAAATCAGTTATGAGAGCTGATGAATATAAAAATAGAAATCTTACAAATGAAAAGCAAACATGGCTATGGATGTGGGAATGTTGCCAGGAGAATACTACACTCCCAATTAAGAAAACAATGTATTTCTGGGATGTGACGGAAATAAGACACCCAGACCCAAATGATTTTAAAGAAGAGATAAGAGAAAGTGAAGTTATCTTTTCATCATCATAGAGTTCTCACAACATAATTTCCATATAATATATATTTATAGTGCACAACCAATAATTAGTGAGAACTATATAAAAGTATACTCACAATAAATCCTAATTAGGAGATGCTATTTAATTTCTTCAAAATCATTATCATTTTTGTCCTAATGATTTACTATACTCAGTCCAGATGGTCCTTCAGAAATTATAGAAAACTGAAAGAAGAGATAACATGAAACCACTTTTATAGAAGTCAGTTCACTTAGCTATATAAATAAATAATATTTAAATTAATAGATATCAAAACTTAAGCAGTTTGTCCTTCAAGCATAACTATAGACTATAAATACACTTTAATGATCTCTTTTAAATTTTTTTTGAGAAAAAAGATCTACAGTGCTCCTGATAACATAATTCCCAAAGCATATATAGTACCTTTGACACGACTCCTCCCCTGCACACCTACCAAGGATTTTTGAAAATGATGTTTAATTTTTAAAATACTTTTATTGGGGGCTCTTACATCTCTTATCACAATTGATACATTCCTTCAGTGGATCAAGCACATGCTGCCATCATCACTTTCAAAGGATTCTCTTCCCACTTGAGCCCCTGACATCCACTCCCCATTTCTTCCCCTTTCCTCCCTCATCTTCCCTCCCTTGATAAGTTATACATTATTTTTCTATAAATTACATCATCCTCCATCGCCCCTCACCCACTTTTCCATTATTCGTCCCCCTGGGCGGGGGTTATATGTTGATCTTTGTGTTTGCTTTCCCCTTTCTACTCCCACTCTCCCCTAATCTTCCTGGTATTTCTACTCCCCTGTTAGCCCTAAGGGATTTATCTGTCCTGGGTTCCCTATGTTGCAGGATCTTATCTGTACCAGTGTGCATGCATGCTCCCGTCTAATCCGATTTGTAAGGCAGAATTGAGGTCATGATAGTGGGGTGAAGGAGGCATCAAAGAACTAGAGGAAGGTTATATGTTTCATTGGTGCTATACTGTAACCTGACTGGCTCATCTCTTCACTGTGACCCCTCTGTGAGGGAATGTCCAATTGTCTACAGATGGGCATTGGGTCTCCACCCCATACACCACCCACGCACCCCACTGTTCACCTTGAGTATGCTTTTATTCTGGGTCTTAGATGCCTGATATCTGATCCCATGGACACCCATGATCACACAGGCTGGTGTGTTTCTTCCATGTGGGCTTTGTTGCTTCTCAGCTAGTTGGCCGTTTGTTTATCTTCAAGTCTTTAAGATCCCAGATGCTAGGGGAGAGCAGGGCACTAATCCACCCAAGGGGAGGGAATTATTTATATTTCTCCACAGGAGAGGGAGAGAGACCAGGCTTCAACGTATTGTACCAAGACATGAATAATACAACATACTGGCATTTACCAGGGAACCAATACAGATGTCTATAGGGCTGGCCACAATCCCAACTAAGTGGACAACGCCCCTCAGAAGAATGCACTTCAGAGAACAACACTGGGGCTACAGCTTGGGGAGAAGGGCATGTTGGAGTAGAGCACAGGGGAGAAACGCAGGGATGGGGAGGGAGGAAAGGACATCCAGGCCCACTGAGCCCCAAGGGAGGAACGTAGGGCTGGCTCCACCATGGGACACAGCATCCCACACTGAACCGTGATGCTGCAGGGAACAGCCCTGGAGACACTGTGTGGGAATAGTGCACGGTCTGACCCCATCATGCTGGGGCGAGGCACTGAGGGCATGCAGCAGAGCAGCAAGGGGAGCAGACTGATGACACCCCCGGGGAATACCAAAAATAGACTTGGAAGACAGAGCGTGGCACCTCATCAGACTCGACTGGAAAACATTAGTTATGCCAACAAACAGACCTTGAATTATTTATAAGCTTTTCCATTTTTGTCAGTGGCTTTCTTTTGGTGATTATTATTATTTTGTGCTTGTTTTTTGCTGTTGTTGCTATTGTTATTGGTTTTGACTTCCTTTGTTTTTTTAATTTGACTTTGCCTATGTTTTGCACATATTAATGTATCTGCATGTCTATCTATATAAGATAGGCGGGATAAATAATTTGGAGATGAAAGAATAGGGCCAAAAGTTTTGGGGGAATACGGGAGAAGGGGAAGGGTTAGAAAGGAAGGGGAGGGAGGACAAACCCAGGGAGAAGGGAAAACAAGTGAACTAAAATCAATGGAAGGAAGGCCGTAGGATGCCTAGTGGGGCTCCATCAAGGGCAATGTAGCAGCAAGGAATTACTAAACCCCAATGAAGGCTGAACATGATAGTGGGACAAGTGGGAAGTGAAAAGGAAATAGAGGAATAATGGTTACTTTGACCTCTACCAGGACCTTCAAGAACTGGTTATGTGAAGACATTTTATGTTCATGGTGCTGAAGGCAAAGAACGATGCCCCCACCCTTCCCAAATGGAAGCCAAGGAAAAGGCATTAAAGGCATCTACAACCAGACACAAAAATGTAGATCCTCACATCACCCATCTTCTGGCCCCAAGACTGGCTAAGAAGGCAATCCAAATACCTGCCCCAGAATGCCCCACAGCAACAAGCTGGGCCAAGATGCTATCTAGCATCACGTTCCCTTTGACCATGGAGTCCACCATGGAGAAGATCAGCATAGCAATGCCGTTGTGCAGGTTGTGGATGTCCAGGCCAGCAAGCAACAGATCAAGCAGGCTGTGAAGAAACACTGTGAAATCCACTAGCCAAGATTAACATCTTGATCAGACCTGAAGGTGACTGGCACCTGATGATGGTGCGTTAGGGGTTGCCAACAAAATAGGAATCATGAGTCCAGCTAGCTAATGCTAAATATAAGCATTTTCAATACAAAAAAGGAGAAAAAATGTGGTTAAGAGTAATAATTTCAAATAATGGGGGTCATGCCCAGTTGCTTTGCCCTGATTTTCTCAAATTCTGTTTTAGTCACTGGCAACATTTATGACAAATAAATATAATAGAAGAAAAGTGTGTTTTGTTTTGCTTCAGTAGCACCATGCTATCTGGAATATGCAACATATGGAATGAAAGTATTTTTTGGAAATGTTAAGAGACGGATATGGTTATGTTTATTTCTCTCTCTAAACATTACATCAACACTTATTGAAATCTTCCTCAAACTATTTTATCAATGGATTTTTCTGAAAACATTCAGTTCAAAGTCCCGTGCATCATTTGCACTGGTGACCGAGGCAATCTAGCAAGAGTGCACAGGGCTGTACAGAAATGGAGCTTAGTTAGAACAGATATCTGCCTTATGGGTCCTTGGGCCATTCAGTAACATGGACACATTCAGCAAGTGTTTATGCAGTACCTTCTTGGTGTCTAATGGAGAGTAGGCCAGGGAACTAGCAGTGATCATAATGGGATGCTATTCAAAACCTCCCGTGGGGGAAAGCTCAATGGTTTTATTTTCTTCTTGTCATTGTTTCCCATCGTTTTAAAATTGATGCTAATTGATTTCTAAGGCACATAGGAAGGTTCATTGCTCGACCAACTATACTTCTAACTTCTTGCTGAAACCTTACATCTTTAAGAATCTCAATTACTCGTGAGCATGATCTGAAATTTTCATTTTGTTTCACAGACGAGTCTTTGGATTTGTACATAATATTCCATCATAGTCAAGTTTTAACCTGCTCCAATGTTTCAAAGTCCTCAAGCCTTACTTCAAGGGGGTTTCAGGTTTGGATCTCATGAAATACGAGGGGGTATGCCCTCTGCCTGCCAAAAATGAATTTTTTTTAAGCTATGTATTTAACTTTTTTGTTTTACAAAACAATCTTATCACCTTCAAAGTACTTTTCATTACAATTAATATATTTGTCAAATCTGTGATTCCATTCTTGGAATAATTTTTCAAACTCATCTGTTTGGATGGCTGAGAGCACCTCCCTCATTTTTTTCTTCACCTCTTCTGCCTGTCAAATCATTGTCCTTTCATGTCCTTCTTCATTCGCAGAAACAAAAAGAAGTCAGGTGAGGAGGTGCAGGGGGACAAGGGAGGTATGCTCTTTCTTGTCAAAAATTGGTGCACTGAGGAGGCACATTGTCGTGGTGGCGAAAACAGTCCATTATATGCCACAAATCAGGCCTTTTTTATTGCACAGTCGTGCAATCTTTTCAGAACATCTAGACAAAAGCTTGACGAACAGTCTGACCTGGTGCTAGAACTCAAAATGCACTGAGTCAACATTTTCATCCAATCAGGATGTTAACTGATGTACAGAATAAGGCTTGCCATCAGTCAGCATTTCACCTTTTTTGAAACAAGAAACGCCCTCGTACACTTGAGTTTTTTTCCCACAGGGCTGTCCTTGTAAGCTGTGTTCAACATCACAACAGTTTCTGTGGCATTTGTTCTCCAGCAGGAAACACAATTCCACAGCCGCATGCTGTTCTCTTAAACTGCTCCCCACCAAAAAAAAATGAGGTTTGAATGAAGCTGCTTTTTATGAAAATTTCACTGTGACCAGAGAAAACCTTCCCAGGCGATGCCACTGGGTGCACTAACACAGAGCGAGTTTCTTATGCTCACCTATTGGGAGTAATGTGCACTAAAAAGCTCTGCTCTGCCTAGCACAATTCCTGTTCTTTTGTGGGATCCCTCGTATGTGGATGGAATGTTTTTTCTTACTTTTATAAATGCTTTTCCTAACAAAATTGGCCCACTAGATTCATTTTATTTCATGGAAATACTTTCATTTTAGTAAGTTACTTACTACTTCTTCAAGTTCCTAAATTACTGAAGAAAACATCATTTGAAAACACAGACATTAACTACCCAAAGCCGTTTAGTTTGTCAGGAAGAGACCAAGTTTCACCCTTTATAGGGAACAGTTTCAAGGGTGGATTGGTTCCTACAACTGTCATTGAACTGAGGTTTGTATGCTTGCTATGCTTTTCTTACACTTTGCTATAAGTAAGACATGAAATGCCCATGCTTATAAAAGAGACTAAATAACCAATATGCTGATTTTTAACTTAGAATTGAGTCAATACTCTCACTCTTGAGTTTCAAAGTAGCGCTGACTTGGTTAGGCCCAGTCTTTTGATGGCATTACTCTTAGGAAATAGTTCCATGGAGGAGTTTTCAACTTGATGTCTAACATGAACTACCTATGGAAAAATGATTGGAGATCAGGGTTACATTGAAATAAAGTACCATTCATCAAATAAAGACCTGGTGCTAAAAGTAATACCCAGAAGAATGTTGAAATATAGGAAAATTTTAATTCCATTTTAAGAATGGTGTGAATTATATATTATGACAATTATTTCATAACTGACTAAAGGATAAGGAAAAATGAAACTTCAAAAAGAACAATGGAAAGAGAGACTCCCACTAGCTAATTCTAAAATAATATTGAGTGAAATATAATATTTTAAAAATGTAAACAGGAATGTAAAATTATTTTTCAAAGCAATGGCGCATGATTATGACTGTTCTTCTGTATAAAATAGCATGCTTTCTTGAAGATATCAAGAATTGTCACTTGAATCATGCTTATATTTTCCATTTCTTTGCTTCCAAATTGAAAAGCTTCCAAATTGAACCGTGGGAAATAAAATGGAAATACCGTAACAACTATCTGTAAAACAAACTTCCCAAATATTGCCTTCTGAGGGACATCAAGATATCAGAACCAGGTATGCCAGCTCTACCTTTGAGAACAATTTGGATTAAGCTAGGCCTTATGTCTTATATTGAAAAGACACTCTCATTATTTGGGTTGCTGACATCCTTCAGGATTTAGAAGCTATCAGTCTATTAATTTTAGCTGCCCACACGACTCTTCTACCCCCACTCTTTTATCCTGGCCTTCCTGTGTGAAATGCTCACCTTCATAGTTTCGTGGATATGTTCTTACCAGTGAACATCTGATTTTGCTGTTTATGATTTATATACATTTTGACAACTGTCAATATCTGTAACACAGAAACTGGATATCTTGTCTTGGAAAGTAGTTTTAAAAAGTAGTAATTATTCTAAAAATATTAGCTAAATTTGCTATAAAATATTTTAAAAACTCTTCTGTGCCAAGTGTTCATTAGGTACTGATTGGAACATATCAGGAATGTACACTCTACCCAAGGTACAGAAACAATTTATATCTACCATAAAGGTAGTCAACCTAAATCCTAGCCACAGTCAAATTTAAAAAAAAAAGTTTGTATAACAGTTGCTTCAGTATATGTTGATTTTGTCGTTAGGTTTTATCCAGCCAAGTTCAATTCATAGCGACCAATGTGTTCAGAGGAACACTGTCCCATAGAATGTGGTTAGTTGTCATCTTCACAGGAGCAAATCACTATTTTTAATTCAGTGAATCTGCTAGTTTGGATTGCAAACCTCTTGGATAGCCGTTGAGTTGCTTAACCAACTGTAAAGCCATAGTGACACCTTGCCCCATTGTGTAGATGAGAAGGATGTATCAGAATTTGGCACTTTTAGAGGAAATTCCTGATAAAGGGGGGATAAAATGGGGGCGGGGCCTCTCAACAGCACACAATGACTGGATTAAAAAAAGCTATAGGTTTCAGCTTTGGGAAGAGTGCTTGATACCATATGTACTTGGTGAGGTGACTTAGGAAGTAAATACAGAAGCAAGACCTATAACTGACATTTGTCCTCATAGCTAGTTGCCTTGGTTTAGGTCTAAGAGTGCTGCTAACTAAATAAAGTACATCTGTCATTTCCTGAAGCTAATAACTTTGCTTTCATTTCAATATAATTGTACATATTGAAAGAAAAATAAAAGGATTGAGTTAAAAATCTTTCTGATCAGGAAAAACAAAAAGGGAAAGTTTTCACTTTTATGAGTATAATACTGTGTATTTCAAAATAAATGCTTCTTCATAGCAAATACTTGACAATTAGTAAACAAACAATATGCAGTGGCTATGATTTGCAAAGACATACATGACAGACTCTAACTAGGCTAATTTGAGTCCTGATGTGTTGTTATATAAAAATATATTCTAAAAGCATAAAATTGAAATAATCAAGTCATTGGGGAGTATTGGCCACCAGATGATTAAACTTGATCTAACACGGACATCAAAACCAATTATATGTACTAAACAGAAAGAGACAGGTCAGCTCCATAGAGAGATTAAATGAACTTGGACAGATGGACAGAATGCAAATCATGATGGGTTTCTTAATAAAAGAGAAATGATATGCAATTTAAAGCCTTATGAAAAATCTGGGTAGCTATTTCTAGTGTATAAATTACTGGAAAAATTGTGTTGAAATAAGATGGATTGCCACATTAACAACAAACAAATAAGCAACTAGGAAAATATTCCTCTAGAGAATTTAGATTTTCAAATCTCTAAGGCAATAAGGTTAAGAACAAAAGGACATTTATGGCATATAAATATAAAATTTTGTTTATAAAACAAAAACATCGAAATAAAGAAATAGATAAATGCAAAATAAAATTGAGCTATAAGTTGAGGATAGGTTCTAATATATGATAGAGAGACTGTAAGGGGTGAAATATTTGTTTACTTGGCTGGGATACAATTCTCAGTAATTTGCTTGATATTTATTAATAATCCTCAATTTTGTTATCTTATGTGAGCAGCCAATGAGTTTACAAGATAATTACTTCAGGGTCTGCTCTGCATTCCATATATATGTATGACTCACAAAGCTTGTCCCTTCTCAATCTGGCTTGTCAGCCTTTGACCTTTGGTTCTTGAGAAAGTCAGCAACTTACTACCTGACATGTAGATTTGGGGATTTGTCAGCTTCCACAGCCTTGCAATTCATCTGTCTACCCTCTGACCTGCTTATTTGGGTTTACTAGTCTTTGCGATCATGTGAGTCAGAAGCATCCAGTCTGACCCATTGACCTGGGACTTGCCAATCTCAACAACTGCATGAGTCATGACTTTGAAATAAATCTTTCTCCCTCTGCAGATAGATATAGAGCTCTGTCTATATATTTATTCCATTAGTTTTGCTACCATAGAGAATCCACCTTAAGCCATTGGGTACCAAGCATGGTTCTAAGGCAGTGTTTCCCCAAAGTTGTGATATCGGCCTTCTAGGGCTACTAGCATGACTGGGAGAAGGGGGTGTATGGAGCTGAAGGCAATTGGAAAAAGTGATGAAGAGAATACATAAAGTTACTGTGCCAAAAAGATCAAGTCGCAATTCCACCACATCAAAAGGTAGCAACTGAGCAAGAACCAAGGTCGCTGGAAGAAGTTCAAGCTGTGCTGAAAGCATTAGCCAAACACATGACTCCCAGAATTGATGAAATACACATTGAAATGTTTCAGCAAGTTTATGAAGCACTGGATAGACTTACTTGTCCAGTCAGAAAATTTGGAGAGGCACTTACATGGCCAACAGACAGACAGAGATCCATATTTGTGCCCATTCCAAAGAAAGGTGACACAATATACACTTCAAATGATGGAACAGCATCATGGATATCACATGCAAGTAAAATTTTGCTGAAGATCACCCAACATTGTGCAGGAGTACATTGACAGGGAGCTGGCAGAAGGTCGGGGCAGATTTAGAAGAAGACGTGGCATAAAGGATATACTGTTGATGTCAGAAGGATATTGGTTGAAAGCAGAGAATACCAGAAACTTGTATACATGTGCTTTATTGACTATGCAAAGTCATTTGTGTTAGACAGAGTTCTCTAAAGAAACAAAACCCGGACACTTATGATTATAGATAGATATGCAACCCAAAGAAATAAAACGCTAATTAGTCCACACAGCAGTGCCGAGGGCTCAGTTGAACGCACTTCATGAGACAGTTAATACACTGGCAGTCCTTCAACTTAAGAGGGCTGCTGGGTGCACCTTGAGGAAGCAGACAGATGAGTCTTCTGTAGGGCAATACAGGCAATCCAGCCACAGGCAGCAAACAGCAGGGCAGGTTACCAACAGTCAGCCAGATGACAGGGCCCGACAGTCCCCACCTCAAGTGATGTATACGCCAGCAATATGGCAAATCAGGTCTCGAAGGAGACTCAAATTATAGAGACAGGTCCACAGGTTGGGTGTCTCACAGGGAGTGTAGCTCGCAAGTTGAGGCAGAGAACTAGCTAAGGCTACTGCACACTTGTCTGATCATCAGGTACCAAGAGACAGAAAGCTGAGGCTCATCCAGCCATTTACCTCTTTTTCCTCCAATCAAACCGTGACCTTTATAATCCTGTTTGCATTTATTGGCCAGGTTGGCACAATAAACTTACCTATCACAACATTGAACTGTGTGGAATCTATTAACTACAGGTAACCTTGAGAATATTCAGACTTCCAGAACCCTGCCTTGTTCTCATGAGGAAATCACACATGCCTCAAGGGGCAGTTGTATGAACAGAGCAAAGGAGTCCGGCATGGTTTAAAGTCTGGAAAGGGGGGGAAAGTTTGTGTCCTTTCACTACACTTGCTCACTCTGTCTGCTTAGCAAATAGAGAAGCTGGCTTTTTTGAAGAACGATTTGGCATCAAGATTGGAGAAAGGCTTCTTTACAACAATGGATCACAGCCCCTGTAATGAAGACCAAGACTTTAATAACTGAGCCAATGGGTAATATAATAAATGGAGAAAAGGTAGAAGATGTCAAAGATTTTTTCTTGCTTGAATATGAAATCCATGCTCATGGAAGCAGCAATCACGAGATCAAAAAATGTACTACATCGGGATGCATGTGAAAGTTAGACATTGAATAAGGAAGAACAAAGAAGAATAGATGCATCTGAATTGTGGTCCTGGAGAAGAATATTGAAGAACCATAGACTGCTAAAAGGACAAACCCATCTTTCTTGGAAGTAAGAAGTCCAGAGTGCTTCTTAGAGGCAAGGATGATAAGACGTCATCTTACATCCTTTGGACATATTATCAGGAATGACCAAACCCTGGAGAAGGATATAGTGCTTGGGAAAGTGGAGGGGCAGTTTCACAGAGGAAGGCCTTCAAGATTAATGGGCACCATGGTTGCAGCGATAGGCTCAGTCAGGCATAAGAGCAATCGTAAGGATGGCGCAGGATGAGGCAGTGTTTCATTCTGTGATGCACAGGATCACTAAGGATGGAGTCCAACTCCATTTCACCTCACACCAACATTACGTGTGTTCTTTTCAGAGAACCCTGACTCTTTTAGACATAGTCATTCTTATTTTTCATATGTTTTTCTATGTTTTTTACTCTTATTTTAGTTGACAATTGGCATGCAGATAAAGTGTGAGACGGTTATGGTTAGGTGCTGAAGAGCTGGTTCTGACTCATGGTGACCCAATTCATAGCAGAATGAAATTATTTTTTCATCATCTTCACAGTTGTTTCGACAGCAACATCCTCAAAATTGCTTTGGTATTTCAGCCAATTGTTGTATTCACTGTGTCAATTTATTTCCTCGATAGTCTTCTTTTGGGGAACCCTTCTACTTTACCAAGTATGTTCTCCTTTTACAGAGACTGATCTCCCTTTCTAACATGTCTGAAGTAAGTAAAATGAAATCTTGCCACCCTTGAATCTGAGAATTATTACACCTATACTTCTTATAAGACAGATTCATTTGTGCTTCTTGCTTGTTCTTGGTGCCTTCAGTATTCCTCGACATCATCATAATTTAAATTATTTGATTCTTCTTCCTTGTTCCTTATTCAATGTCCATTTCTCACATGCAGATGAGGCAACTGAACATAGCGATGCTTGCTCCAGTGCATGCCCTTAGCGAGCATCCTGGCTTTTCAACGCTGCCAATAGGTCTTGTGCAGCAGATGTACCTAACACAGTGAGTTGCCCATTCCTTGACTACTGCTTCCAAGAGAATGGATTGAGGATTCAGACAAGCCACAATCCTTCAAAATCTTTTCTCTGTCAGGATGTGACCTCTTGGCCCAGGTGATGATTTGGTCTTCTTTACATTTCGTTGCCTTCCATACTGAAGGCTGAGTCCTTGATCACTGCCCTAGCGTATTGTGCCAGTCTGGCCAATAAACACAAGTGGATTAACTGAAGGGCAGAGGGATCAATGGCTCGGTGACCCTCGCCTTAAGTCCTTGATTTCAGCAAACAAGATGGTGCTACCTGCAAGTTACAGGTTATTCATAAGTCTTCTTCCAGTCCTGATATCTCATTCTTCTCCATATATTTAAACCTCTTAGCTCATTTGATCAGCATACAGATTATAGTGAGAAGGGACAACCCTTATGCATGGCCTCTCAGGTTTTTAAACCATTCCCTTATTCTTTTTGAATGACTGCCTCGCTTGGCCCATGAAGAGGTTCACATGAGCACAATGAAGTGCTCTGGAATTCTCATTCTTCTCGATGTTATCTATATTTCTATTTTTATGAATCATGCAAACAAATGCCCTTTCATAATCAATAAAGCACAAGTAATCATTTTTCTGGTCTTCTTTCTGTGAACCAAGATTCATCAGAAGGCAACCATGGTACCTCTGTTCTATGTCCTCTTCCGAATCTGGCTTGGATTTCTTGCAGCTCTCTGTTGATCTACTACTGTGACTGGTGTTGAAAATTCATCAGCAAAATTTTACTTGGAAACGATACTAATGTCATTGGTCAATTATTTCCACATTCTGTTGTGCCACCTTTCTTTGGAATGGGTGCAATTATGGGTTAGGTCCTGTCACTTAGCCAGCTAACTGCCATTCAAATTTCTTAACAAGGGCTAGTGAGTAACTCTAATGCTTCACCAGTGTGATGTAATGTTTCACCTTGATCAATTCTGAGAGTCTTATTTTACATTAATACCTGCAACGCAGCTTGGACTTCTCCCTTCACTAATGTTATTTCTTGATCCTATATGGAGATGGTTGAAGGCCAACCTGGTCTTTTTGGTTATGGATGCTACTTTATTTATTTTCCTAATTAATTATTTATTTATCCATAATTACCATTGAAAAAAACATATGTAGCTATTTTTACTTGAAATAGTATTTTCTACATTATTTCAATTATTAACACACTACTCTGTATTTTGATCTTTTCTTATTAAATTCATTACACTATATGACGATTCTTACAGAAATAATTTTGAATGTTATCAGTGCTCTTTTGTTCTTGATAAATGGTTTAATTATATCATTATGTCCCAGTATTTAATTAATTAGATTTTTGATTGAATGTTATAAATGGAAAATTTAGGCTGAAGAGCAGTAAAATCACTTCAATGGTTAATCTTTATGCGACGATTCCATATAACCTTTCATTTCTCTGAATATTCATATGTATGTCTGTGTAAGTGTGTGTGAAACACTTATTACCCAGAAATAGTATCTATTTCTTTCACCTCTTAGTTGGTGTTCTTACATTGCTTATAATATTTAAAAAAATAAACCATATGAGTAAGACACCCACATACATAATGCATGGAAATTATTAAGAAAGACAAAAATAAAGTTGAATAATCCTGGCACCGTGCAACTTTGCATAAACTCTGCATCTCTTGTGACATTTCTTGAAGTGAATTTCAGCCTCATGCACCCATACTCCCAAATTACAGGGAAGTCATACTGTTCTGTTTATTTTCTTTCATCCTATTTGTTTTCTTCCGTTTCCTGCTTATGTATACAAAAATTGTCTGAAAGTATTACTTCTGATCATAATTATATACGTATAATGCATAGTCAAGTAGTAATGGATTTGTTCCTTGGAAATCAGAATATTAAAATGGAAGCCGTGTATTTGTTTCTATTACTATTTAATTTAAAATAATATATATAGTTCACCTATCTTAAGCGAAGTTTTCCAGGTAACTAGAAATAGAAAGTGAAGTCAGTTACATGTAAAAACAAAGAGTAGCTTAGTATACTTTGGAAAATGATGAGTGTGTATGCACTGTTCTAGCATATTAATGTATGAGTTGTTTTAGTAAGGCGTAGTAGATTTGAACTACTTTTTTTCTTCAAGTTTACCTGTGTCATCCCACTCCTCCACAGAAAATATATAGAGTTAGAAAACGGAAGGTACTCACTCTCCTGTGAGTCTTTCAATGATTGGGATAATCATTCTTAATCCCAGTGATGTTTTATTCAGATTTTAATGTCATTTAATTCTTATTTTACTAAGAATCGAACTGTTAATTCAGAGATGCATTTTATTTTAAGTGGGTATTTTTCTGTCTCCCAGTTGATATTACCAACAACACAGTCACAGGTTACATACTTATGTAATCATTTCCAGTAACAAAATCTACTAAGATATTTATAACTTGGCCTATTATTTGCTAAAACAAATCTTACAGATTATGGATTTTATTCCTTAAGGTTATATTTGTAAATGCATATTTGTTACATTTATCCATATTCCTAGGAATAAATGAAACCTGGTGGTGCTATGAGTTAGGCATTACGCTGTTAGCCCTAAGGTCAGGGATTCAAACTCATTGACTATGGTGCCGGAGAAAATCAGGGTGTTTGCTTCTACAAAGATTTGAAGTGTCGAAAATCCTAATTTTTGTCCATAGGAATTGGAATTGTCTCCGTTGCAGTGGATTTGAGTTTTGAGGATATGAATAAATTAGATTGATGCACAAACATACACATATAAACACATATCCGTATATACATGTTGTCAACCTTCTGTAATTTCTAAAATTAATCATTGAATTTTCCCAAACTCTATTATCAAATATTTGAAATTGTCTTTTCATTGAAAGCTCAATAGTAAGGGTTTTAATCTCAATGAGATCACTGTGTTATTTTGTTTATATTTATTATACATATATTGTACTAAAAGTAGGACTATTGTTTGCAAATGTATTAAAACCATTAATATTTTATTGTAATTACAGTAATAAGCAAGGCAGCATATTGATTGGGGGAACAGTAATTTCGCCACCTTGATGTGTTGCGCCTCTATCCTGTCTCCATCTCTGCTTCATGAATGTAGGACATAGTAAAGAAGGAGAATTGCGTAGGGAAGTCATTTGGGTTCATGAAGAAAGTGATTCACTCTCTGATTTTTTTTCATCCCACACTCACCTGCCATCCGGTCAATTCTGCTTCCCGGCAACCCTGAAGGACCTAGTCACAATGTCCCTGTGGGTTTCTGAGAACATTAACTCTATACTGGAGTAGAAAAGCCATCTACTCCTGCCGAGCGTCTGGCGGATTCCATTTTCAGCTAGCCACCTTTCAATGCAAATGAGACAGGAAAAGGCGTCTAATTGGCAAGATTGAAGACGATGTGAGTAATTTTTAGTGTGATCATTGGGCTGCTAACCTCAAAGTCGGCAGTTCGAAAGCACCAGATGCTGCTGGGAGGAGTAGATGAAGCTTTCTACTGTTACAAACCCATAAGGGCAGTTCTACCCTGTCCTGTAGGGTCGCAATGACTTGATGTCTCCTGAATGGCAAAGAGCTTGGTTCCAATGTGTATGGAAGATTATCCGTGAGATGAAACGGTACAGTGGCTGCAGAAATACACGGAAACCTATTCAGGACTGTGAAGTGGCCGTTGCTGATTCATACTGTTGTACAAAGGGTGTCAGTGAGCCCAAGCCAAGTCAGTGGCATCTCAAAGGAACAACCTGAGCACTCGGAGTCTCGGTCAAATAAAGTCATTTCAATCTTTCCTACTTTTCCAGGAAATAATACTCGTGAATTTTTTCTAGGAAATAAAAAATGGATTATGATTACACAGTTGTGTGGATTATGTATTTCTTAGTCTTTATTTAGAGTTTAAAACTTTCTTCCCTCCCTTGATTCTCTATTTTCTTATTTTATCCTGGCTTCTCTTCCTCACTTTGGGTTTCTAGAATTCCTTGCTTCTTTTCTTTATAAAAAGTTAATACACATAACATACATATAAATTCAGATAATAACAAAGACTATCTTCTCCCCAAACATTACCTATTGTTATGTGCTACTCAATTTAGGCATCCAGCATTTGATGAATTGCTTTTAAATTGAATCAACCATTTTTGGTGTTAGTCTATGTTTCTCACTGTAGTGTCCCCAGTGTTCTACAAATGCTACGAGATCAATATTTCTACAAAAGGATTACCATTTCCATATTTCTACTTATATACATTAAGGAGCTTCCACTGTCTATCAAAATAAATATATACAACCATGTATCTAACCGGTGTCTTAACTTCTCTCTTTTCTGTTTCAATAAAACTCCATTGTAATGCTTTGGTTTCATTAATGTTGTTCTTAAATCTTCAATATGACACCACCATCTTCAAGTGTCATGAGTACTATCATATTCCTTGACTTTAGTATCTTTAGTATTTTACCTTTGGCATGTTTGTTATAAGCCTAGTGACCCCAAACAGAGCATTTATTTGGGAACTCTTAGTGAGACAAACTGTGGGGAGGCAGTTTTCTACACGTGGGGAAAAAACTCCGGTCATTTGGAGAACTACTAAATATAAATGCATAGATGAACAATAGTGCTTTCTAGAGTTGGGGATTCTTATTCCAGTGGAAAGAAAGTGAAAGCTTAGATACACTCTCTGATAAAGATTATCCATTTATCCTAGAAAAATTATGTCAGGAAAGGCATCATGGTCATAGAACTCCTAACTAATTAAATGATAATATCCATTTATAGTAATAATAGAAAGGTTTATATTTTATTTATACTTGATATTACAGTAGATCTAACATAATTTCCAATTTAGATATGGAAACCTGAAAATGTGAAGAAATTAGCTCTTAATACCTGGAATACGAAGAGAAAAATTCACTTTTTTAACAATTCCATCAAATGCAGAATAGGAGCAGTTAATAATTGTAGAATATAATAATCAGATAAGACATTTTCAAGTGAAAACCCATAAATTTTATTTTGGGAGTACATTAAAATTCAGTTAAATTTTAAAATCGCAGCATATCATGAACCACTGTTGAATAGTTGGTGTATCTATAGAAACATTTTTTAGAGATATGCAAGCACAAATTATGGCATGTCAGCATGCAAGTTGGTTTTATGTGCTTTACTTCTAATATAAATAATGATGCATGCTGAGAACATTCAGATACGTTCAGCTAAGCATAATTAAAATACTGAGGTGTAACATGCTTTAAAAAGTAACAAATTAAGTACTGAAATAAAATTGGTAGAAATCCTCGCAATCCAAAGTGATAACTATGTTGTGATTACAGTATTGTAATTAGACTAAATCTAATATTTTGGTTAAATGGCTTCAGTGATAGCTGGAAAATCAATGGAAGTGTTGCCTTTATATTTTCCTTGAAGAATGGAAATGTTTCATTTTTGCAGCACATATTTTTTCCTTTTTTTTTTTTTTTTGCCATCTTTGGAAATAAGTCTCCATGGTGCTTTGAATAAGCATCCTCACCCAAATGGAACAAACTCTCTGATGAAATTGGCCACTGGGGCCTACAACAAATAATTAAAATGGGATTTGGGAATCAGTTGTTTTCGTGTGTGTCCAATACTCCCCATTGGGTTAGCTGAAGGAGGGTGAAGCAGCTTCTTCGGACCATGCTAAAAACGCAATTGAACTTCCTTCCTGCTGGCCACAGCTAATTGCACATTGGTTGTGACTGTGAACTCCAGGCTCAAGATAAACTTTCTTTTAGGTTGTTTAGCTGTGGCTCATCACAGGACCAGCTATTTATTCCTGCCTGCCAGGCACCCTGGATTCCAGAGGGATGGTGGTAATTACTAAGGGCTCTGCAAGGACTGTTTGATCAACTTTGCTCTATGCTGCCAAGTGAGCATAGTTTACTTTGTTCCTGGGTTCCTGCTGCACCAACCCTGAGCTCCCCAGCTCAAACTTCCTTTCTGACTTCCTGGTAGTCATCTGTGATTTATAGCTGAGTTAGATGAGATGAATAAGGAGATGATCTCACTTTATAGTACTGTCTTCCAACAAAATATCAAAAATTTATCATTTAGGGAAGATGGGATGGGGAGATTTCAGCAAGTGAATTATGTTTTCACATACAAGTATACTTAACTATTGACTCATTTCTAATTGAGGTCTTTGATTCACAAGCCAGTTAAAATCCTGGCAATGTCTCCTCAGGAATTATCTTCATTGTTTGATGATTTTGAGTCCCCAAATCACTGAACCAAAAGTCTTCCACTGGTTGGAGTATTCCTTAATATTTCTGAATTGTATCCTTAAATAACTTCCTAAAGTGAGGTGGATAGCAATTAAATTTCCTAGTCCTTGCATTTGTCCCGATTTGGAGATAGGCAAAACACTACCCCCTTTATGCAAAACATGCATTGAGTTTGCCTGAATGTTGATGTTCAATTAGCATAACTATTACAATTTTCTGACTATATCCATCCTTATCCCTGGAACTTTTCTTCCAATGATTCATACACAAAATGATTTAAAATATAATTGAACTAAGTGCCACAAACACAGGTAGAAAAAATGTTTTAAATTGTTGACTTCCTGTAAAATCCTTAATCTCCATGATTATTGCTTTTCTCACTTGTAAATTGGAATTACATTAGGCAATCTTTAGAATCAGGCAAGCTACACAAAAAGCATGCTAGATGTTTAGTACAGTCCCTGGTCAATATATAGAAGTCAGTGTTACATTATTGTGCTTAAGATTAATGACAGAAATTCAGAAACCAAACACATTGCGCTTAAATTGATGCCTGCTCACGTGGCTTCTGTAGAGCAGAGTTGCTATGCTCCCGGGGGGTTCTGAAGTTGTCAGCCCTTAGGGAGACAGCCTGTCTCCTCTTTCTCACAGAGAGAAACTGGTCAGCTCAGAGCGTCATCTTTACATGGCAATGAATGCTTAATCAACTGGGCCACCACGGCTCCACCAGGTTGATAACAGAGATATTTAGATTTCTCTTACCAACATAAACTTTTGACTAGCCTATTTTGCTAATTTTCAAAGTGTATTGCTGTGTTTAAACCTGTGTGTGTTTATGTGCTTAAGAATATTGTTTATTTTATGTCTATACAAATTAACACAAAACAAAACCTATCATTAAAATTTGAAAAGCACCACATCTTGAAAAATCTAGTTATACTCATGTTTAGCTTTACTTATTGGAGTCAAGTATTGTTGACAAGAGAACATTCCTTTTGTGTACATAACACCTATTAAGAAACCACATATTGTTAAGTAGGACACATCATGTACATAGATCCAGGCGGGTGTAGATAGCAGTTTAATGATGAATGGAAGAATTTGTGCATGTCAGAATGACATTTTTCTCACCGTGATATGGTTCTGTAGATGCGGCATAGTTCGCCCACATTTTAACTATCTAATATTACCCATTCTTTTTCCTTGATTAAATGCTAAAATTAATTCCAATTTATTTCCCTTTGACTGAGCTAGAACATGTGCTGTTGGTATCCTGCCATTTATTATTGGTTCTATTCTGTCTGTTTTGATCTTTAATTGTCCTGCCTTTGAGTCATGATAATGGAAAAGTGGAACGGTGCTTTGTTTTGTTTTGTTTCATTTTTTAGTGCTATTCCATAGTAAAAAAACCCTGGCATAGGATTTGGTGGAATACACGGTATTGCTTTCTTGCCTTTTTTAAAAAGCACTATGCTTCCCTTTTAGCATCTGGGGCATTAGTACCCCCAAATGGTCCTCAAGTCCCCTCTCATAGACAGAAGAACAAAACACTGAGTGAAAATATCCAATTTCTGCAGAACTCATAAACATCCTGAATGTAGGTCACACTCAATGCCTGATGCGCTGTGCTTGTTATGGCCCAGCAAAGCAGCTGTCACGAGCAGTCAAACTCCCGGAAAGCAGCACGGCCCCCCAAAGCAGAGCCATTTGGAAACACAGATTCATTGACGATTTGGGGAAGTTGGCCGTAATTCAGTAAGAAATGAGCAATTTATGCACATTATAATCAAATTTATTTTTATATCCAGCTACTCCTACATGTGGCATAATTCAGTCTGGGAAATCATAGTAATTAGTGAGGAATCCATTACATTGTAAATCTTGTAGCAGATGCAAATACTGCTTGGAGTGTCCTCACCTTATAATGCATGTGCTTTTAGTATTAGGGCACCTTCCCAGGGTGGGCAGTTCATTGGTGAACCAGCCACTGACGTGCAATCCAGGGAGGACACATTGATGCAGACTCCAGGGATAGAGGACCCCACCCCCACCCCACAGCCCCTGTAACGCACCATGCTTTCAATACAAGAGGAATCCCTTTGGCAAGAAAGAGGAGTGGGATTGGTTCTAAGTTAAAATAATAAGGATGCTAATAATAGTACTAGGTTGTAATGGCCAAACACTGCTCATCACATCTGGGCATGTCCTATGAAGAAATGGAGGAAGACTAAGGAGCTGAATACAGAGGCCAGCTCGGGGCATCAACAGCAGAATAGTCCTTGTGGTCACCCTGACCAAACCATCGTTAATAAACTGGGCTACCTTATCTCTAATGGAAATGACAATATTCACCGTGGTCATCCTGATAGAGCTGGTATGAATTTCAAATGATATTGATGAGTAATATTTGTATTGTAAAACACCCTAGGGAGTCTGATGTTGGAAACATTGAACATAATGTCACACTCTATTGAAAAGTAAACTTTGTTCTGATGATGAAAAGAGTTCCTACCCTGGGCTGCTAAGGCCCCTCAGATGAAAGGCCTGGGGATCTATCCTAAAACTCAACCACTGAAAACCCTGCAGAGTCCCTGTTTCCATGCATGGGGATACCTGGACTGAGAAGCTGTTGATGGTTCATCAACAGGTCAACCTCTGCAATGGAAGCCATCAACTTTTATTGTAATTAAGAATAAACTATAAACTAATACTATCTAATTGAGAAACTTAACTGATCAAACAAGCAATTGTTGTTCATTAAGGCCAGTTCCTGATGACCTCATGCATCCCACAGAATTGTATTCGAAAGGATTTTCAACGACTAATCTTTTTGTAGCAGTTCACCAGGCAGATCTCTTGAGGAGCACCTAGGTCAACTGGAACCATTAGATTTTGGGTTATAAGTTATGCATTTAATCGTTGTACTCAGGGACTCAAGTGGATTCAATAAATCACGATATATATACAACGTCATATATATAAAATTCACCACCGCACTTTGGGTAAAACTTCAAGTGTATGAGTGTTTTTCTCATTTAAAAAGAGGCAAAATGTTGACTGATGACAAACCTACTTCTGGACACCCACAGACTTTCTGAAAGGATGAAATTGTTGACAAAATCCATGCCCCTGTGCTCAGAGACCAACAACGGCCCATGGAGGAGATGGGAAGTTTTCTAGACTCTCTTGGAGCTCAGGTCAGTGAATTATAATGGACGGTTTGGGAAGGGTCTCTGTGATATTTGTACTTCAGGCTCTGGCTGACCAAGAACAAACGTGTTGAGTGGAAACATGCTGTGCTTTAAAAGAACAGCTCCTAAGCAACCCAGGCTTGCCCCAAAGGTCATTACTGGAGAAGAGATATGGTGCTATTATTAAGACCTCAAAAGCAAACATCAACCAAGCCAGTGGAAGACAGCAATGCCACCTCCCACTATCCTCTCACTCGCCAAAAGAAATCAAGTAAAGTCCAAGATCAAGAAGGTGCTGTGTATTTGGAGTTTGTTCCACCAGGTCAGACTATTAATCAAACTTTCTACTTGGAGGTTCTGAAAATACTATGTAACAGTGTGTGACAAAAGAGGGCCTGATTTTTGGCCCACGGGGGGAACTGATTTTGCCACCAAGACAATTCACTTGCACTTGCAGCCATCTCTGTGCACCAGTTTTAGGCAAAAAACATCAGACCTCTCTTGCCGTGTACACCTCACTCACCTGACCTCACTCTGTGCGACTTCTCTTTTTATTTCTGTGAAGAAGCGGGGAATGAAAAGACATAGATTTGATGACATAGAAGGGCAGGCACAAAACAAGGAGGTGCTGTCAGCCATCCAAACAGGTAAGTTTGAAAAATGTATCCACGAATGGGATCACAGATTTGACAAATGGATTAAGTGTAGTGGAGAGTACTTTGAAGGTGATCAGGTTGTTTTGTTAAAAAAAGAAAATAAAAACATCGTTATGTAAAAATGTTCCATTTTTTCTCTGTGTGTGTGTGTGTATGTGTTTATATAATGAGTCAGGAATTGTAGATCCTGACATTAGTAGACTAAAAGGACTAGGAATTTTGTGACATAAATATTTTGCGTATTTTTTGATCTTCAAAAGAAATGAAGGTATTTAGTGTTCCCCAAACAATAAGATTACTGAGATTCCTGGATAGTTCTTCCTCTTCCTTTATGTCCAGTGAATGACACTGCCATGACTTAATAGAAACAGATTCACAACAAGATTGTTTCCTACTTCTTTATTGGACTTTTGTTCTGAATTTAGCAGAAAATTGAAGGGATTCTCTATCTGAAATCTTTAAATCCTTTCCTCTGTCCTGTGCTCTCTACTGCTGCCAACTTCTAGTAATTGGTTTTTATTCTTTATGGGATTTCCTTCTCAGGACCACACTCATCGTAGACACTGTCAGCTTCCTCAAATGCTTAAATGTTTTTAAAATTGCTAGTTCTAAATTTTAAATTATTATAGTGGCGCCTGGAAGCCTCAGGATAATGTACCGGAGTTGGGGGTGACCACGCTAATTCCACATTTCTCTCTTTACTAAACCCTATGATATTGGCACAGGGGACTTCCTGGAACCCCCCCCCCCCCAGTATAAACTCTCTTACATCAGGGTTTTGTTAATCCATCAGTATTGAATAACACTTTTGACTAGAATGACATCAGTTCTCTCTGGCTGGCCAACATTTCATTTTCCTCTGTTTTCTGCTATGAAACCCTTTACTAGCATAAAGATACTCATTTAGTAACCTTATCCATTTTTAATTAACTTATGTTTTGTGCTTTTAATTTACCTCAAAAGGACTCTTCATATCTCCTTATCATACATTACATTTTGATGTCTCCTGGTCTCCATCTGGGAAATTTATAGTTCTTCTCGCAGAATTAACCGTGCCGTAGGTGTCTTGTTTCCTTAAATAAAATAAATGAATAATGAAAAGAACCTCAATTACCTGATGCTAAAATAGCAAATTCTAATACTTCTGTTTAAAGAACTCCTTCAACCTGGTAAGGAAGCTCCGAGAGGTCAAGGAGAGCTTCCCATATACTGCATTAATGCAAGTTCTTTCACAAACATCATGAAAGTTCTGCTGATGATAAGAATCTGTGTTCACCAGTATGAGAATCAAGAGCTTTCACTTCTATGCTTAGCTGTTACTTGCGTTTTTAAGTAGGTCTCTTGTGGGAAAAATGTGGAAACAAGGCGGGAGACAAACACACACACACATACACACACACAAACCCCTCACACTGTACGTACTTGTTCTACACTCTCATCATCTTCACACACACAAACATGATCACTCACATTTTATATCTCAATTTGGGCCATTGTAGAGTAGTTAGTTCATTTCAGGACTTTAATCATAATAAAAAACGTCACTAAGGTTTAGAATATTGCAAGTGTCCTCTTGAGCCAATTGAGGCGAATGTAGTAAGCCATTATTCCTTTCCATCTTCATAAGCGTTGACCTTTCCGAGTGGACACAACTGAGCATCTCAAAGAATCCGTTCCTGCAGGACTTAATTAAGCCTTGCGAAGTCCATTAGAGATAAGTACTTGCTGGCCTCCTGGCCGGGTTTCACTGCTGAGTCTTAAACGCGTACACACGCTTGCTGTCAGACACTCGGGCTGGATCTTGGCTCAGTTGAGAAGAAAAAGAAAACAAATCAGCACACCAGACCCGGTTCTGACCTACTGCACAGAGGTCCATGGAAAAAGCATGCGTGATTCACATGACCCGTCCCCTCTGGAATTTGCAACTTCTCAGAAGGTTCACTACTGTATGACACAAGCCAACATATTTTTTTCTGACAGATAGTCATTGAATCTCTCCTAAATACAAAGCACATTAATCACCCCTCTTATAGAAAGCAAATGAACCCTGGTGACAAAGTGGTTACTTATCGGGCTGCTAATTCTAAGGTCAGCAGTTTGAAACTACCAGCGGCTCCTTAGGAGAAAGGGAGGGCTTGCTCTTTACTCCAGTAAAGAGTTCCAGTCTCAGAAACCCACAGGGGCAGTTAGTTCTACCCTGCCTGTAGAGCAGGTCACGGACTATAGGTCCTTTATGGCTGCTTTGAGTCAGCATCTTCTGGATGGCAGTGAATTTGTGTTTTGGTTTATAAATAGAAAGCAAACACAAATACTGATAAAACATTCTCTCTTTAAAAGAGTGTTCTATTTGGAAGGGGAAATTTGGAGGGTGTGTGATGGAGGTGGTGGTAGTGCGGAAAAATCAAGGAGTAAGAGAAAGAGGAACGTGTAGAGGAGAAGTTTATAATCCCTCACCTGTTGTCCAGGGAACACCTGGGTTAGGACCTGTTGTCCAGGGAACACCTGGGTTAGGACCTATTGTCCAGGGAACACCTGGGTTAGGGGAGCTTGTGAAGGAAGAAGTTACCCAATAAACCGAGATCTTGGAAGTTTTATAAATATATTTTAATCCCTCCATTTGAAAATGTTTATGCTATTAGTTTTAGTGTTTTTCAAGTATTCATATATTCCTTCAAATATTTGCTTTTTTGTTTCAATCAGTGGTTTCCAACGAGAGAAATCAAAGACTTTGGAACATGTTTTCAAAATGATACTTTGCCTCTGAAAAGTACAAGATGGACGCATCATTTAAAATCTCAAGGGCTTCACTTTATTGTTCTTAAAATGCAAAGCACAATACCTATTTTTCAGGGTTTGTGAACATTAAATGAACTAATGCATCATTTAAAACATAATAGAGTTCTTTTTGCATAATGCTGGTTCTGAAATTTTATAGACTTATTTGTGTCTCACCATCACAGACATTATAGTCGACATGAGACAGAAAGGTGCTTATTTAATCACATGGGATTTGAATCCCAGAGCTAGAGAGGACGTCAAGATTTAACAAGAACAGAGATGATACGTTATCAGAGCATGGTATCACAGTCAAACTGAAGAAAAAGAAAAAAAAGAAACTCACTGCCAACTGATATTGATGCTATAGAACAGGGTAGAACTGCCCCTATGCCTTTCTGAGACTCTCTACCAGAGTAGAATGCCCATGAAGCAGCTGGTGGTTTTGAACTGAGGAGCCCTGGCCCAACACATGAGCACCCCTCCACCACAACTCGTATCACTGCCAAGACCCTGGACAAAGAGAAGGCAGAGACCCCCCTATGGTGCTGTCCCATGCACACAGCTTTTAATTTTTTACAATTTTTATCCTATTATTGTAGAGCTTAAAACTTGGAGACTTGGTAGCATGCAGTTACATGGGACAAAATTTATGAGCATGTCTTTCCTGCCGTATGTATACCTCATCTGGCCTAGCCCAGAAAGTCTCAGAAATTAGAAAGGAAGTGAGCATATATTATTCATCTTTGAATAACAATGCATAACCTACATGATGCCACTGGCGGGAGGGGTGCAGGGGGCAAAAGGTACCAGTGGATCTCAGCAAGGGTGTGCTCAAACCCAGGAGTGCTCTTTGAGCTGCCATGAAGTTGAACATATAAATACAATTCCCATCAAGGCCCTTTCTCATTTTTCTTGCCCTCTGTATTCTCTCTCGTTTTCTTCTTTCCCTCGATTTTACCCTGTTTGTTTACTCAAAGTGTATGTTATCTTTAAAGTTTATGTAACATTCCTTGATCTGTAAAAACTTAGATATATGCTTCCTAATGTTGGGCATAATTTAAACAAAGCTTGATAAACACATATAGTAAGTGATCAAACATGTGATTAAAAGAGACATGGCTTTACAAAAGGAGCCAAGACAGAATGGTGGTTTCAAATTGAGCTGCCAACCCTATGGTCGGCAGTTCGAACTCATCACCCACTCTTGGGAGAAAGATGAGGCATTCTAGCCCTGTGTAAAGGACAGCCTTGGAAGCTCACCAGGACCCTTGCACTCTGTCCCACAGGTTGCTGGGGTCAGAATTGGCTCACTGGTAGTGAGTTTTGTGGTTGTTAGCTTTTGCTTGTAGAAATATACTCATATTGAAAGAGAGTCCATCAACTTTTTCCTTAAAACATATGTTCTCAGCCAACATATACTTTCTTCATCAGTAATATATCTCTCTCTTTATAGGAAGATATCCATTATGTGAAACACAGCATAGCAGTATGTGAAACACAGTACCCAATTTAACATATCAGTGGAATAAACACTTGCACATTACTGATGAATACGTATGCAAGGTCATCACATTTCAATGATTTTTATTTATATCAGAGAGATTTGAAATAAAATGTCTTCCCTGGGTGATCACTTCACAAATGTCTTCCCTGGTGTTTGGGCACACAGGCTACTTCCTCTGTCTTCAGCTTGAAAGCAAATTCAATGTGACTTGTACTTACCCAGGTTGTACATTATCATAAAACTATTATTCAAATGCACTGAACAATGCTCCCTGATAGTCTACAAAAGACACACATTTACCTGCCATTTTTGACACCTGAAGGAATTAATCAAGATTTTTCTGGTGTAGGAAGATGTAGTGGTAGAAGAGTCTTTAAAAGTTACGTTTTTTAAGTCCGCGAAGGAATTTGCTGACTCCTCACTTTTAACTTCTAAGAAAATTTGCAAACTGAACAGTTAGTACGTGGTTTAAAGTATAAAGACTTATCTTGAAATATGAAATAGTTGCAAAAAAAGTAATTACTTCATGCAGATAACTCCATTGGATAATCCTAGGTGGTTGATCTGGAGTTATGCAAAGATAGGAGAATTGGGCTCTGTTAGAGAAATTATAAAATGCATTTAAGAAGGAATAAAAGAAAGGCTATTTTAGAGTTTAAAAATAATGAGTTTGAGCTGAACATAAAGTTTTGTATTCTACACCTTAAATCCTTCTGGGACAGAGCAAGTCAATTAAAATTTGCATATGATGAAGAAATCATGGGAAAAGATGTTGAAAGATCTGATTTCGCTTTTGAAACAGGGAACATAATATCCATTCGTCCTTGCGACCATTCCATCTTGTTTTATCTCTAGGCCTTCCCATGTGCTGTTTCTCAGTGTCTGGATCACTCTTCCCTCCTCTCTGCCCCTGCAAGTCCAACTCTTCTTCAGTTGTCCCTTGGTGATGCGTGCTACATTTCTGATACCCTTCAGTGCCAGACATGCCTAGATTAGGAACCATAGTTCATTCTACTGGAAATGCAGAATGACGTAGGGGTTACTCAGTGCGCAAACTCAGAGCTGCTAAACATAAGATCAGTAGTTGGAAATAGTTTGAAACCACCAACCATTGTGAGGGAGAAAGATGAGGCTTTCTACTCCCTTAAAAAATTACAGTGTCCAACATTTACGGAGCAAATCTTCCCTATCCTGTAGGGTCACTGAGTTGGATTCAACTGATGGCAGTAAGTTTACTTTGTAGATATTGACAAGTATCTTTGCAATAGGGTTTTATTTTTTTTTTCCTATGTACCAGTGCCCGGGCTATGGAGGCTGCTGAAAAGGAACAGCCCCCATGCATACATCACAGTATTGCTCTGGCCCATTTCCATAGACTGGAAAGCTGTACTTGAACAACAGCACCCAGCAACCACAGGGCATTGCAATAGGGTTTTAATAACATCTTTACTCTTATTTCTGTTGCTAGTAAATGTACATAAATGTACCACTTTCATTTTCTAGCAACTGGATTTCTGTGTATGCAGTAAAGTTAGTTTTGGGATTAAAAGGTGCGTAACATGCTATATCAACTTTTATGGGTTTGATTACTTGCAGTATTAACATCATTCATTGTGTTTCTTAAAATGATCTGTTTTCATTGTTACAAAGTACTCTTCTATGTCCAATGATCATTTAGTTGTTTCTCCTTAATTATTTCATTTTTAGTTTTTAGGGCTTGATTGCATCTAGAATATGTTTCTAAGTATAGGACAATAGAAGGGTCTGTGGTTTTGAATTTCTATTTCTATTACCCCAACTCTACATATTGTTCTTTATCCTTTCAGCCTTACTCAGGATGACTCATGCACTGAATAATAAGCTATTTTATACTTCCTAGGATGGTGTTATCACTTGCATATAAATTTTTGACAAATATAACTTTTAAATAGAGTCTACATAATAGTAGTGAAAATATAATTAAATCTGAAAATATTTTAAACTGGTTCTGATTCTTCAAAATAGTTTCCAAATGGCCCATTTTTCATGCAGAATAAATAATTAAAGGAATATTCTTCTAATTGTTTTTAAGTCTTGGCAAAAACCTTTAATATATTAGAAGGAACTGTAGCAAAATAAATGAGTTAGTCCACACTTCTTGTTTATTACAGCAAAGAATAAAGGAATCTATATGAAAAATAAATGCTTAAACTATCCATATTGATTAGTAAAATTGAAGCTTCTGCATGAGTGTTTTTTATACTTCAGCTTGTTAACTTAGTCATTCTTTTACTAATTTAATAAGTACTGGTATGATGGTGCCTTCTCGTTGGACTACTAGTCACAAGGAGGGGCAACCTCCAGCCACTCCTCTGGGGCAATAAGAGACGTCCTACTTCTGCAAAGAGGTCTTGTGGAATATTGGTCAGTGTTGGAATGCTGTCAGTTCAGCAGTTCGAAACCAACTCGGAGGGAGAAAAAGGAGACTTTCTATTCCTGTAGACAATTACACTCTCAGAAACTTACATGGGTAGTTCCACCCTGTGCTATAAGGTCACTCTGAGATAGAATAGACTCACTTTCAGTGGGATTTTGTGGGAGGTTTCTTTTTTTTTTGAAAGATATGCACTCCTGGAAATCCACAGGGGCAGTTTTATCCTGTCATTGAATATGGCTGGAGAGCTGCACACCATCGTCTCTACTGAGCAGTGCAGATTACAGAGTCATAGGACGAGAAATGGGCACATTAAAATCTTCATATTCCATAATAATAGGAAATTATCGAACATAATAATATGAATTTATCAATTATAATAGGAATTACCAAACATAATTACAATAAAAATACAATAAATTGAATGCAATAGGAAATTCTCAAACATAATAATAGGAAATTATCAATTACAATAGGAAATTATCAAACCTAAGGATTATGCCAAATCATAGCATTAATAAATCTGTAAAACAACTGCCTTTGGACTCTGAGAAGATACAATTAATACCTCTGGGAGCCAAAATAGGATCACTCTAGAGTGACGGATACATGCTCCAAAGACAGGATGCTAATGAAAGATGAGTGTGAACCCACCAAGCATGCAGCAGGGGGATATGTACGTGGTCTGCTTCTACAGAGGTTTATAGTCTTGGAAACTTTGTTGGGCAAGTCTGCTGTGTCCTCAGTGTCACTATGAGTTAGAATCAACTCAGTGGAAGTTCGTTTAGTGCTTTGTGTTTTGTTTTACTGGAGTGGCACAGTTTTTCAGAGAAACTGTACCCTGTTTCCTGATTGCAAAAGTAAAAATAGATGAAGCAGAAGAGGTGGCATCAACTTGAGGTAAGCTAAATACGGCTTATATCTCAGCTAATAATCACTGCTGTTGAGTCGATACTGACTAATAGTCTACCTTTTATGGCAGGGTAGAAGTGCCATCTGCGAGTTTTCAAGACTGTTAACTTCTTACGGAAGTAAAAAGGCCCTTCTGTCTTCCAATGAGTGGTTCTGAAAGAACAACCTTGCAGTTAGTATCCCATTTTATAGCCACTACACCACCAAGGTTCCTTTACAATTTAGAAGCAATGGGCCATATTGTCACAATGGCTTAGAGCTATTGTGACCGATGCATAATGTGTTACAATTGTACTTTTAGTATATATAAGAAAAATATAAATTCTGAGGAATTGGAGACTGCTTGTGTTTTCTATGGCGACCACCAAAGGTGCCACAAATTAGGTAGCTTTTAACAACAGAGATTTATTTTCTCACAAAATTCTGAGGAGCAGAGGAGTGAAGTCAGGGAATCAGTTTGGCCATGCTCTCTGTGTGAGAGCTAGAGGAGGATATTTTTTTGTCTCATTTAGGTTTAGTAATCTAATACAATTCTTGTCCTTTTACTGTAGATGGGTGTGTAGGTCTGGGTAGACTAGAGAAACAAATCCATGGACACACATATGTGTATAGGAAAGAGTGTTGTATACAAGAACAATTGAACATTGAGAAAACATCCCAACCCAGTTGAGTCCGAGGCCATAAATCTGATATTAGCCCATATATCTGATACCAATCTATAAAGTCCTCCACAGACGCATGCAACACATGCAAGGGAGCCAAATGCAGGACAATCACAGGTCAGTGGGTAGAAAGTCTTTGGGTCCAGTGGTGTTGAAAGCATTTCAGTGCTGGCAGGGGTCTCTCTGTGGCTTCTCTGGCTTCAGAAGGTCTATTTGCATCCATATGGCTTGTCAGCTGCAATGTCTCCCAGGGAGTAGCAGAGAAAGAGAGGTGTCTTGCGCCTCTAAGGAGGAATCCCCAGATTTCCCAGAATTCTCAGGAGAAGGCCATGCCCACACAGAAGTCTCATTGGCTATCTCCAGATTGACAACCTAGACTCCACCCCTACACTCTCAATCCTTAAATTGATACCAGATTAGGTGACTGCCACTGTGGGTCATCGCATGCTCTCTTCCTACAGGTGATATTTTTCCCCAGGACTTGACTCTTATCTTTTGATTTTCATTTTCAATATTCTATTAAGAATTAAGTGAAGGGTACAGCAGATCATTAGTTGTGCTTCCAACAGATCATTGCATCTGTTTCAGCTCATTCAGTGCGACCCTCTCATGTACCTGCACTTGTCTCGTTTCCTTCGTGTGTTCCATATTTCCCTCCTTCCTTTCCCCCTAACCCACTGCACTTGGACCTTGGATAAGTGCTTCCCCTTTGATTAGTCTCACACAGGGATGAGTTTGGTTCCAGTCAGGCAGTGTGTGACTGAGTCTTGTTGGTTCCACCAGTCTCTAGCTGACCCATTCATTAGCTGGGTCTATTTTCTGATTTTGAGTATGGTCCCACATATCTCTACCACCTAACCAAGACCATCTCACGTGAGCCTTTTTAGAGCAATTGGCAGTGGTAGCTTGGTACTATTTAGTTCTTTTGTTCTCAGGATTCTGGAAACAACTGTCTATGTAGTACATTAGTCCGCTGAACTACTTGTTACTATATGTCTTTTGGTTGTTATAATGTTTCCCTCAAATGGGAAGAGACCAGTAGTTGAAGTTCCCATGACTCCTCAGTAGCTTCCAAGATTCTAGTCTCAATTTGCCAAAGTGCATTGTAGAACATTGTTTTTGTGAATTCCGTTATGCCAATTGACTTTGGTGTCCCTCATTCTCCAGGTACAGCGACTGATTCATTCCAAGAGTTCGGTTATATTTAAGAAGCTTTCATAATTTTCTCCCTCAAATTCCCCACCATATTCATGACTATATTTGATATATTTGTAGTAAAGAAAAACACACATAAACATATGTCTTTAGTCAAATATATATATATTTTTCCGATGGGCATAATCACAATATTCCTCTCATCATTTGCTCCAGGTTCATCCACGTTAGTGTTTCATGGACATTGTTCTTTAATGTCTCCTAGTATTTCATTGTAAATATGTATCAACAAAATCAAAAAAACAGGAAGTATTAGAACAGAATACTATGAAGGGTAATACTCGAAGAGATTTTTAAAGCTAGAAGAAATGGACAAACAGAAAATTACTATCTCCCATTGTTCTAGGCCCTGAAATAGAACACTTGAATGAACCCATGATGTGGATGGACCTGGAGAACAATGTATTGAGTCAAATTATGTAATCATAAAAGGACAAATATTGCATGATTCAACTTATAAAAATCAAGACAAGTTTTTCACATGAAAATAAATAATTTTGCTGATGACCTGTTTTGGGAGGACACAGAAGATAGGGGAAATCACTAGCTAATGGGTGGACAAATGATAATTTGGTTACACAGAATGCAATATACAATAAGAGGGAGTTTAGGGTATAAAAATGGAGCCAGGGGAAGGCATAGGGTGTTTTTCAAAAGTTAAATGCAACAGAGCAAATATAATGCAATCTTAAAAAAATGTTGATGTATGAGTAGATAGTGGGAATGACTGAGCAGGTGTGTTTGAGGAAGGAGTATACCCGTTAGTAAATATTAGTTTGGTAGATGATATTTCTAAACACATATTAACCTGGGCAAGGCACACTGTTGGGCACAGAGTGGGCTATGGTGGTTGAAACCCAATATTCACTCCACAGGAGAAAGATGGCATATTCAAATCAGCCTTGGAAGCCCAAATGAGGCAGTTGTTTTCAATGCATTGGCTGGTATATTTAATTTTCTTGTTGTTTCTTCATTTACCTGTCCAGCATTCTTCTGTCTTTGTCACACTGCAGTGACTTGAATGTTACTGTGACGTTGGAAGCTATGACAGCACTGTTTGAAACTCCTGTGGACTGCCCAATGGGGATGAGTTTTCCCCAGAGCTTCCAGACTAAGACAAAACTGGGAACAAGGAAGAGATTGTAATGAGGATTAGCCACTGGGCATCTTATGTATAACAGGATAATACTTTCAGATACATCGCTGAAAGATGATCCACTCAGGTTACAAATCACTCAAAATACAACCAAGTAAGAGCTTTCTGCTTAAAAGAGGGTAGATCTTAGTGATGTGGGTAGAGTAAAGCATTGAAGACCTTAATTGACTGATGGGGCACAACTGAAAATGAGAAAAAATAGCTGCAGATATGCATTAATAATTAGAATATTGAATATACAAAGTGTGAACCTAGGAAAGTCATCTAAATTGAAATAGAATGTATAAAGATAAATATCCTAGGTGTTCATGAGCTGAAATGAACTGACAATGGCCATTTTGAGTTGTGTAATTGTATGGTTTCCTATCCTAGGAATGGAAAAGTAAAGAGGAATGGCATCTCATTCATTGTTAAAAAGAATATTACAAGATATATCTTATAGCCAAATGCTGTTAGTGGTAGGATAATATTTACATGCCTGCAAAGAAGTCTACTTAATACACTATTAATCAAACTTATGCATCCACCACTAAATCTAGTGATGAAGAAATTGAAGAATTCTACCAACTTTTTCATTTTTACAGTAATAAAACATATGTTAAGGATACATTGATAATCATGGGAGATTGAAGTACAAAACAGAGATTGGAAACAGAGAGGAAGAATCAATCATTGGAAAACATTGTCTTGGTTATGACCATGATGCTGGAAATTGCATGATAGAATTTTGTAAATGAATTAAGTTTTTCATTGCAAATTTTCATTTTCAATAACATCTATGGGGACTATTCATGTGACTCTCACCAAATGACACAAGGGGACATTAAATTAGCTACATCTGTGGAAAATAGTTTGCAGAAGATCAGTATCATTAGGCAAAACAAGGCCAGGAGTAGCTAAAGCAAATGGAATAAATAATTACCTAAAAGAGTTTGTCAGAAACTTTTGAAGGTCAGCTCAAGAAGACAAAGTATAATGAAATGTGAAAAGAATTGGCACTCAGACATCTAAAAGAAAAACAAGCTCAACATATCTCAACTTGAAATAACTGAAGTAAAAACCCTAGCCTCGGGTTGCACTTCTGAAGGATTCTATTGGCAAAATATTGCACCATACTCGAGTCATCAAAATAAGATGAAATATTAAACCATGTTTAAAGAAGGCACAAAACAGATTTAAGGAATATACAGTCACTCAACAATAAAGAAGAAGTAGACATTCTACTATTTCAAGAGGTCGCATATGGTCAAGAATTGATTATATTAAAGGAAGACATCCTAACTATACTTGGATCCAAAAACAAGGCTCCAGGAATGAATAGAGCACAAATTCAAATGTTTCACCACACTGAGACTGTACTGGAAGCGATCACTAGTGTATGACAAGAAATTTGGAAGTTAGTTAGCTACCTGGCTAATGGGATAAAAAAAATTTTATATTTGTGTCCATTGGGGGGAAATGATCCAATGAAATATGGAAATTATAAAAATAATATCATGGATATCACATATCAGTAAATTATGTTGTAAATAATTCAAAGATAATTGTAGCAGTACATTGGTTCATTTCAACTCACTGATGCCTAAGATATCAAACTTTTTAATTTCCATTTCATTTTTGAGGATTTCCAATGGAATGCATACTCAATGTTGAAGTATATAGACTAATCTATGAAACACCTTATAACATGAATGTACTTGGAACAAATAATTCTGAGTAAAACAGATAAATCTCAAAGCACAAGAACTTTATGAGACTACGATGATAGACACTCAAGAAAGACTTTTCACACAAAATGATACATCATTTCATTGCTACTAAGGGAGGGAAGATCAAATGTGGTAAATCACTAGCAAGGGTAGACACCATTACTTTGGATAAAGGGGAAGGTAGTATACAATAGAAGGGAGGGATGCCAGGTAAAATAATGGATTTAGGGGAAAACACTGAGGAATTAACAAAAAATGAAGGCAATAGAGGTAACAATGGTGCAGAATTATGCATTCCTGGTGATCTATGAATGGATGCCTTCAGCTACATGAAGACAGTCTTACAAGGGGTATTTCTACCTGTGTCTCTGCCTGTGCTGCAAGTATATCTATGAATATGGCAGCACACACATTGTATAACTTTGTGACCATTTCTTAGTTATAACCAAACACCGTGAGGGAATGTGTTTCTGGGCCAGGGGACACAAGGACACCAAAGTCAATTGCCAACGTAGTCCACAAACACAATGTTCTACCTGCTACCTTGAAAACCAGCAACTGAGGTCTTAATGATTTGTGAGTAGCCGTCTGAGCCAAAACTCATTCTTTCTCCCCGACCAAGGCAAAGAGTAGGATGAAGTCTGAAAACACATGGAAGTGATGATTGCAATGGACTGCTGGGCCATACAGGATCAGCCTGTACAGCACTGAAACCAGAAGGACTAGACTGTGTCCAGCTACCACGACTAACTGATCTGGATAGGATCACGTTAGAAGATTTTGGGTAGAGTGGGAGATAAACGTGGAACAAAACTGAAAATTAGAGGGAAAAATAAGCTTATTGTTTAAACAGAGATTGACAAAACCCCGTTTTGACCCTAAATAAATCCTATATGTATGGGATTGAACTCACCTATAAGGTTCAATATGCTGCCAAATAACACATCAGTTTATAATAAAAAAGGAGTACCATAAAGGTATGCACTCATTAGAATAATCAATCAATCAATGTATATCAAAAGGGCAGCATTTACATGAGGAAAATTACAGAAAGATTAGATGGAGGAATGAAAATGACAAACATAGGCAGGAAACAGGATAGGTGAAATTACATTGTGGTGATCACAATAAATTACGTGAAACAAAATGTGTATACATTATTAAATGAAAAACTGATTCACTCTGTAAACCTTCATCCAGTTCACAATAAAGTGTTACACATATTTTCTAATATGATACACATTCCAATTAATCTGATGTACGCTCTGTTTGCTTGTGGAAAATTTGATGAGCTAAGGGCAAGGGAGAAAGCAGTAATAAACTTCTTTGCATTAATTTGAGGGACAAGACACACTGATATATTTGACTCATCATTTGACCCAGAGTCTGTTTCCTAGGAGGGGATTTATTTACTCATTTATTTATTTTAAAGGGGGAATTAAAGAGTGCACTACTTACTGAGAAGGATTGGCATGTACAGCCATAATATATCTTTAGTAGTTGATAGTGAGATGGAGATAATGTTGTCACAACCAGAAATACACGATCTGAATGAGAGCGTACCATATGGTATGCACTGACTAAAGGTAATACAGATTCCATTTGACTTTATTTCCAAGTGGGATCCTGCAACACCATGAAAACTCTCTAATTCTTCCTTTCCAGGGCTACTCAGGGTCATGGAGTCTAACGTCTAAGTACCCGTGTTGTTTTTAGTTGCAGAACTGCTAGGTTTTGACTCATCGTGAGCCTATGCCTAAGTGTGGATGAACAAAAATCTACCTAATGTTAGGTCTGCTTGGGCCTATCTATCCTATTACTGCCCTTCCTCTTTTTTATTGACCATATACTTTAGAAAGTGTCTTAGACTGGGTTCTCTATAAAAGCCTAGCAAGTGAAGCTTATATATGTATGTATAAAAATACATCAGACAGTGCAAGATATAACAAAATAATAATTTATAAATTATCAAGGGTTCATGAGGGAGTGGGCGGTGGAGAAGGAGGGGAAAATGAGGAGCTGATGCCAGGGGCTTAGGTGGAGAGCAAATGTTTTGAGAATAATGAGGGCAATGAATGTATACATGTGCTTGACACAATTGATGTATGTATGGATTGTGATAGAGCTGTTTGAGCCCCAATAAAATGATTAAAACATTAAAAATTATTTTTTTAAAATGTTAAAAAATAGAGAAGAAAAAAACATTTATATCAAGAACAAGATACATTCATATCAAGATCTGATACAGTTGTAGAAGTCATGGACAGGTCTGCATATGTTACAAGTGCATGAGGACAAATGCTAGACGGGAGGCTTCGTGTGACCACAGTAAGTGTGGAGCTTATGCACCCATGAGTTAAAGGAAGGTCACAGGCTAGGGATAATGGCTGCAGAGGTGAATGAATTCAACGTTCAGATGTTTGATGGTGAGTGATAAGGGCACCCCCCGCGGGCAGGCAATATGACAGGGCTCAACTCTGACGAACCAGAGCTCCATGAGTTAGATGGAGACCAAGCAAAAAGCAAGCATACTTTTTCACAGGACCCACGTATATTGTCAGCAGGACATACCCAAAAGGAAACACTATCAGTGCTGTGAACTGAGTCACTCGCGGCACTACTACTCCAATAAAACCAGATGGGTCGGAAAGGAATAATAGCTTGTGTTTCTTTGATAACACATCCAATATAAACGCAACAAAATCTTATCTTGCTTCTGAAGAGTTTTATGGCATAGCCAGGAGGAATGGAGGATGCCAATATAATTTTGTAATTTTGATTAGCAATGATTTCTCTTCCCCTTTACAAAGATATCCTGAAAACCATGTAGATAACAGTGCATGAGATAATTTCTATGTAAGGGAGCCAAGTTTGAGTCAATTTAATGATCTACTTCCTTAATTCTTTTGAGTCTATTTTTCCTTATATACAAACAAGAATGGACAAGACTGGTTTAACTAAGGTCAAAATGATCTCATTGCTATGCTTGTTGAAATACTTTGCAATGTTTGGAGTGTCTGATAAAGATAATAGAAATCTGAGAGATAGGCTTCGTCTCCATTAACGCTAGATTAGAATAGCTCAGAATACAGCACAGGTTTAAAATCAGAAATGTGTGCATGATCGTTGCATCCTTTCATCATATCTATCCAATATGTATGCTGAGGAAAGAACCAGAGAAGCTGGACCATATGAAGAAGTGTAAGCATGAGGATTGTAGGAATGTTCCCTAATAGATCACGTTATGCAGATGACATAATCTTGCCTGCTGATATCAAGAAGTTGAAATACTTTCTTAGAAAGGTCAAGGACTGCCACTTTCATTATGGATTACAACTTAATGTAAAGAAAACCAAACTCTGCTGCCGAACAAGGAGACATGAGCATGTCATGTTAAGAAAACGTTGAAGTCAAGTATTTTATTTTTACTTGGATTCAAAGTTAATGATCATGGACGTGACAATCCAGATATCAAATGACATGCTGTATTGAGCCACTTTGCTGTACAAGACCTGTTCTAAATATTGAAGAAACTGATGTCAGTTTAAGACTCTGGTATGCCTGACCTGAATCATGGTATTTTCAAGTGCCCCACATGCAGGGGACAGCTGGATAATGAATGAGGAAAACATAAGAAGAATTGTTACGTTGGATTCTGTTGTTAGTGTCGGTGAATACTATACACAGTATAATAGGTTTCCAATTTTTTGGGGGGGGGGGGGAGTATATCTTGAAAGAAGTCCAACCAGAATATTCCTTAGAAGTGTGGATGGTGAGGTCTTGTCACATATTCTTTGGTCGTGTTGTCAGGAGAGACCAGGATTTGGCAAAGAATAATGTGTTGGTAAAGTGTAAGACCGGTGAAAGAGTAGACAATCAGTCAATATTGATTAAATATCTGTAACAATGAACTGAACATAACAGTTGTGAGGATGGCACAGGCTTGGAACCTGTTTCGTTTTTCTGTGTGATTCAGAACTGAGTCCAGGGTGCGTACCAATAACAGGGTTGTAGCTAGGCATGGAATCTGGTTGTCCACATTCAAACGGAAAATGGCATCTTATTAAGATGATTCTTTTCAGGTCCTTCATACAAGATTCCGACACCCGGAGGGAATCGGGAGGAAAAAATGGAGCCTTAAGCCTATCTTCATTAGCTCAGGTTTTTAGTATTTCATATTTGGAAAGAGTTGGTGATAATTTTTTATGAATTTCCTCCCCATGACCGTGGTGAGTCTGCACAGTCAGTTTGTAGATAAGGTAGTAGAAACGTGTGCACTTAGGTGCAAAATCAGTGTATTGTAAAGAAAGTGCATGTTGGCTCTCCAACTCAGAGGCATCTCAGAAAATGTCCTTGCTGTTCTTTCATTTCCGCACTTGTGAGTGCTTTGACAATGAACTGCATTCTAGTCTGGGGAAGATACTAATATTAACAAAATCTATGTCCTTATTCTTAATAGAGTTCCTTTATTTACATATTTTACATACATTGCCCAATGATAGAACCTCATGGCACTTTTTCACATAACTGTACTATTATGTGGCATCGGGTCACTAATTACTTACTTAATAAAATATTATATATTGAGTTATAAATGGGGCTTGGGAACATGCTTCACAAAGACGTTTCTTTTGTGGGAACAGATGTCAATTGCTGGAATGACTACTTGATAGAGAGAAGAAAACAATACACTGTTTCTAAAATGCATGGATAGCATTGTTTTTGTCAGCATATCCCAAGGTGTTCATATCTATAATGTGCTTATGAAATATCATTCTTAAAAACAAAATGTGGACTTTGGGCACAATGTTCAAAGGTTAGAATTCACCAGTACCCTGGCAGTCTGTTTTGATAAAAGTTGTAACTTAAGAGCGTGATGAGAGAGTTCTCTGTCTCTCTCTTAGTCTGAGTCCACTGGGAGAAGAGGCGTTAGCTGATTTTACCCTAGATTTCATCGTTTGTGTCTTTTCCCTTTGCTTATTTGACTGTATATCTTTCTGTCGTAATGCAAGCAAATGAGCACAACTCTGTCCTGGGTGCAGGGAATCCTGGCACAGGACTGAACCTGTGGGTGGTCTTGATGATCACCGACACCATGTCCCTCTCTGAACATCTAAGCACAAGGAAACTCATTTTATCTTTCTGAAGTAGCTGTTCCTTTTTCACATTCACATTTAGTAAACCTAATTTAGCCGAAATACTAACCCGACAAAATTACTATCCTATTTAGAAATTTATAAACTCATACGTGTCTCAATTTTTCAATTTCTCTACCATAGCCAGAGCATGCATTCTGTCTCTCGTGGTAATATGCACTAGAAGTGTCAGACGTAAAATCCTATGAAAATGCACACAGTCACAGAGAGAAAAACAGAACCAATTTCTCATATTCGTTCAGCATTATCAGCTCAGTTGGGAGCAATATACTGCAAAACCTCACAAAGATGCCTGTTATCCTGAGATACCAGATTTGTTGATCGGAGAGGTTTGTATCTCAGGGCATTAGAAATACAGTTTTAAACCCTTTCCTCTGTAGGTGCATGGGAGAGGCTTGAAGGTGGCCAGGAAGGCATGCACAAACTATATGCTTGAGACAGCCTCAAACACACGTAGAGGTCACGTGAAGTTTTTAAATAACGTGCAAACTCAAGGGCTTGTCACTATAGGTTCCAAAGATGTGGAATAGGTCCTGCGATGTAGGATGAATCTAGGTGGAAGGAGATGGTCATTTCTCTACCACCAGCGCCAACACCATCACCCACACCTAGCTTCCTGGTGCTCTCCGTCCTTGGTGAGGTTGACTTTTTGTTTGAAGGAAACACGACGAATCTATTGTCAGTCTCTCTAGGATAACCAGGGGTATTCTTTTGCATACAGGTTTTTGGGCTGCCATCAGTTGCCGTGGAGTTGTTTCCATCTCATGGAAACCTAGTGTGCGCAGAGCTGAGTTATTCCGTAGAATTTTCAAGATGTCAACTTCTGGAAGTAGATTGCTCCGCCTGAGGGCACCTCTGGATTGTTTCAATTTGCCAATCTTTAAGCTAAGAGTATTTAAACACAAAACCTGTGTCACATACAGTACCAAAATGCCGCACGTTGCCACGTGGGAAGTAAAACCAGGCTGTTCAAGTGAAGACCCATCATCCTCGCTGGGGACCATGTGTGATGCGTGATATGAAATCAAAGCTGTCTGGGCTGTGAGATGAGATGAGCAAACGCATTAGAAAGTAGAGGCATGATAGGGGAAACATATTTTATTCCTGCCATATATAGAGTTGTCACATTTTATATCAAATGGTCCCGACGTCTGGGCATGTGGTCCATGTCTGACCATGATAATTGGGGCAAATTCTGTCCCCAGCCACGTAATTGTAACCATTTGCTGTCTCTTTCTGGGTGATGCTTGTTATCATTTTCAGGTTTCTCCAGTTATGAAAAGAAAGTAACTTTGACTTTTTATGTGAAGTAAGAATATTTGCCACAGGAGATCATCTGTAATCTATTTAGAAATCTTCTGAAAAATTCTGACAGTGATATGGAAAGATATCTCTGTGCGTAACACTGAACCAACAATAGCAGTGATTATTTTTTTCTTCCGTTAGCTTCTGTAGCAAGCAGCTTTCTCCAGAAACCAAAGAACTATATTACATTCCACACTGCTGTGGAATTTTAAAAAGGTAAATGTGACTTCATTTATACTAAAGGTCTTAATTTCCACTGGTGATAAAAGAAGAGTCAATGGATTTGATTTTTTTTAAATTCCACCAGATATTGTCATTCTAGTAGAACTATGCTTGGTTTAAAAATATCAAATCTTTATGTAGCTTCTCTGAAAGTTGGACTTTTTATTCATTTAAAATATTCATATATCTAATTTGCATGAACTATTTTGTTATGACAAGGCATGCTATGCTACAGTATATATCTATATCAATTGTTTGTTTAGTTTCTCTTTATAACCTCATCACAAACCTCATTAAAACCCATTTAATGAGTATGCTGGTAGATTTGCTTTTGTGAATGTGATGGATTACAAAAACATTTACATGTTCCACTTCTTTCTGATATTTGAATGTGTTACACACATCTCATGGCTACACTATAGGGCAGAATAGAACTGTCCCTGTGGGTTTCCCATAGAAATCAGAATGGACTCAATGGGAGTGTATGAGTCACACTTAAAATTGACATACTTCTTGTAACTTGGACTTGTCAGCCTCTTCCATCCTGTCCAAGTATTGTCATTAAAATGAATGAATGTCCTTGAGAGAGGAACAAATCTCTGACAGAGTTATTATTACTTCTCTTTTTAGTGGTTTCCTGCTTTGTACTTAAACATCTCTGCAAAGATCATTCTTGGCCCATAATACACACAATAGTATTTGAAATAAGTTATAACACAAGCCAATGGACTCATTTCATAAAGGTTGTAGTTTCTGAATTCATCTTCACCTAAATAGTCCTTTAATCAAGAGATTGTGTCTGCTCTTAGTCACATTTAATAAGCCAATGTCTTCCACACATCTTCTCCTCCAGTGTAAACCACAACTCACAATCATGATGGTGATGCTTGTCGATCAGGGAACGAGGAGCTATCTAGTGGATGAGGAGTGAGGTTCGATCTGTCTAGTATAGTCCTACCATCATGAGAGAAGAAACAGGAGGTTGTGGCAACATGGTTCTAGGAGCTCCTCTGTCAATTGCCCTTGAGCCAATTCCAACTGACACTAATCCCAGCGGACAGAGTAGAACTCATTTACAGGGTTTCTGAGAGTGTACGGCTTTATGAAAACAACCACGTGTTTCTCCTGCGGAATATCTGGTGGGGTTGAGCCATCCACTCTGCTGTTAGCAGGTCAGCATTTTACTCACCACCCCATCTGGATCTTTACATTTCAAGATAGAGAGCATTTTTTAAGGATACCATGTATTTGACTATGTTAGCTTCAGAAGCAAGTGTGCTGAACAAAATAAGTTCCAGAAAACTATAATCTTTTTTGACAAATGCTGCATGCTAAAGCTAAAGAAATCTAAGCTCAGAATAAATCCAATTGTCATTGACTATGGGTGTGCTAGTTCTGGAGAGAAATGGCATTTATGTTACCTTTACTAAACATTATGAAAACCTTTAAACTTCAAATCCAAACTATGGCCTTTGAGCAATGTCCTATTTCTTTAATAATATCTTAAATGTCAATTCTATCATTCTTATGGTGAATATTTGGAAAATCCTATCACAATAATCAAATAGCCAAGTAAACCTATCCAGGCCTATATAAATGTATGAAAAAGATAAAATAGCCCTCGGTTCCATTTCCCATCAGATCAAAACACTGGTCTGGGTGGTCATAAAAGGAGGGAAGGAAACATTGAAGCTGCCCCTCAGTGCTCTTGGATTTCAGCTAGTTTCAAACAGGGTAAAAAAGGGAAAAAAACCCAACCCCAAACCCACTTTAGTGGGGAGGAGATCCAGTGCAGTATCAAGGCAGGAAAGGAAAACAAGCAAACAAAAAAGCCCATGAAAAGAGGGTGGAAGTTCATTCCTCAAACTCCTGCATACTTGTATCATCTATATCTTTATGCTGAAGAACATCCTGATGCGATAATGTGGCCAACTACAATAAGGCCATTGAAATAGTCACACATACAAACTACTGTCTTCGGAAAAGTCAATTAACCTTCTGCTGTTGTTGTTATTATTGTTGTTATTAAAATCGTTGCCCCCGAGTCAGTTGTGAGTCAGAGTAACCTACTATGCAACAGCACAAAACACTGATGCGCCCTGGGTATCATGCTGGAGACGTGTGCCTATCTGGAAGCCACTATGCAAAGCCATGTCATTAAGCGTCCTCCTGCTTTTCGCTGAACCTCTGCTTTACCGAGCATGATGCCCTTCTCCATGGACTGGGCTCTCCTGACAACATGTCTAAAGTATTAAAGTTGAAGTCTTCCTATCTTCTCTTGCTGACAGAACTCCATCTAAGACAGATTTGTGAGGTCTTGTTGCATATTCAAGAACTTATTTTTCCTCTAACCACCTCATGAAGAGGCATCAGTTATTCTGTAGTCTTCCTTAATTATCACCATCCTTTCTAATGCATCGGAAGCGTTGGGAAAAACCATGGTTTGAGTCAGGTGCACGTACAGTCCTCAAAAGGATACCATTGATTTTTAACATGCTTGGCAGATCCACAGAATGTAATACATATTTGATTTCTTGATGGGTCTATTGTGGGTAATGATTGTAGATCCCAGTAAGATGAAAATATTAACAACTTCATTTTTTCTCCAATTTTCCAGTTTTGAGGATTTTTGTTTTCTCTGTTACAATGTAATCCATCCTGAAGGCCGTACTCTTTGATCTTCTTTACTGAACATTTCAAATCATGTTTCTTTCCATGAAGCAAAGCTGTATCATCTGCCAATTACAGATTAATAATCTTTCCTCAAATCATCTTCAAATATTGCAGCATCCTGATTACTTGGTCGACATAAAGATTGAATAATGATGGTATAAGGAGGGCATCATAGTGTGCATCTTCACTGCTCCTGAACCATGCGGGCTCCCCTTGTTCTGCTTGAAACTTGGCCTTCATGTGTTCATGTTCCGTATGAGATTTATTAAGTGTCTGATGTTATCTTCACAATATTTTCCATATATTGTTATGACCCACACAGTCAAATGGCTTTGCATCTCCAGTAAAAGCATAGGTAAAAACAAGTCTTTCAGGTGTTCTCTCATTTCTAAGGTTTAGCTGACATCAGCAATTATATTATTTAAACCACATCCTCTTTGAAATCCAACTTGAATGTAGGTGAATTCTCTGTTGAGGTGCTGTTGTAACTATTTTTGTGTTCTTTTCTGTGAAATTTTACTTGTGTATGTGATTAATGGTATTGCTTGGTAATTAGTCACATAATGGCATTGCAATAGGAAAACTTAATTATCACTTCAAAACTAAAATCTAAAGGTGAAAATACTCTAATACTCACAATTCTGTGATAAGATAGATATAGTCAAATGACGACAAACAGACTCCAGAAACAGGAGTGGGAATAACAATACCAGAAGGGAAGGGAGAAGAGGGGAAGAGAAAGGGAGAAAGGGGGAACTGATCGCAATGATCAACACACAACCATACACCCCTCTACAGGGGGAAGAACAGCGGAAAACATGGGGGAAGGGAGACTGCGGTGGGTGTGAGAGATGAAAATTATAACAATGTACAATATATCAGGGTTATGAGGGTGGCAGGGGCAGGAGGGAAAAAAAGAGCTGATACTAGAAAGTAAATGTCTAGAAGAGAATGAAGGCAGGATATGTACAAACATGCCTGATCCGATTGATATAAGGATTATGATAAGAGTTGTATTAACCCCCAATAAAATGATAAAAGAAGAAATGCAGTAGGAAATTGAGAAAGTAACAACTGCATATTTCTACATAAATAATAAATAATATAGTATATCTTTAATCGTAAGCATACATGTCATAAGAGAGCTAAATGAATAATCTAAATGACAACTAAGCTAGGTCTTCTTCAAGATAATTGTGTGAGAATCTGCAATCCATGTTACAGTGTAAGAATATCAAGAGCAACAGGTAGCTACTAATCAATCGTGACTCAAGAAAACAAACCATTGAGCTGGCAAAGGTAAAAATGGAGGTAAAGAGATCATTTAGAAGGCTCTGAGACAAACTTGGAAAGTTTTAGGCAGGAAATAAGGAATGAAGATCCCGACCATAGCAGGAACAGAGTCTAGAAATAAAAAAATAAATCATTTAAAAATCTCTAAGGAAGGTGAATGAATAGAACATTCATTTTGTTATTCTTAGAAACCTACACTGTACTTAGTATGTAAGACGTAGGTGTTCAAAAAAAACTTAAAAGGAAAAATGTATACAATACATATGCTGCTATTAATATGATTTCCATTCCTCAAGCCATTCTCAAATGGAAAAGAATCCAGGAAAATCTCTATGATCCCATTCCAGATGCCATCCTAATGACAGGTCCTGCCAAATAATTATAACCTATTAAATATTTAATGCCAAGTCATATCTTTATTTAAATTCCCAAACATGGATAAGCATAAGTATTTTGAATTAAAAGCCCTGTATCAAAAGGAAAGTACTTCTTTTTAAGGCATGTGATAGGACATTAGCAGAAAACATGCATATGTTCACAATCTTAGACATCATTCATCTCTTCCTGAAAAATGCTACAAAAGGCGAGTCATCAAAATGAACAAACAAAAACATGTTGCTCTGGCCTTCATTTTCTGTGTGCTTGTGATCAAGTGACTAAAATTTCTGTCCCTCCATTCTGGCATCTATTAGATCATAGAATTATTTTGTACAGAGTTTGGGAAAAAGAAAAGTTTGGTTTTTCTTAATTTAAAGATGCTTATTAAGTGCTGTCAATATTAAAACTTAAAACTTATATCAATCTGTCTCATCAACTAGCTGGGAGGACATAATAGATCTAGGTTCATTTCTATTATTCTGCCAAGTTTACTACTGAATCCAGTTACTATGCTACTAGTCCACCTACTATGTAAATTTGAATGTGTCTGGTAAAGTGTTCTTTTGTTAACTCTGAGTTTTAGTAGACTCATTGACTATACATCTCTCCACCACTGATACTTTCTTTAGAAAATAGAGACCTTCCAGAGACAATAAAATAGTGTGGTCCAAGGATAAATATAAATTCATGGAGAAGGAGTTAAAAAACACTTTATTCATGTATCTGACCATGTATTCATTCATTTAATAGATATTTTGAAGTCTCTATCAGGTGGAAAGTACTAATAACTCTCCTACTTACTATTTTTATGTACTTAGCTGAATGAAACGCAAACTCTGGCCTGAAATGCCTCGCAATCTAACAATTACACTGAAGCATATGGAAAGAGGTTTTATTAGTGATGCTTCAGATGCTTGTACAAAAACCAACGAAAGATGAGAAGACCTTCTTATCGACTCTTCAAGCACGTGTCATAAAATTTAAACTGTGAATCATCCTCAGATGCCGGTTCTCAGTTGAGAAATAAGAGGGAAAAGTGAATAGTACCCGTGAAGAAATAATATCCAGCTTTGATTTTTATAAACAACAAAACAATATTTTATCACCCTTTGTAATCAAGCAATCCCTTTTAAGCTGCCTAGACACAACATTGCATAATCGCACTGAGTAGGTTTGAATCCTTCCCTCAGACTTTTCACATGGTGCCTTTTATAGACTTTTTCATTAGAACCTCTCACTTGCTGTACTATGTATTGAAAGCATCTTCTTTCCCAGTCACTCAGTCTCTCCACGTTCTGCGATCTAATGTTCGTAAAGCCATGTGCATCTGACTAAGTCAATTAGTTGTGTTTACAGAGAGTAGATGGGCATAGATCCTTTCATTTGATATTTGGGGAGGAGAAGGAAGATGACTTTTGTCTTACATGATAAAGTTGGAGGCAAAAAATAAATGTGGTTTTTAACTTGGAGGTGTATCCAGTTAAAAAAATAAAACCAAGGTGCATAGTTTGGGTTTGAGACTAGTGTCTGCAGATCTGATCTTGAATGAAGGGAAACAAAGGTATGCAAGGTGATGAGAGATTTCATTCTTATAATTTTCTTGTTTTTGTTTCTCTCAGGACAGTTCTGTGGTGGAACCGATATGGGCAATGGCACTAGAAGAAGCTCTATAATATCCTACTAAATAAATGGATTTTGAATATGCTAAATACAATTAGGAGCTAAAATGGCTTCATGTGTTGGGAGCAAAAAATAGAAGCCATTTTGTATTTGTCAACTCAATAGTTTTTTTCTGATAAATGGTCTTGGATTGAGACTTATGACTTTGTTGACATATTTTCCAAGTAAATATCAAGATGGTGAGGCAAGAAGTTAAGGTAAACTTATTGCTGTACATGTAGGATCCAGATAGACTTCTGGTAAGGACGATGATAATACGTATGTTCCTCCTCTGACAGCAAAAGCGGACAGCTAATTCACCTAGGAGAGCAGTGTAAGAGAGCTAATGAACAAATAGTGTTACATGTTATCAGTAATAAAGATCATGTCAGCCTGAATCCCAAACACAGCCAGACACGTAAGATTTGTAGCCTCCAGGGAAGTCTTCCAATGAAGACTGTTCCTTAGGATAACTGTCCCTCCAGTTAGGTCTATATACTTTTGAAGTCTGATTTTTGATGTCTCAACCATTCCCCAAATAATTCTGAGCCCTGAGATTTGTATCACATCCAAAAGGCAGTTTTTGGAGTCTCCAATGGACTCACATGGTAATAATTTTAATTCTCTTTGAGTTTGGGAAACTCATATCAGTCTGAAGGTATAAGGTCAATGTTGTTCATAGAATAAGGCTTCCCAACAAAATTCTCATAGCATTTTTCTGGATACCCATTAAGAATGAACAGGGGGATTGTCATGATGGGTAGAACAATGGGTGTTCAATTTTCCTCACCATTGCAGTTTTCAATTTTCTTATTTTTTTAAAAATTATAAATCCTTGTAAGAGTTCTGTTTCTTTTGCAAAACTGTACCAAGATTATCTTTTTTATAATATTTAATAAAACACTTACCATAACTTTCTGAGAATCTCTACCTTAAATTTAATTGGCCCTAGCAGATCCCTTCTGTAGACACCACATTGATTAAACCCCCTTTCACACCTGAAGCGCTGAGGCAAGGGAATTACTTGGAGCCGTTTTCTATAGCCAGCCAGCAACCACACAGACATATTTAAAGTATTTTGACTGGAAGAAACCCATGTATGTTTCAATAGGAGGACGAGTAGTAATAGTTTTTGACTTATGATTGTATGTTATTTAACTTAATTGTTACAACATCCTTATGCGATTGAAAGTTTGAAAAATCATTTTATTGGAGGTTCATGCAACTCATCACAATCTATACATACATCCATTGTATGTCAAGCACATTTGTACATATGGTGTCATCATCATTCTCAAAACATTTGCTTTCTACTTGAGCCCTTGGTATCTGCTCCTCATTTTTCCCCTCCCTCCCCACTCCCCCCACCCTGATGAAGCCTCAATAATTTATAAATTATTATTATTTTGTCGTATCTTACACTGTCTGATGTCTCTCTTCACCCACTGCCCTGTTGCCCGCCTCCCATGGAGGAGGTTATATGTAGACCCTTATAATCAGTTCCACCTTTCTATCCCACCTTCCCTCCACCCTCCAGTATTGCCACTCTCACCACTGGTCCTGAAGCGATCATCTGTCCTGGATTCTCTTTTTCTGGTTTCTACATGTACCGGTGTACATCCACTGTACGAATCCGGTCTAGCCAGATTTGTAAGGTAGAATTGGGATCATGATAGTGGGGGGTGGAGGGGAGGAAGCATTTAAGAACTAGAGATAGGTTGTATGTTTCACCATTGCTACCCTGCACAATGACTGGCTCATCTCCTCCTCCCCGCAACCCTTCTGTAAGGGAATATCCATTTACCTACAGATGGACTTTGGGTCCCCAATCTGCATGCCCCCTCATTTAAAATGATATGATTTTTAGTTCTTTGATGCCTGATATCTGATTCATTTGACACCTTGTGGTCACCCAGGCTGGTGTGTTCTTTCTTGTGGTCTTTGTTGCTTCTCAGCTAGATGGCCACTTATTTACCTTCACTTCTTTAAGTCCCCTGCTGCTATGTCTTTTGATAGCTAAGCACCATCAGCTTTCTTCACCACATTTACTTATGCACCTGCTTTGTCTTCAGCAATTGTGTTGGGAAGGTGTGTGTCATGCCAACTGAATAGGACAAAGTGTTCTTTCATTGAGGAAGTACTTGAATGGAAACCCAATGTACATCTGCTACCTTCATACTAAACCTATAAATATACGCACATAGGTCTGTTTCCCCATCATCATATAAATATATTTACATATGTACAATCCTGTATTAAGACCTCTGGAAATGCTCTTTGCCTCCTATTTATTTTCTTCTATTTCCTTACACTTTCCTCTCGTCCCACTATCATGCTCAGCCTTCATTTATCAACAAACAGGCCTTGAGCTATTTACAGGTTTTTGTTTTTTAACTATTTCTTTATATTTTTTCATTATTTTGTTGATGTTGTCATTTTGTTTTCTTTGGTTGCTTTGTTTTGCTATGTATTTTTTGGGGGGCATATTATTATCTCTGCAGGTCCATCTAGATAAGGTGGGCCGGATGAACAGTCTGGAGGGGCAACAACAAGACCAGTATTTCTGGGGGAGCCATTGAGAGGGGCAGGTGAGGCAAAGGAGATTGTGTTGACCAACCCAGGGAGAAGGGAGCAACACCTGGTCCAAAATCAGTGGCAAGGAGGTGGCGAGAGGCCTGGTAGGGGTTAATCAAGTGCAATGTAACAGAAAAATAACTGAAACCCACATGAGTATGATATTTTTATCCTCAGGTAGACTAAGAAAAGTTACATAGTTGCCAAATAACATATAGAAATCATGAGGCTGATCAGATTCTATGCTAGGCTTGAGTCCACACAATACAACCAACAGGTTGAGTCATTAGCTTATTATTCATTTTGATTTGCCTAAATATAGAGAAGGTCACAAGAAAGTCATGATAGAAGAGTAGGAAGCAAACTAGGACAGGAAGACAAACACATAGGAAAATAATTCTCTCCTTGCCGGTTACGATTCCCAAAGAGAAAGACTATTGTTCAGAAAGTCTCGTGTGTGCTGGGAGGAATAACTATCTCCATCGGGAATGGAAAAGTAGAAACACACCTGTTGCAATAAGCTGTATATAACATCTTCTTGCTTCACTGATCTGCTTATGGAACAGATCATTTTCAGAAGGAAATGATGAGATCAAGCATAAACTCTACCCAGGTTGGTACAGATTCCAATCACAGGAAATGACTAGACAAATGAGCAAGATGGTAGGATAATCCACACTGTCAAGGACTGGTGAAAATAGTGGCTGGAACTCCTCTCTGTGCTGATCTCTCCCTTTAGTTATATCACCAACTCATCCGGGAAGCACATGACAATGAGCTCCACATGGTTCTTGTTCTATGACGAGCCGTTAAGCAGAGCCATCTTATAATGGATACCAGGATTCTGTCAATCTGTATACAGGCCTATATGTATAAGGAATATGTGATAATAGAATTGTAACATCAGAAGGCATGTTCATTCTACATCTTTTCATGTTGCAGACATATTCCCTGTGGTCTCAAAGGGTTAAAATAGGTACCAGTGTTCTTTCTGCAGAGGATAGGGCTCATTCCTGTATTTGCATTCCCAAGCACGGGTTCTGCTTCCATCACATATGCATCAATGAATGCTTGCTGAACACTCTCTGTCTAATTATCTAATCTCCTCCCCATGACTCGGGATGACGGTGTGATGGCAGAGGCTGTGAGGACGGCTCCATGCTGATGTCAGTCACGCTCGGTAACTCCAGGTGCCCCACAGCTCCGACTGACAATCTCTAATACCCCACTTTCAAGCTACCAGAGAAATGATGCATTAGGGATGTAAACCTGATTGACAACCTAAAATTAGTGTTAACATTCACTGACTATATATATTTACATATATATTACTCTAACCCAAGACTTTTGCAACTGTGCATTTGTCTGTTTTCCCTGTCATGTTAATAGCCAATTTTGTCCTAATAACTCCCATTATCTTATATCACATATATTTGATTAAATTAATTACTTAATTCTACTCAAATATCTTATTCTTGGACCCATGGTGTATGCTATTCTTGAAGCCATGGTGATGGTATGGTTATGCCGGGGCTACAAGTGGCAGAGTTAGCAAGTCACAATCAACAGTGTTCTATAAGGGACAAGGCTTTCTGATCCTGGAGAGAGTTCCAGACTCAGAAACCCACAGAGGCAGTTCTCCCCTGTCCCATAGCATCACTATGAGTTAGAATAACCCAATGGCAGTGAGTTTGCTTTTAGTTTATCTTTATTCTCAGAAACATATTTCTCACATATTAAAATTATAATGCATGATGATTTATTCAATGCTCACCAAAAATAGGTTAAAATTCAAATTATTGATATGTTATTAACATGCACATACATGTAAATTGGATAAATCCACACACATTACATCCAGGAGTGCACACTCAAAGAGGCTACACCAACTCCTAATATATCAGCTGTGTTACTATCTAGCATTTCACATTTACAATAGCAAACCACTTACTAGGCAGCATTTTAGAACACTAATGAGGTTCTTTTGGCAATAGCAAATATTTCAATGTGAGACCAGACTAAAAGTAGCTGTGCTTGTTGTGGCAGTGTGTCCACGCTTGGCTGGACAGTCGTGTCACGATGATATTTGATGGTGACAAACCGATGAAAGTTGGCAGTGATGGAATGATATTCCATCCCCCATGTTGTGATCGGATATGGTCACCTTCTGTTGACGTGTAACTCTAATGTTTTCAGAACAACTTGGTCTTGGGATCTTAGATTGGCAAATGAAGAGTGAGTGCGTTGAAAATATGAGAGTCGAATAGACATTTATGTCAACAGGAGCCTGGTTTTGGAATAACCAATTAAAAGTGAAAGATGGTGCTCTGATGACATTGTCATAATGAGACTCAGAAGGGGAATGAAAGGGCAAAGTTGAAAGAGAAGTTACCAGAGAGCAGAATGAAGGAGAAAAGCTTGTCTTTTGTTGTATGACTTGAGTCAGAGGCCAAGATGACAAAATCAAGTTACATTAAAATCCAATAACAAATAAAATAGTTTATACAACTCTTGCCCATCATTCTGGGGTCCTGTCTACGTGTTGGCTGAGATGAGATCAGCCTGGATGGAGTTCTAAACCGCTAGCAGAGAGAAAGGCTGGATTTGATACTCCTGGGAACAAAGCCTGAGAAATCCTGAGGGGGTCGCGATGAGTCAGCATTGATTTGATGGTAGTGAATTTGCATCTGAGTTTGGGTTGCATAACATGAAAATGAGTACTCTAGTAGTGGTGTTTTTTTGTTGTTGCTGTGTCACGTTTTACAGTTTATTTTGGCTGAAGCTCATTCAACGATGGTGGCAACAACACACTGGCAGGGGCTTGCCAAGGGTTAGGGTGGATTCAGAAGGAAACTGGAAAACGGTGTGTCATGCTGATGTCGGATTGAACTTGACTGAAATCAGAGATTATCAGAAATTAAAAAAAAAAGGTTTACTCGTGTTTTATTACTTTGCCCAGGCATTTCACTCTGTGGATCAAAACCCAATACAGCTAGCCTTGAGCAAAAGGACAATTCCAGAAGGTGTTACTGTGCTTGTGCAGAACTTCTGCCCAGACCAAGGGGTAGTCACTGGACCAATACAAGAGCCTATGGCATGTTTTCAAATCAAAAAAGGTTTATAACAGGGTCATATCCCCTCACCATACTTTTTCAATATATATTCCGAACCAATAATCAGTAAAGCTGAATTACATGAAAAAGAGTGCAGCATAAGGATTGGAGGAAGACTTGTTAACAATCTCAGCTTGATGACCCGCTGGGAGGTCCCACCGAGATAAAAGACTCTCTGGAGCCTCCCCTTTCCCTTTGTCTCTCTGCCCTCAACTGACTCCTGTTGAAAAGCCATTCTCAGATCTGCAGGAACCCTGTGATGTGGCCACTGCCATTGGATCCACACAACTCTGCCTGCATCTGCCTGTGATCTTCCTGCATTCGGCATCTTTGCACAGGCTGCGAGAGTCTGATGACAGTTTTATGGACTAGTATTGGACTTACAGACATGATCTGGACTCAGCTGGAAAGTTTGCTGCATATAAAATTACTTCTTGATATAAAGTTTTCTGTTACACATATATGAATGTCATTGGATTTGTTTCTCTAGTTAGCCCGGCCTAACACACTAGAGCAGTGGTTCTCAACCTTCCTAATGAATGACCCTTTAATACAATTCCTCATTGTGGTGACCCCCAACCACAAAATTATTTCATTGCTACCTCCCTTGATGGCAGTGGAAGCGATGCATTAGGGGGATAATTGGTGATGTTCTCTAACATGAAATGACAATGATGGCTCTAAGATGAGCCAGAGACATACATTAAACATAGATGCATGACTTGATTTGGGGTTTGCACTTAATTCTAGGCCAAATTGAAAAAAAAATCAGTTCTTATGAGATGGCCCACTTGATTAACATTATGAAGCGATCACTGAAGTTATGGGTGCTATAGCAAAGTGTGGTGAAGAAACCAGATGGTGCCAAGCGATCAGAAAGAATAGTGTCTGGGGTCTTAATGGCTTCTTACCAAACAAGTGGCCATCTAGGTGAGGCGTCAACTAAATCCACATGGAAGAAGCACAGCAGCTTGTGTTATCCAAGGACTATAAATAATACAATCCAAATCTAAAGGCGGGGATAGCATCAGAGCTTAAATAGTGAACACACGGGTTATAGAAGGCTCTGGATAACAGTGGAATCCCCAAATCCATTTTCAATGTCCACACATGGATTAAACTTCTGGGGAATTCCCTCTGATCATAGCAGAAGGATGTGACTATCCCTTTTATCCAAGAGAGAGCATTTTAAACTCAATTATGACAGATATACTTAAATCAGAATGTAACATCATGTCATCACTTTGAACCATTTTAACGCTGCTTCAGTTAAAAAAAAAAGGAAGGGAAAAAAAACACATGGATTATGCCCCTAGTTAATCTCCTCTGACCATGGACCAGGGATGGGAACCGGCTTGCTAGCATGCATAGTACATTGACAAGTAGATAGTTGCAGATACAGTTAGGTTTAAATGTAGCATGCTATCATTTGATCTCCCTTATGATCCATTTATTTTGGTTCTACTTCTTAATAATTTCTGTTTTCTTTTCAATAAGTATTTTCATCTGTTTTTCTTTGTTATTTTCTTTTCTTGGTTTTGCTTGTTTGCTTTTCCATGTTTTCATTTGTTCTATCCAAGATAGGTCAATCTATAGAGACAGTAACTGGATTGTTGATTCCTTAGGGGCATGGCAAGGAGGCTGAGGGGAAATGGGGGGCTAATACAAGCGGAGGAAGGAAGAAAATATTCTAAAACTGCTTTGGGTGATGATTGTACAACTTTTCTTGATGTGACTGAACTATTGAATTGTACCAATTGTCAATAAATTGCCAATAAATATGTCAATAAAGCTGTTTTGGTCGGGGACCGGTTGCTGTTGTTTGTTATTGTCGAGTGAGTTTTGACTGAAAATGACCCATGAGGTAACATATAACATCCTGAAAATTTAAGAGGAAGGACTTAACATTCATTATTAAAAAAAAACATTTCAAGATCTATTTTGAAGTTTAATTCTCTCTGTGAAATGACAATAGCTATACATCTACCAGAAAGATCAATTAATAATATTGCTATTCAAATTGAAAAACCAAAAGAAAATGGCACAGAGGAAGAAACTGAATAATTCTCTTAGCTCTTCAAACTATGTATTTGTATAATTTAAAATGGCCCGTGATAGTCTACCTCACCTCACTAATCCCAGGACAGCAATTGTCTCTCATTTCATTTCATTTTTTATGACTTTTAATTTTCCCAGGTTCCTGTTGCGTATATTCTATGATATGATTATTAATGTATAATTGTATTATTATTAACATATATTCTCCTTTTAAGTTGTGTCCCACCAGGGAATGGAGTGACAGATCTTTGTTTTCTCTATGTCCTTACATGAAATTTATTCTTGGAAGTAGTTTTTGACCAGATGAATTTTCAATGATTTCCAACCGGAGGGGCTCATCTTTCAGTACGTTATCAGAAAATGTTGCATTGCTTTTGTGGCAGTTACATAATCTCCTGCCAACTTTAGAAGCGGTGGAGTCTAGCTTGTCAATCAGGTTGCAGCTTAATGACCTCATTTGGAGGTACCTTGGAGATAAATAGCTCACTGGGGATCAGACACTTTCACACTCTCTGCTTCGTCTTCTTGCCGACAAGACACATGGTGCTACTTTAGAGCCCTGGAGCTGGAGGAGCCCTGTGGAGACCCACACCATCGCTGAGATGCTTCTACCACCACTGGATCCACAAGACTTTCCACCCACTGGCTTATGATCTTCCTGCATTCAGTGTCATTGCATGTGTTGCGTGAGTCTGAAGAGGAATTTAGAGACTGGTATCAGATATATGGGAACATCAGACTTATGGACTTGATCTGGACTGGGCTGGGATGTTTTCTCAATGTTCAATTGCTCTTTTATATAAAGCTCTTTCTTATACACATATGAGTGTCTATGAATTTGTTTCTCTAGTTAATCCAGACTAACACAGCTCTTCATGAGGTTTTAAAGATTAATCCCTCAAACATAGGCCATCTGTGCCTTCTTTATAGTATGAAAGCTCTGCTGAAACCTGCTTACCATAAGTGCCATGTTGGCATCTGATAAGCTGGTTTTATAGCTTCCAGCATCAATAAAACACACAAATCACCACAGTTGAAGTGATAGATTCTTGGTGCTGAAAAGCTGTTAGATATTCAATAGCATCCATCACCCCATCGTTCAAAGGCACCAAGCCTTATTTAGCATTCACTATGAGAGGATATGGATGGAAGAAATTTTACTAAAATTAGAATTTGTAGTAGTGTACACTGTCCTTTTGAAGTGCCACCTTCACCCAACATGCAGAACTGCTGATCCTCCTATGTGATGTATTGACTCTTGCCCAACAACCCCCCAACACACACATAATATATGGTATGATTCTAAACCTTGTAACGGTATATGCAATCCAGTTGGAGAATTGATTTATTTATTATATTAGTAAGGCTATATCAATGTAAAACTCTGTAAGATACACTTCATTGCTGTCCTTTACAAGACAATTTTTTGTAAAATGGTATGATCAAAAGCCTAAATGGAATGAGTTTTAAAATAGGGGAGAAAAATTACAAAATGAAGTCTTTTGCAGAATTTTACTATAAAGAGAAACAAAGAAATGGAAAGAAGTTGAAAAAGTAGCAGTGTTCAGTGCAGGAGCCTTTTTTTGTTTGCTTCTTCTCCGGTAGGAAAAGTAAACATGATATGGTGATGCAACTGACCCCTTAGAGAAGGTCAATGGATGATCTAAGAGGGAGAGGAAAGAGAGAGAGCGAGAGAGAGAGAGAGAGAGAGAGAGAGAGAGAGAAAGAGAGAATATGAGGGTATGAAATAAAGCTTTGTACAATAGTCTTACATAAAAGAAAATAGTTGAGATTGTGTACATAAACAGAACCTAACTGAGAAAATCTCTTTTTTTATATTGTATGGATTCCTTTGATGATATAAATGACTAATACATTTGTGTGTTAATGAAAATTTAGAAGTCTAGAAGCTCACGTCCCCTGAAAAGTTCTTGAGAGAAAGATTTGGTCGTGACCTTTTAACTGAAATGCCATGAATCACTGTTTTACGGAGACCAATGTGGTGTCGTCATGAAATAGAATCAACTCAAGGGCAACTGGCACTAGAACTGTAAAGTGACATCAGACAGCCATTGTGGTCTCAATCTTATTGATAATCTGGAAATTATCATTTAAAATCACACTGATACACTGATATACATTTTCAAATTTACTAGCTTTACAAAACTGAAAAATAATACACCTTATTAGTTAGTATGTAACAGGAAATCTCATACATTGCTGATTAATTGATATACATTTGGTGGTTTTTACATTTATGAACATTTAACATTTAATTTCTATATGTACATATACTATATTGCAGAAATTTTACCTTCAGATATATAACATAGAGAATTTTTATGTGGATAGATCAGTAGGTATAGCCGAAACTAGGTACAGCCTAATATTTTTGGTTGCCAAGACTGGAGACAATCTCAAGTGTAGAATGAACACAAAATTCATGATATATAAATCAGAGATACACAAAGCTACAGAGGTGAATCTTACAAGCACAATGTTAAGTAAAGATATTTTAAATCAATTGAGTATAGAAAATAAAATATGTTTTCATAAAGTTATAAAATTATAAATTGGTAAAAGTAAATGATATGGGTCTTAGGGACATATTTATGAACAGACTTAAACTGGGAGAAACTAATGCAGATCATTTAGATCATAGTTATAGGTATTTAGTTAGTGAGGGGCACATAAATTTCTTCTCAGCTAAGTTTAATATCCTCTTTTTTTAACTGGGATGATATACCGAAGTGTATTTATTTTATTTTTAAAATCCTATATATGAATTGTAAATTATTATTTTTGTTGTATATAAGACAGGGTACAAACAAAACCATGGCAAACAGCCCTGCTGGGTGGAGCTTTCATAGTACATGTTTTCCTGGTAGGCAAGCAGGAATGATGTTGCAGATTTGATGAATGTACTACGTGTTATAGGAAGTAATTTTAAGGTGAATAAGGTTGTTTTGAAAAATAATGAAAGGCATAGCTCTAAAAAAGTTCCATGGTCTTTTTTGCTAAACCCCTCATATTTCTCATGACATATTTCAAGAATGCACATGAAATACATGAAATAACGAAATTTCAATTTAATACTAAGGTTGTAGATCAGGAGCTGGGAAGAAGCACTTGAAAGGCCTTATATTGTATTATGGGAGTAAACTTGTGACTGAGTACATGGCAGTAGGATTGTAACCACTGAGATACTGAAATAGGTATCGCAGAGTCAGATACTATGATAGAAATCACAGATCAGAAAGAAACAATGATACATACCAGTATAAAGAATGGTGTTCAGCATATGGATTTACAAATATATGCTTCCATCATTTAGAATGCTAATGCACAAAATTTCAACTTTTAAAACAATTAATCATTTTTTAGGGGTTCATACAACTCTTTTTACAATCCGTATACACATCATTGGTGTCCAGCACATTCGTACGTATGTTGCCATCATCATTCTCAAAACACCTGCTTTCTACTTGAGCCCTTGATATCAGCTCCTCATTTTCCCGTCTCTCCCTGCTCCCCCTCCCCCTGAACCCTTGATAATTTATAAATAATTATTATTTTATCATATCTTACACCATCATATCTTACACGTCTTCCTCACCCAGTTCTCGCTCTCCGTCCTCCAGGGAGGAGGTTACATGTAGACCTTGTCATCTGTTTCCCGTTTCTCCCTCACCCTGCCTCCACCTTCCTGATATCACCACTCTCACCACTGTTCCTGAGCACTCATCTGCCCTTGATTCCCCGTATTTCCAGTTCCTATACATGCCAGTGTACATCTTCTGGTCCAGCTGATTATGTAAGGTAGAATTGGGATCATGATAGTTGGGGGGAGGAAGCATTCAAGAACTAGAGGAAAATTGCATGTTTCATCGTTGCTACACTGCACTCTGACTGGTTCGTCACCTCCCCACAACCCTTCTGCAAGGGGATGTCCAAATTCCCCCAGATGGGCCCTGAGTCCCCACTCTGCACTCCCCCTCATTCACAATGCGATGATTCTTTTTTTTTTTTTTGTCTCTGATGCCAGATACCTGATCCCTTCGATGCTTTGTCATCTCACAGGCTGGTGTGCATTTTCCATTTGGGCTTTGTTGTTTTTCAGTTAGATGGCCCCTTGTTTATCATCCAGCCTATGGGACCCCAGATTCTATATATTTTGACAAGTGGTCACCATCCTCTTTCTTCACCTCACTTGCCCATGTACCCACTTTGTCTTCAGAATTTGCGTTGGGGTAGGCTGGTGTGCTTCTTCCTGGTGGGCTTTGTTGTTTCTCAGCTAGATGGCCACCTGATTGTCTTCAAGCCTTTAAGACCCCCGATGCTATATCATTTGATAGCTGGGTGCCATCAGCTTTGTTCACAACTTTTGCTTATGCACCCACTTTGTCCTCAGCGATCTAGTTGTGAGAGGTCAGTGTGTTTCTTCCATGTGAGTTTTGTTGTCTCTCAGCTAGATCACTGTTTGTTTACTTCAGGTCTTTAAGACTTCAGGTGCTATATCTTTTGGTAGCTGGGCACCATCAGCTTTCTTTACCACATTTGCCTGTGTACTCATTGTTATCAGCGATTGTGCCAGGCAGGTGAGTATCTCAGACAGCTGAATTGTTAGAACAAAGTGTTCTTGTGTTGAGGGAGTACTTGAGCAGGGGCCCACTGTCCATCTGTTTCCTTAATACTAAACCTATAAATATATGTGCATAGATCTATTCCCCCCTCATTGTATATAACTATATTTTCATCTTTATATGTCTGTATTTAAATCTCTATGACTACCCTTTGCCTCCTAGTTCTTTCCTCTGTTTCTTTGTATTTTCCTCTTGTCCCACTATCATGTTCTGCCTTCATTTGGGTTTTAGGAATTCCTCTCAGTTACATTGCCCTTGATCCAGCCCTGTCAGACCTCCCACACCCTCCTTGAGACTGATTTTGGATCATTTGTTATTCCCTTGTCCCTGTTAACACCCTCTTCATTTCCCCTGCCTCCCCTACCCCCAAGTCCCCCTGGAACTGTCAACCAATTGTTCTCTCTTCTGGCTTGTTTATTCCATGTATTCCAGGTAGACATGTTACGTACTATCACAAGATTGAGTACCACGAAGCAACAACAGAAAGTAAAACAAAGGTACAACAAAAACAATACACACGCACGCATGCATATACGCATCAATGTATGAATAGTTCAGGGTCTGTTTGTTTCTCTTTACAGGTACTTCCAGTCAAGTCTGATGGGGTGCCATGCCCTGGCGCCTCCTCTATCCCTGGGGACTTCATTGCTCTGCTTCCCTCACTGCTCTGCTGCATGCCCTCAGAGGCTGACTTCAGCATGGTGAGCTCATGGCAGGCACAAATCCCATGGTGTGTCTCTAGTGTTGTCCCCAATGGTGCTATGGGTCAATGAGGAACTCTGTATCCCATGGTAGGGCAGTCCTGTGGTCATCTCTGTGCAGTGATTTTCTGAACAGAAACATTGTCCTCAGGACTTGGTGAACCAGGATGTGTGTCACTCTTTTCTTTTTTTCCCCCTATGCCCCCTCATTGGCTCCTGTGTGCTCTGACCAGACCAGTCCCTCTTCCCCTCTTCTTGAGCTGTAGAGTCAGCGCTGTCCTCTGAAGTGGCTTCTTCTTGGAGGGAGGGTGGTGCTGTACACTTAGCTGGTAATGGGGCCGGCCCCTCTGACATCTCAATCAGTTCCCTGCTTCATGTCAGTGTGTTGCGTTCTTGTCTTGGAGTTGCGGGTTGAAGTCTTGTCTCTCTTTCAAGGACACTGAGCGTGAGTAAAGGATCAATACGTTGGACAGAAAGCTTGAGGACGCTGTCTCTTTGTGATCCTCAGAAGTGATCCTGTGCATTCTATCTTTGTAAAGAATGTTGTAGTCCCTGCATCAATCTATCAGCTTGAGGGTCTTCTCTGCTGCTGAGGCTCCACTTCACCAAGGATACCTTCTTGAAGGACTGTACCCTTTTGGTATTGGGTGTAAACTTGAGACAAACTTGCTTCTCTCCTTTCTAAAGAATATCCTTTATGTATTTGTTCACTCTTCTGGCAGTCCACAGTAGCCTCAATGCTGTTTCTCACAATCATAATTCAAAGGCATCAAAATTTCCACTGTCTTATTTATTTGTTTTCCACAGTTCACAGGTATATCAAGCCACAGAAAGAGCCCTAACTACGGTCAGACATATCTTAACCCTAAACTCAACATCTTTGATTTTAGACACTTTATAAAGAATCCTTTCCACCACACAACTCTCAGTTTGTCATAGTGTGGTAGTTTGCATATTACTGTGATAATGGATAAAATCACCACTATTTTTAAAATCATTTTATTAGGGGCTCATACAAGTCTTATCACAATTCATACATATATCAATTGTGTAAAGCTCATTTGTTTATTCCTTTCCCTCGTCATTCTCAAAATATTTGCTCTCCACTTAAGCCCCGGGCATCAGCTCCTCAGTTTTGCCCTCTCTACCCGCTCCCCCTCCCTCATGAACCCTTGATCATTTATAAACGATTATTTTGTCATAACTTACACTGTCCGCTGTCTCCCTTTACCTACTTTTCTTTTTATATAAGTCATTTTATTGGGGCTCATACAACTCTTATCACAATCCATACATACATAAATTGAGTAAAACACCCTTATACATTCGTTGCCCTCATCATTCTCAAAATTTGCCTTCCACTTGGGTTCCTGGAAACAGCTCATTTTCCTTTATTCCCTTCCCCTGCCTCCCCACTCCCCACTCCCTCATGAACCCTTAATAATTCATAAATTATTATTTTATCGTATCTTATACTGCCAGGCATCTCCCTTCACCCACTTTCCTGTTGCCCATCCCCCAGAGAGGAGGTTATATGTAGATCCCCAAGATCGGTTCCCCCTTTCTACATCCTTTCCCTCCCAGTATCACCACTCTCACTGTTGGTCCTGAGGGGTTCATCTGTCCTAGATTCCCTGTGTTTCCAGATCCCAACTGTACCACTGTGCATCCTCTGGTGTAACCCGGTTTGCAAGGTAGAATTGGGATCATGATAGTTGGGGGGAGGAAGCATTTAAGAACTAGAGGAAGGTTGTGAGTTTCATTGTTGCTACACTGAACCCTGAGTGACTCATCTCCTCCACACTACCGCTCTTCAAGGGATGTCCAGTTGTCTACAGATGGGCATTGGGTCCCCATCACACACTCCCCTCATTCACGATGATAGGATGCTTTTCCCTGCCTTTGTTGTTTGGAACGTGGTCCCCTAGGCCCTTCATGATCACACATGTTGGTGTGCTGCTTCCATGTGGGCTTTGTTGTTTCTGGGCTAGATAGCTGCTTGTTTACTTTCAAGCCTTTAAGTCCCCAGACGCTATATCCCTCAATAGCGGGGCACCATCAGCCTCTTTCACCACACTTCCTTATGCATACATTCATCTTCAGCATTTCTTTGGGGAAGGTGACCACACAATGATGGTTTTTGTTCTTTGGTGTCTGCTACCTGACCCCTTCAACAACTCTTCTTCACTTAGGCTTGTGCACTTCTTCTCTGTTGGCTTTGTTGCTTCTGAGCTAGATGGCCGCTGTTTGCCTCCAAGCCTTTAATACCCCAGACACTGTATCTTTTTGATAGTCCAGCATCATCAGCTTTCTTCAGCGTGTTTGCTTATGCACACATCTGTCTTCAGTGATCATGTTGGGAAGGTGGGTATCATGGAATGATCATTTAGCAGAGCAAGGTGCTATTGTATTGAGGGAGTGTGCGTGAGGAGGCCCAATGTCCACTTGCTACCCTATTACTGAACCTATAAATATATGCACCTAGGTCTATTTCCCCCATAATCATAAATATATTTACATATGTACATGTCTATTTTTAGGTTTCTATGTATGCCCTTTGCTTCCTACTCCTTTCCTCTATTTTCTTATGCTTTCCTCCTGCCCCACTACCATGTTCAGCCTTCATTCTGGTTTCAGTAATTCCTCTCAGTTACCTTGCCCTTGGTCACTCCCTACTAGTCCTCCTATCCCCTCCCTCCTCTGGTTTTGAACCATTCATTGTTCCCTTGCCCCTGGGTTGGGTGACACCTCCTCCCTTCCCATACCACCCACGCTCTCATGTCCCTCCAGCTCTGTTTGTCCTGTTATTTTCTTCTCACATTCTTTGTCCAGCCTATCTTATCTAGGAGGATCTGAAGATATATAAATATGTGCATAAAAATGCAGATGGCTTTGAAAGCAACAAAGTGGCACATAAGAACCTGGCATCTACAGCAGCAACACTGACACGCTAACAACAACAAAGAAATAACACTGGGGTCATCATGTTGGAAATGTATCACAGGAGCTTCCAGATTAAGACACACAAGAACAATGTTCAAAGATATTCCAAAATGGCTTTACCATTATATCTACAGGGAATTTTCAGAATTTCAGGTTGAATTCAAAAGAGGATGTGGACTGAGACATATCATTGATGGTATCATAAGAATTTTGACTGAAAACACATAAGACCAGGAAGATATTTTCCTGTACATTGTTCAGACAAAAGCATTCCTAGTGTTTTCCATAAGACACATGATTTATAGAACTACATTATGGATAACATTGCAAAGAATGGGGATTCCAACACATTGATTTATGCTCATCCAGAACCTATGCATTGACCAAGATTCAGTCACTTGAATAGAACAAGGAGATCTTATCCTTTATTAAAACACGAAATATTTGTGTCAAAGTTGTAGCTTTTCATCATACGTATTCAATCTGTAAGATACACAAGTAAAGTGAGTACCTCATACAAAGAACATGATGCTGGGATTGGAAGAAAACTCATTAACAACATGTGATATGCAGACGAAACCCCTAGTTTGCTGAAAGTAAAGAGGATTTGGAACCCTTACTCCTCACAGCTTGACCATAAACAACATCATGATAAATGGAGAAGAGATTCATGTTGAATTCACAGTGAAAATCTGTGAAAATGGCAACTGAGAATCAGCTGCACGTGTTTTCCTTATAGTTTCAAAGAAGAAAGATTTCACTTTGAAGAAGATGCCCCTGACTCCATCAGAGCATATTTAATTATCTTATATACACATGACACCAAGACATGGACTCATGCCTGTAAATGATCTTTTTTTTCAGTTCATCAATTTTTAATTGTATTGTAAAAATTAACAGAAAACAGTAACTCTTTTGACTGTGTATAACACTTGATAATTGTTTTACATATCTTTTTTAAACATTTATTAGGGACTCATACAACTCTTATCAAAATCCATACATATACATACATCAATTGTATAAAGCACATCTGTACATTCTTTGCCCTAATCATTTTCAAAGCATTTGCTCTCCACTTAAGCCCTTTGCATCAAGTCCTCATTTTCCCCCTCCCTTCCCGGTCCCCTCTCCCTCGTGAGCCTTTGATAATTTATAAATTATTATTTTGTCATATCATGCCCTATCCAGCGTCTCCCTTCACTCCCTTTTCTGCTCTCCATCCCCCAGGGAGGAGGTCACATGTAGATCCTTGTAATCGGTTCCCCCTTTCCAACCCATTCACCCTCTACCCTCCCAGTATCACCCCACGCACCCCTGGTCCTGAATGTATCATCCACCCTGGATTCCTTGTGCTTCTAGCTCCTATCTGCACCAGTGTACAACCTCTGCTCTATTCAGACTTGCAAGGTAGAATTAGGATCATGGTAGTGGGTGGTTGAGTGGGTGGAGGGAGGAAGCATTTAGGAATTGGAGGAAAGCTGTATTCTTTATTGGTGCTACATTGCACCCTGACTGACTCTTCTCCTCCTCTAGACCCCTCTGGGAGGGGATCTCCATTGGCTGACAAATGGGCTTTGGGTCTCCACTCTGTACTTCCCCCTTCAATCACTATGGTAAGATTTTTTTTTTTGATGATGCCTTATACCTGATCCCTTCGACATCTCAAGATCGCACAGGCTGGTGTGCTTCTTCCATGTGGGCTTTGTTGCTTCTTAGCTAGATGGCCACTTGTGCACCTTTAAGCCTTTAAGACCCCAGACACTATCTCTTTTGATAGCCGGGCACCATCAGCTTTCTTCGCCACATTTGCTTATGCACCTGTTTGTCCTCAGGAATAATATCATGGAGGTGTAAATGATCATTTTGGAGATGGATGTTGAATCAAACATGGTGCCAGAAGAAAGCAGAAGTCCTGACAAGGGTTACACTCTAGGAAACTCAAAGGTCAGTTCTGCACTTCCCTAGAGGCTCTCTGTGAGTTGGCATAACTTGATGGTGGTGAGTTTTTAACACTACAGAAGATGGATTTTGTAGCTGATGTGCTCTATGCTGTTTCGAAGGAAATTGAGGTGGATGCAAGGAAATCAAAACCCATGACAACTTCAATAATTTCACTTTATCAGGGTATTGCTTACTGGCCCTGTTGTGAGTAATTTGTTGTTGTTTTAATACTGAGATATACTCTATACTTAAGACTGTAGCATATTTTATATTTGACATTAAATGATTCAAGCCCTCCCTGCTCCCCCTGAAACCAAGTTATATCACCTGCATATGAAAGGCTATTAATTAGTCTTCCTCTAATCTTGGAGCAACGTCCTTCATGTAGTCTGCCCTCTTGGTTTATTTGCTCAGCATCCAAATAGAATAAGTATGCTGAAAGGATTGGAACCTTGGGCACACATTTCTTGACTTTAAGCCAAACAATATTACCTTGTCCCGTTTGAATGACTATCTCTTGGCCTATGTTCAGAAACACAATTAAGTGTCTGGAATTCCCAATGTTTGCAATGTTACTCATAATTAGTTATGATCCACACAATCACCTTCCTCTTCATGGTCAATAAAACACAGAGAAACATATTTTTGGCAGTCTCTTTTTTTCAATTCACTGTGGCTGCTGGTGTAGCAGTTGCAACCCAATATGGGTTACTAACCAAAGTCAGTAGTTCAAAAGCCACAAGCTTTTCCACAGGAGAAAGATGCGGCTTTCTACTCTCATACAGAGTTAGTCTTATAAACACACAGGGGCAGTTTTACTCCGTCCAATAGCATCACTATGAGTATAAATCGAACTCATGGCAGTGATTCTGGAGTTTTCTTCTTTTAACCATGATCCTCTGACACCAGTAATGATACCACTTGCTGAATCTGCCTGATAACTTCTAGTAATTTCTTATCATTATAGTGCTGCCACCATTTTAAAGTTATCTGTGGGATAATTTCACCTGTGTTTGATTTTAATGAGTTTATTTGATCAGTCATTTTCACATTCACTGAAGTCACTTTTCTTTGCAATGGTCATATGGATGGATTCCTTGGAGTCATTTAGTTAAATGTTCATTTCATTGTTTTAAAATTTTCAGCATCTACTTGCTGAAACATTTCAACTGCTTTTCAGTCAATTCCTGGGAACTTCCTTGTCATGAATATTTTCAGTATAGCTTCAACTTATTCCTTTACTCCCATCTGTTTATTAATCCTATGCCATTATCTTGACATAGTTGCATATTTAAGTGTATTAGATCGAGTGACTCCATTTCTACCATATTCTTTTGGTGCTTCTTGCATCATTCAACTTTTTTATTATTGTTCATGGCATCCTTCCTTATTGGAATGTAGGGCGTGAGCTTGTCTTCAGTTAGCCCAGCTTGAGAGATATTTAGTGTGTTCTTCTTTTGTGGTTCTCTAACCCCAGGTCTTCGCACGTTCCTTCATAGTACATTACTTGGTCTGCTAGTACATTACTTGGTCTGCTTCTGAAACTTATTTTTGAATTCAATTCAACCACTGTTTCCTCCTTTCTTTTGTTCACTTCAGTGTTGTTTATAGTCAAACTAATTTATTTTACTACTCTGGAATTTTTTGCTCATCCTTGACCTTTTTTTTCAGCTATAGGTCCCCAATATTAAGGAGATTTATTGTAAGTGGCACTGGGATAATTGTATTCATGCAGTGTTCAATATCAATTTGGCCTCTCATAAAATAAATAATAACTATAGACCATTGTCTGATAACCTGATATGGTGAATCTTTTCCATTTCCTTATTTTAAACGCCTTCATTTTCCATTACCATCATCAGAGGCCATGGAACAAAGTTTTTGAACAAAGTATATGTCTTACCCAAGAGAAAATGTTCCTCCCCGTTTGAAGATTCCTAATTTAAATGACAGACTTTGGTAAATTTGTGGCGACAAAGCACACATTCCTAAGCTTACAAGATATGCATATAACGTAGTCCAATTGGGAAGTAAGGCTGCATCAGGCCATGACAGTGATCAATAGGACAGCATTAGACATGATCGCAATATCAATGGGTGACTTTGAGAGCCCACAGTGCTTTCAGATAAAGTCCGGTGTAACATCGAGGCAGCACTTGAGCAAAAGGAGGCATAGCCTGGATTGAGAAGTATGCAGCCAATTACTGTTCTGAAGAGAAGAGTGAAATCCAGCCTACCTAAGAGCACCTTTATTTCCAAAATTGTTTTCAGCGTAGTCCTCATTTTATGTAGAAAGTATTTTTGGCTATGGAATCATAAAGACATCATCTGGCTTCTGAAAGCAAACCCACTGGTTTGGAGTAGACTCTCTTCTACACCCTTCCCACTCAGACATTCTGTAGCACACAGGTGGCATTTATTGAAAGTCTATGAACACCTGGATAAGCTCATTAGATGTCAGGATAGAGTATAAAGAGAACTTTCTACATACATTGATGAATGGAAAGATCCATTCTTTATGAAGCTCTGAAATATCTTGTTAATAAAAACTCCAAAGTCTCATGTTGGCCATTTTCTTGGGGATTAGGAGGCAGATATACAAATTTTCTAGCCACTGGAGGCATGACCCTGAGTCAGTTTTGTTTTGTATATTTCATTTTTATTCTCTAAACTTCAGTTTTCTCCTTTCTATGTAATGTATCTGATCCTTTTCATGGTTTTTTTTCAATAAATGAGATGAATTATTAAATGTGTAATGCTTATTAAAGTTCCTGGGAAGTTATGAATATGTCTTAAATAGTATTATTGTATCATCAGCAGCAGTAGTTCTAGAAATAAGACTACCAATTGTGGCTGATAACAAAGGCATTACACTGGGTTCTGGGGATGGCAAAGAAACTAATGCACACATTTGGTACCTCTAACTGAAGTGACAGATCATAGACACTGGTGTAACTACAACTGCGGGCAATGTGAATCAAAGGAGAAGCGTGAGGACATGAGGCTATTCTATTGAGTCACATTAGGTTACTGCTTCTGCAGACTGGCCCTCAGAGGGAGTAGGGACTGAGGACTTAAATTGACACTCAGATAAATGTAAAGACATACTATCTTGTTTGCTAAAGGAGATAGAGAGGTCTGGGTGAAGATGGGGTGGCGGCACACAGAATGCCACCCTCTATTGGTAGACCTCTGTGTTCATTAACTTGCCAGACACAATAACTCTTAAGGTTTATTGCCTCCTTAATACAGAACACGCTCAACGCAGTCACAACAAGGTGAAGCTGTGTCTCAGGACAAGTTTCACTAGGACTGATGTGATGTGTACTAATGGCAGTTAGATGCCAGGATCTGTGTGGCTGACAAAGAATGCACTCCAAGAGACCCAGCACAACCTCTCACAGAAAAGAACTCAGGTTGAAGGTCAGAGAAGGTGACTTTATTGCAGTCAACAGTGTACTGTGTTAACACAGCGAACAGCTTCATTCTCGGGAATGCGTTTACACTAACCACCTATGTAGTCAGTAACCAAATGTGATTGTACTAGCCCATGGGGATGAAGGATGATATTTGTGGAAAAGTCTCAGAAGATAGACCAGGTTATCTGATCAATGACCTACAAGTGATCTCATGGGAATGACAAGTCCATTTTTGACCTTGAGCTTGACCACATCGAACTCATGACCTCAGAACTGCATATTACCTATTAAAGTGGTAGGAAAATTATCTATCAAGATATTCCCCCAAGAACTCTGTCAAGAGATCCATTGATCTGGAGGAAGGAAGAGAGAGTTTTTATGTTCGTAGAGCAGAGGGAAGAGGCAGGGAGTGGAAACCAGGGAACCAAAAGGGAAGGAAGGAGAACAGGGGGGGAAGGATGGATTGAGAAACAGCAGTTGCACATTTAGCTATTTTCATTTTGTAGAGGCTTCTATGGTTTGGAAGTTTTCAAGTTCTACATATTTAATATGCAAATACCCTGATAGTGCGCATTAATTCCTGCAATGCATTGTAGCAAGTGGCCGGTCAGTATTGCATTATTTTGTTTGTTGGTTGGTTGGTTTGCTTCAGAAAAACAGAACTGAAGTCTGCATGAGTGTGAAGTCAGACATCTGGCCCCTGGGGCAGGCTCATCAATGGGTGTGCCATTGGCTGGATGAGACTCTTTTCTCTTAATACCAGATCTATTACTTCTAATAGATGCAGTAGTCTCTCTAAGACTCGCTTTTACTGGTGACAGAAAAATGCTCTCTTTCTGCCATTCCAGCCCGCCTTTCAGTTTCATAGTCAAAAGATTTTTCTCCTATTGGTTTTTTGATGATCTAAAAAATGTGAACCAATTTCACAAGGCTGTATTATTTGAAAACATCCACGGGCCTTCTCCAATATCCCCCACAGTTGAGGGGCTAGAACAAGAAAGGCAACTCATGTTCTCTGCTGATTGCAGGAGCCCTGTTATCAAAGGAGAAGGGAAAAGTAAAGTGGGACTTACTCTTTTGGCAAGAAATCCTACTCTTTCATTCATTCCTGTGACCAGAATTCCTACAGAAAGCAGTGGCTGAGGCTGGGCACACCTGGGGACTAATACGTATACTCCTTATTTTCTCTGCAATAATTGAAGTTGGTTATCAATTGAATAGTGTCTCTCCAGTACTTAAAATTTGCATTCTAAACTCTATATCAGAGTAGATGGTTGTTCTCTCACCTAGAAATTGATGGTTTGTTGTTGTTGTTATGTTAAAGAGGCCATATCAATGTAGGTGTCAATATCAGGGAATCTTAAAACATTCACTTTTGAGATATGAAAGGAGATTGGCAGCATGCTCATGATCTAGATGAGTCAGAACTTAGTGCCTACACTTAAAACAACAGCAGTCCATAGAGCAAGGCAGGAAGGAGACCAACAAGGGATGTCAGAGGTCCCCAAGGGGCTCAGGAAGATAAATGAAAAGAAACAGGGCCTGTCCCTCAAAGTGGAAGGATAGAGCCTGTCTTTAGTGGCAAAGCTCTGAATGAAGATATATATAGCCTCCAAAATTGTGAGGAACCTGCCTAGTCCAGTGGGTTAAGGATTGGGCCACTTAATCTAAAGATTGGCAATTCAAAATCACCAATGATCCATGAGGCAGTTTGCTTCAGTAAAGATTTGTAATCTTGGAAACTCTATAAAAGGTTTTTTTTTTAGTAGATTTTGTAATTGATGCCAAATAACTTCTTTTTTTTTCAACATTGGGAAAATATATGTATACATTCTAAATCCACCTACTTGTATGTCTGTTAACAGCAGCCCTGAGAAATAGACAAAGCTCTTTTTTTAGATGATATTTCCATTGTTTACACTTGTTTAGAAAGAGTCCCTCTGCTGAAGGTATGACATCAGCACTGAACCGTTTGGAAACTACTTTTATTCTCCTTTTCCTTTTTTTTTGACAACCATAAATATTTATAAATCAGTAACAATAACGATCTTGTGTTTATTAGCAGTGCTTGGCACACAGTAGGGGCTAAGAAAACTTGCAGTGAATGAATGCACACATATCACTCACTAAATTCAAACACGGTCAGTTCCACCCCTTGAAGAGTACTCGCATTTGGCCCAAGGTGGCTGTGTCAGATGTAGTGCAGTCACACTTGATTAAACAATTTCACTGCACAAGGATTTTCTAGAAGTTTTGTTTTTTAATGATGATCTCCGTGTTTTGTTTTATTCCTTTTCTATCATCCAGTAGTTTGCAATCTGACGTTGTTTTATAGATTTTGCTTTTAAAAATTGACTGACAGTTTCTGTATCCCTTGAACATTGACAGCAGAACTGACAAAATGTCAAGAAAGATTCTCAAGCATGTCGATGCTGGGTCCTCTTCCACAGGAAGAATGCATCCTTGGAAGATCCCCCATCTGGATTAATTAGTGTTCTTTCTTAGCATCTCACAGAAATATCTTAGAGCTGCTTTTCTGAGTGGTTTTATCCATTATGTAGAAGTCCTGGCTGGGCTTTTAGGCTTGCCTTAATACAGAGACATCTGTTTTGACACCTGTATCATTTGATTGCAAAAGGGATTTCTAGAAGACTCATTGTTCCCTATTGTTATAAGAAATTGGCTCCTCAGTATGGGTTTTAGACTTTGAAATGATTTTTTTTCTAATCCTAGAATATGGGTGATTCTGTAAGAATAGTCCTGCTAATGGATGCAGGCAGAAGAAGCACCAGCTCTGAATTCCACCCTGTGGTGGCCCTGGGGCTTGGTACTTCCCTCTGCTCCAAAAGCCTCACTGAGGAAGGGCATTATGTTAATAAAGGTGAACTTACTTTATTAGCAGAATGATCCAACGACATCCTGAACACTGAGTGAGATACAGATTCTGACAAAGTGATCCCACAGCGATCTCCTCCTACTGCGGTGGCTGTTTTGGTCCTCTGCTGGCCCACATTTGGATTCCTCGCTGTGCATGGTAACTGGGCTGCACTTACTCCTATCCTTGAGTACTCTGTTGCAGTTAAAGTCGTTTTATCTAGGCAAGAATGAACTGAAAATAATTTCTTCATCTAATTTTCCCTATTCTTTCCCTGAGACACATGTCACGTTTGCTTTCCAGACTCTGGTTCCTGGATTGATTGCATTTCTGCTTTAATAATGGCAGAGCATATTTATGTTATACTTTGTGTCATACGTTTTTTATTTTTTCCAGCATGTCCTCAACCATCATCTCAGTTTATTTAGCAGGATCAGCTAGAAAGGAAAAGTTGTTTTTAAAAAATTGTTTCTCTTTTCATTGAAGAACTCTGAAGACTAAGAGAGGGAGTGACTTCAAAAGTCCAGCAAAGACAAAAATCCACAAACCATATACTGATGATTTACCTTTCTCGGTCTTCCTCCTTGATTTCAAACACTCGGAAATAGTCCCCTGTCCTAGCAGAAAATGATTAGCATACATCTCAGTTGTTAAGTCCACGAATCACCCAAAGCTGACAGAATTGGAAAATATAGGGGTGTGTCTGACCTGTCTGTCCAGAGAAACAAACTAGTGACACTCATCTATGTACATGAAAGAACTTTATATCAAGAAGTAACTTTGCCTCAAGAAGGTGCCCAGGTCGACTCAAGTCCATAGGGCAGATGCCACCTGTGCCCTCTTCAAACTCAAGTAACTTGCGTAACGTTAAGATGATACAGAAAGATGAGGTGGCAAGCAGGGAGATCCCAGGCAGGTGAGTGTGAAGTCACATGGATCCAACTTTCATAGAAATATGGCTGGGTGTCAACAATGCTTAGTGTCTGGCAGCCCACAAGATGCCACCCCTGAAGACAGCACACAAGACGGCAAAGAGAAAGCAGTTCCCAGTGGTTCTCAGTCTTATACAGAAGGCCACACCTTCAAGGAGGTGCCGCCAGACTACCACTGCGGTGACAGGTTTGCCCTGAACCTTACTTATTCACTTAAACTCAAATGGGCATAAATCTAAGTGCCGCACAAGGAGAAAAGTCACTGCATAAGAGAATGAAGATAGAAAGTTGCAAGTGTCAAATGCAGGATTTTGACTCTACTGCTAAGATATACAGACAGATGATATGCAAATATCAATTTGATAAATTAGTAGGCGTATGAATATGTGGGGATTTAAATTTTTGTGCAAAAAAATCCATCTTTTTTCCTACCAACAGTTTTATTTTCCCATAATTTTTATGTCATACAATTGAATAGTTCCATTATTCAATCATATCCTGGGGAGTTGTACAGTCACCACCATGTCTATCTTAGAGCCCCCCATTAAATGGCCTTTAAACGGAGTTGTGCAATCAGACTCAGTTCTAGTGCTCTCTCCCCACTCCGGCCTTCATTGCTTAACTCTGGAAATCCCCTTTTCCTCTCTGTGGCACATCTCCCAACCCTGCATTTCCGGTAGCACCTTGTATCAGTTATTAGCATTGTATATCCATTCCTCCTGTGCATGACACCTGGGAAACCAAACAGAAAACAATGAAAAATGAATCACACTAAGGTGAGGAGTATAAGATCATATGACTATAAAGACAAAAGTATAAATAAATAAGAGGGAGAAGACCCCTATCAACACTCCAAAAGCCAGGAATACATTTCTGTCATGGAACAAGATAGAGAGACCTGCACCCAGTACAAATCCAGCTTGTGTACAGAGAGGTCAACTGCCAAGGAACAAGGTCTATCAGCCTAATTAAGAGAAAACAGTCTCTGCCTGTGTTTAGGACACCGGCTAGAGGGGATGTGCAGGCAGCTCAGTCAAACTATATACTTTGCAGATGAGTTTGAGCTGCCACTTTGCTCCATACCCTTCTCTAAGTTGGTTGTCTATAATTTTAATTCTGATACGCTTCACCATATTGAATTTTTTCATTGTCATCTTTGGGTCACACAGCTGTATACTTCTGAGTGGACTTAATTGCCTCCTTGCTTAGATAGCTGCCTGTTTAAATACAAGCCTTTACATATTATTCTGATCAATAACCATCTGGGTACCAGGCAGAATCTGGTTTCTGCACCACACTATGCTGTCACACCCTTTTCTTGAGTGATCACTCCATGAACATGAGTATTGAGCAGGGACATGATGTAAGAACTAACGGTTCTTTAAGTGGGAGCGAGGATGTAGTGCTAGCTGAGAACTCATTCCTACATCAATGTTTTGTTGTGTTTGATTTTTTGGTGTAACTTGGTAACTTGTAAATTAAAACATACACCATTCCATAGTTCAATCATGTCAAACGGAACTGTACAATTGCTTCCATAACCAGTCTCCAAATATACTTCTCCTTCCTGGGCTTCTTGATATCATTTGTGATATCTCCTCATTCCTCTATGTCGCACCACCCCAAACTCTTGTTATGTTTCCTTTCCATTTGGGGTCAACGTCCCTGGGTTTCATTTCCTAAAAGCAGAGAAACAAATAAAGAGCATCAAGAGCATAACTCCAACGGCAGCGCGCCTCTGAGATACACCCCATGATACATAACCGTAAGCAAAAGGTAACAGAATAGCCAATACAGGATTGCCAGAGTAGTATACATCTTAATAAAGCATGAAGTGTGCTTACAGAACAAGATCTTGTTTGTATGCCAGCCAACTGCATTCCACTCTTGATATACCTGACTTCTGCTTCCTCAGACAACATGTGTTTTCCAGCTTAAGTGTCTGAGGTCGAGTGCAGTTCACCCAGTAGATTTTCCACATGCTATCTCCCTTGTGTAGCTTCTGGAACATGGCATGCACCCTGCCCTCTTCTGGGGTCCTTACCCCAGATCCACATGTCCACCACTCAGCAGACATTATCTTTTCATTTCTTTGTTTCTACAAACTGTTTGAAATCCTTTTGTACACACACACACACACACACACACACACATGCGCATGTGCACGCGCACATCAGGGAAATTTGTTTCAGTGTGGATAAGAAATAATTTACATAAGTGCCCAAATGAAGATTTAGCTGATGAATCCAATATTCAATAACGCTGAAAGTTTAATGACATAGGATATACATATGTAATGTTAAAACAGGCAGAGAAAGGAAAAAGGATGTGGACAAATAAGGAATATACACAATTTAGAAAAACTCATCTTTTTAGGATTTTGTCATTCCTAACCATCACTTTTATTGCTATCTACTTGAGAGCCCATCCACATCAATCAAGGTGTGCTCACCCAGATGCTTTTGTCTGTGGAATGCAGATAATGGCTGTGAGCGGGGGCTTACAAGACACTTGTGTTCTTGGTCACCATGTGTGCTCTGTGAGCCACCAAAAAACACATGTCTCAGGTATCTGCTGTTCAAGAGGGGCAACATGGTTGGAACAGGCCTGCCTCTGACCTGCTGCCATGGCTATCTTCCCTAACAAAGACGACCCCTGCTTTTCAGAAGCAGGAGAAATATGTGTTTGTTACTACAAGCTACAAAGAGTGTTAGGTGTTTATCAGACACAAATATTAAGGCAATAATTGACTGATACGCCATGACGCTCATTCAATGCATGTGACTGGAAGCACATGCACTAAAAGAAGGGGTGTCACTAAACAGAGTTAATTAATGCACAAAGTCATTTTCATTAAGGAAAAGAGGTGTGGCATAACACTACTATTTCAAATAGCGCCAAGCTTTGATATTTCACAGCCCTCCATACGTGCTGCTCTCTTGTAGTAAAGCCACTGCAGTGTCTGGCGGCTGGCAGGGCTCCTAGGGTTTGGAGAAGGACTGGCGAGAATCAGCTGGAAACACACATGCCTTGTTTTATTGTGTTTGGCAAATATTTCTTTCTTTCTGACAGTTTGAGGTTTTGTGGGAACTGTTTGTCAAACAAATCTATTGGTGCCCTTTTCCCCAGGAAGGTATTTGGACTCATTTTGTGTCTCAGAATCACATGCTGACAATTCTTTCAAGGTCTTCATTTTATCATAATTCTGTTGCACACTTAATAGACTAAAGTCTAGTGCAAGCAGAACATCTATATGGACTATCAATTCACTGCCATCTAATTGATTCCAACTTCTCGAGACCCTGTAGGAGAAAGGAGAATCACCCTTGTGGGTTTCCACATATGTACATTCTTACAGGAGCATAAGTGTTTGTCTTTCTCTAGAGAAGCAATGTTGGATTTGAAGAACTGAACTTGTAGGTAGCAGCCCGACATGTTATCCGTATCCCACCGAAACATCTTCATATGAACTGGGACACCTAAAATGTGTGTGACTCACTTTGTCGTGCTATCACTTCATTGCCTTTGTGTGGTACTGGACACGTGCTATCAGAACTCCGTCTGGAAAGGGCAGTTGGCATGGAGACAAAAGTCAGCAGAGCCTAAATTAGATGTAAGTATGATAAGGAAGGATCTCTGTTGCAATAGCCTTGCAACTTTGACCTTGTGTGGCAGAGCAAACAGGGAGCATATTCCTGAATTTCAGCACTGCCAAATGTACGATGCACAGTGAACGTCCATGAGAAATGACACCAAGCCAAAGAAATAAAACTGTGTGAGAAGATCACATGTCGCCACCAAAAAAATGCCTGCAGTGTCATAGGCAGCTCCCATATCTCCAAGGCTCACTTTATGACACTTTGCTTTTTTGAAAGACTTCACATGCTTTCATGAATCAAAGACACCTAAAGAGGATTTTTGCTTTCACAAAAGACAAAAAAGACGAAAATCTAACTCAAGCTGAGTGTTTGTTTTGCAGCAAGCTGTGGCAGAAGCAGTGGGCACTGGAAGGGCAAGCAAAGAGACCCCAAAGATCTCCCCTGTGCTTGGCATTTTAGCATCCAGCCACCACAACTTTGAGTTGTATCTGGGCACATTATATCTTCAGGTTGTGTTAACTTTCATGTGTACTTTCATATGTTTTAGTAGGTCATTTTTTTGGTCTGTGAATGCTGAAAATTGATTCCACATAAATTAATGGTAATCGCTTATCCACTTGACACCATTTCCGCTTAAGAAACAGTTCCTAGGGATGATCCACTTTGGCATCATGGCAGAACATGTAGCTTGCTTTCCACAACTCCCATGCAACTGCTTTCCTTATCTGGCAACACACAAGGACAAACACCAGCGCTGAGTGGCCCGACTAGTGTCAGTTGCCTTCTGAAGAAATTCTCCAAGCCTATTGGACATTTCATATTGGCTGCCCATGGAAAGTCAAACAAAGAAAGCAGATAGCAGATGGGGAAAGTCCTGGTGTGCATGTCTACACAATGTGGAGGTCGAGTTTGAGCATTAGCCTAGGGCCTTCCCACCAATCCAAATCCTGCCACCGCGTGTTTCATAGGTTTGAGACAATAACTTTCCATGCGCTATAGTGTGAGCTAGTCACTACTTTTCTTTCTAAGAATCCAAGTACATATTATATTTTTGAAACTATCCTCACCATATTGCACATCGAAAGGCATTCTTAATATAATCAATTTTTGTAAACATTTTATTAGGGGCTCATACAACTCTTATCACAATCCATACATATACATACATCAATTGTACAAAGCACATCCATACATTCTTTGCCCTAATCATTTTCAAAGCATTTGCTCTCCACTTAAACCCTTTGCATCAAGTCCTCTTTTTTCCCCCTCCCTCCCCGATTCCCCCTCACGCCTGAGCCCTTGATAATTTATAGATTGTTATTTTGCCATATCTTGCCCTATCTGGCATCTCCCTTCACCCCCTTCTCTGTTGTCTGTCCCCCAGGGAGGAGGTCACATGTAGATCCTTGTAATCAGTTCCCCCTTTCCAAACCCCTTACCCTCTCCCATCCCAGTATCGCCCCTCACCCCCTGGTGCTGAAGGTATCATCCATCCTGGATTTGAGACGTGGAAAGAGATAGTGATATAGTCCATAATTTGAATGGTTATAGGCATTCAGTGTGGTGGTGTTAAATATAGATGGTCTGTGCGTCATTTTGAATGGAAACTTGGATATATTTCAAGAATCTAATGAACACAATAGACAGTGGATTGCTAAGTCAGGATAATGCGGAGGTTTTGCTTTTGTGAAGGAAATTTAGAGATGAGATAGCAAAAGATCATTAAAAAGACAAAAGTGAAAGAAAACATCCAAGTGGATCTCAGCAAGCCTCTAAAATTTGCTAACCATAATGGAAAAATATGTTGATGTCAAAGAGCTGAGTAGAAAAATCAATGGGCAGCTACAGAACAGTGATACAAGGAAATGCTCAAAGCCCAGGAGTTCAGAAACCAAAAGGCAGAAGGATGTTCAGGGTATCTCAGGTTAAAAGAACTGAAAAAAATTTAAGCCATGAATTGAAATATTTAAAAATTCTATGGGGAAGATTAGGGACTTGTTGGCCAGTTGGTTATGCATGGGGCTGAATCCTGCAAGGCAGCAGTTCCTCAGCACCAGGCGATCCAATATCTTTCAAGTCCACTTTACTATTAGCAAGTGAGAGGGTGTCATTTGCTTATTACTAAATGAATGAGTTAACAATACCCTTAACTCAGAATCACCTCGTTGACATTCTTATCACAATTAACAAAAGAGTTGGCTGAAGCAAATTACCTTCAAGAGAAGAATCTTTAAAGGCTTTAGAAAATCTTTCCTGTGTACCCTGGTGGAACTGCATTGCCAAAGCTACGGTCTGCTAGCAGAGTGTCGGGCCATCAGGATGTCATTTCCCCAAATGGAATAACTAGTCTCTTCTTGGTTGGAAATTGGGGGTATTCATGTGACAGCATTTTTGGTGTAGATCCTGGCGATGGCCTTTCTGGTTTGAACTGGAGCTTTCAGCCCTCACTTTGTCGGCACTGGATTTGGATCCCTATTTAAAATGGAAAATTCTATTTATAACTGCCCGATAGTCTATTAAAGTCATCTTTCTGTCAACTTACCATCTCCTCTCAATAGCACATGCAGGGCTGTGCTCCTCACGGCTGGAAGCAGCTCTTTCACCGACACAGTGCACAGAAGCCGATTGTCCCTTCTTGAAGGGGCGTGTTCTTCCAGTCGCAGAATAGGTCACTTTTTAGAAAGCATTGTTCCAGCCAGCTAATTTCATTCTCACTATTTTCTTCCCTTTCGCCTTCTAAAAATGTATCCACTCGGTAATTTTACATTCCATTCTGGCGCTTTTTACACTTCATCTCCTATCAAGTTTTTTTTTCCATTTCCCCAATTATAACAATTTCATTTTATTAAATATACATGAATATGTATATATGAATGTATACATATATTCACATAAATATTTTTGTTTGTTTGTTTTCAGGTCCTTTCAAGCTAGCTCATATTGACAGCTACCCCGTGTTCAATACAACAAAATAGTGCATGAATTATACTTTCAATGTTATTACTTTTGAGACCATTGGGATAGCCACTGAATAACACCCTGTCATTGATGGTCTTCCTCTTTTTCAGACCTTATGTGTTATCAAGCGTAATGCTTTTCTCCAGGAATGTGTCCCTCCTCGTTGAAACAGTTGAGAAGACTCAGCCATCATCACCTAAGAAGGAGTCTGACTATATTTCCAGACAGCTATGATCACACTTTTCACAGTCCCTGGTATATTTGATATTCTTCAGCAAAACCATAGTTCATCTATTCATTCATGCTTTTTACAGTCTTCCTGGTACATTATCTAGTTTCCCCATGCCTTCAAGGTGTGAGAAAATACGATGTCTTGGGCGAGGTGTACTTTAATCTTAAAAGTGAAGTATCTGCTTTCAGCACTATATAATGAGAACTCTTTCAGCAGAGTTGTTCCATCTGATATGTTGCTTAATATTTTGACTGCTGTTTCCCTGAGAGTTCATTGTGATTACTAACATGAAATCCTTGACAACATTAACATTTTCTCTATTAATTATGCTGTTGTTTATTCATCTAGTTGTAAGGATATTTTGGTTTCCTTGTGTTCAATTTTATCCATACTTTGGATTTTACTCTTTGATCTTCCTCAGGAACTGTGCCAAGTCCTTTCTTTTCAGCAGAGCAACGTTAGAGGAGTAGTGGGTTAGCAGTTCAAAACCACCAGCCACTCAGTAAGAGAAAGATGAGACTTTCTACTCCTGTAAAGAGGGCTTAAGTGGAGAGCAAATATTTTCAGAATGATGAGGGCTACGCATGTACAAATGTGCTTGACATAGTTGATGTATTTATGGATTGTGATGAGAGTTGTATGAGCCCCCAATAAAATAATTTAAAAGAAAAATTATAGCCTTGAGAATCCATAGGGAGAGTTTTACATGTCCTATAAGGTTGCTATGTATCAATTCAATGGTAGTGAGTTTTTTTAATTTGTCACATTCAACAAGCAAGATTGTATCAATCATTATATATAATTAATGGGTCTTCTTCCAGTCTCAATACTGAATTCTTCTCAATATACCTCAGGTATTTGCTTAGCATAATGATTAACTATGAAGAATCAGACTTTTCCTGATATTAAGCCATGTAACATTCCCTTGTTCAACATTCCCTCTTGGTCTATATACATATTTTGCATGAGCAACATTAATATTATGGAATTTCCATATTTTTTACAATATGATGCATATTTTTCTAAGATCCCCACTGCTGACTTGCCTTTGTATAGTCAGTATATTACCAGTAAATTTCTTTCTGAAATTACTTACTTTCAACCAAGATTCATCTAACATGTAATGATGGTCCTAATAATATATGTGTGTGTGAATATGTATTTTTATAATCAATGTGCATTTATCAATATATTTCAGGAGATTAAGGGGCATATTGGTGGGTTATATTAAAGGATGTATTGTTGGATTTATTTGTCCACATTTCTAGAAATGCTTTCAAGGTGTCTGTTTTACTTCAAGTGTAAAAAATGTCTAATTTCACCTCTTAATCTTCTTTACAGTCTGTAATGACAAAAACAAAACTCAAAATCACGGCTATGGAGTTGAGGCCAGCCAATAGTGACCCTAGAGGACAGGCTGGAGCTGACCCTGTGAGCTTCTGATACTTTCACTCTTAATGGGAGTAGAAAACCCTGTCTTTCTCCCGAGGAGCAGCTGGTGGTTTCAAACTACAGACCTTGAGATAAGGAACGCAACATGTCAGCACTATACTACCAGGGTTCTTTAGTAATGAACAGTGTATATAAATTGAACTTTCATGGAAATTTCCCCTGGATAGTTCTAGTGTGATAAGTCCCTAGATTTGAGTATTATATGTAGATCCAAAACTTGGTGTAACGGGACTCTGAAAATGTCAATGCCTTTTGGATCAAAACAGAAATGTTTTTCTTTCTTTCCTTCCTTTGCCATCCTACCTTTCTGCCTCTACCCTCTGGAATACTACAGAATCGTTGTTGTTTTTCAAAATTGGCAGTAAAATAAACAGCTTTTGCTGACCGATTAACTGTCTTTTCTCCACGACGATTCTTAACCATTAATTTAATCACAAGGGATACTTGGATTTATGAACTCTCCTAGCCCTAATATAGCTACTCATCTGTTTTTGTCATTTGTTTCACACGAAACTTTGATCTTGCTGTACAAAACCCCTTTAAATTTCTCAAAAGCAAAGTGTCATTTTGATCTCCAAGGTAAACTGGATTCGAGCCACGTTGTTTGTGGTAGTCCATATGCATTCAAAGGTTGGATGATGTATAAAGGAAGGCAACCTATTAAATAGATCAAAGGAAACCAGAAGAATAAACAAACTAGTCATTGGAGAAATGCAACCAGAGTAAGTACTGCTTAGAAGTAAGGATGTGGAGATTTTAGCTGATTCTTTTTAAATACATCATCAGGGGAAAATAGAAAGTGAAAATCAATCTTAATCAAATGGATTGTTAAAATAGCTGAAAACTTGGATCTAATATATGAATGGGGTTAGTATAGAAGTGAATGGTGCCCATCTCCCCCATTACACATAATATTCACATGAATCAGAGCCAATTCAACTGCAACTAACAACAACAACCTCAAACCTTTATTTTTTAACTGTGTCTGACTACCCTTTAAACCAGTGGTTCTCAACCTTCTCAATGCTCTGACCCTTTAATACAGTTCCTCCTGTTGTGGTGACCCCCCCCCCCAACCATAAAATTAATGTCATTGCTACTTCATAACTCTTATGAATCAGATGACCCCTGAAAAAGGGTCCTTCAACCCCCCCAAGGGGTCACAACCCACAGGCTGAGAACCGCTCCCCTAAAGGTCTTATTGGCCGAGGTACTGATTACTTTTAATTCTGCATCTCTTTCAGTCTCAAATAACATAAAAAATTTTGGAGGTGTACCGAGTTAGTTAAAGTTTATTGTGCCAACCTGCCCAATAAACACATGTGGAGTCACTTGAAGGGCAGAGAGATAAATGGCTCACTGAGCCTCGCCTTTCTAGTTCTTGGGTCTCTTGCTTTGCTATGGTCAAACTAGCGTGCAGCTGCCTTAGCCAGTCCCCTGCTTCAGCTGGCAAGGCTCACTTCCTGCAAGACATCCCCAAGGAATAGCGGCTTGGACCTACCCTAGGTGCAGGAGCAGCCATGTAGAGACCCCTGCAGCGCTGAGATGCTTACACATTCACTGATTCGGCTTTCCTCCTGCAGTCAGCATCATAGTGTGTGTTTTGTGAGACGGAGGAGGACTTTGTGGATTGGTGTTGGACATATGGGTTAATGTTGACTTGTGGGCTTGGGCAGCACTGGGTTGGGATGTTTTCTTGATGTTCACTTACCCTTTCCATAAAATTCTCTCTTATACATATGAGTTTCTATGAATTTGTTTCTCTAATGTACCCAGACTAACATGTACAATGAGCAGCTTTGTTGGTTTACTGGCTCAATCACCTTTTAAAATTGATTTTCCCATACATGATTATCAATTACATTAATATACTCTGAAACCCCACTCTTAATCAATACAATTGGCAAGAGTAGAGTAAAAGACATATTGACAATCATATCAATGAAACATAGATAATATGACCCTTCTTGCCTTCTAAATTCTTATGTGATATATTAGAATTCTGATGTCTATACATTTGGATATAATCCAATTTTTGGAAGGTTGATACTCTACTAAATTAGAGGATTGCTGTTGTTGCTGCTACGGGTGTGTTGTTAGGTGGTGTTAGGTGACCTTATAGACAACAGAATGGCACACTACCTGATGCTGCCTAACCTCCACAATTAATTGTTCCTATGACCAAACTCATTGTTGCAAGCACTGTGTGAATACATCTCTCTGAGGGGCTTCTACTGCCCCTCTACTTTAATAAACATTATGTCCTTCTCCAGGGACTGGTCATTCCTGACAACATTCCAAAGGATGTAACTCAGAATCTTGCCATCCTTGACTCTAAGGAGTACTCCGGATGTATTTCTCCCAAGACAGACTGGTTTATCTTTTTAGCATTCCATGGTACTTTCAATATTCTTCCCCAGTGTCACTCTTCAAATGTATTGATCTTTCTTGGTTCTCTTTATTCAATGTCCAACTTTCACATGCATATGAGGCAACTGAAAATACCATGGCTTACGTCAGGCACACCTTAGTCTTCAAAGTAACATCTTTGCTTTTCAATTCTCTAAAGAGGACTTGTGCAGCAGATTTACCTTATGCAACGTGTCTTTTGATCTCTTCACTGCTACCTGTAGGAGTGCTAATTCATACCCTAAGAAGACAAAATTCTTGGAAATGTAATCTTTTCTCCATTCATCATGATATTACCTATTGGTCTGATTGTGAGGATTTTGGTCCTCTTGACATTGAAAGGTAATCCATACAGAAGGCTGAAATCCTTGATCTTCATTAGCAAGTGCTTTGAGGTTTCATCATTTTAAACAAGTAAAGTTGAATTGACTGCATATCACAGGTGGTTAATAAGTCTTCCTCCAATCTTGATGCCCCATTCTTATTCATAGAAACCAGCTTTTCAGATGATTTGCTCAACATACAGACTGAATTAGTATGGTGAGAGGATGTGACTCTGTCTCACACATTTCCTGATTTTAAATGATGAATTTTAAGCCACTTGTTTTTAAAACTAGTAGTAGTAGGACAGGAAGAGGGTGGGATTAAGACCTGGTTTTAGTAGTGGGTGTGAACCAAGTGACACCCTTTGTTTCCTTGGGCACCTCTCTACACTCTACTAGAGGATATGATTTAAGTCGCCATCCTTTCTTTTTCTTAGGGGTATGGTGGGCTCAAAGACCAAACTTCCCTCCAAAAAGTCATTTCTTAGGTATGTAAGTGCTCTCTACGTGCCGGATGCTGGCTGCAAGGTCAGCGGTTCAAAACTGCCAGCACCTCTGCATGAAAGAAGAAAGACAGTGCTTTCTCATCCCTGTTTAAACAGTTCACAGTCTCATAAACTCACAGGTGCAGTTTTCCCCTCTTCTACGGGGTCATTATGAGTATGTATTGACTCAATGGCAAGTCAGCTTAGTATATGTGCTTTCTGGGTTACAGAGAGAAATCTAGGACCATGTGGGCGAGCATGTCCATGGTCTCAGTGTGAATTAGCCTATCCTGCCAAGGCCGGATACACCAGAGACTCTGCCATGGAAACGCAGAGGAACAAATGCACGACTGTGGGTACTTTCTCCTCACCTGGCCTGAGATGATGGGTCTCTGGAACAGTGATGGGAAGACTGTCTTTGCTCATGGAGCAAAAGTCCGAAGAAGTATATGGTGAGAGAGCCAGAGGCACATGGCTGCTGACTGAGCAGAGGTCTGCCTCTGGACCAACAACTGCCTTCTTACTATTTGCTGAACCTGACTGGCAGTACCTGGTTCACTTCTCTAATAATGAGTATTATCTGTGAGTTCTGTGTGGCCATGGCAATGAATGATCAAATCCGGGATTTTTAATTCCCACGGGATCCAGACTGTCATAAGGAGTAACGAAGGTTTCTTTCAGCATTGTGCCCTTTCAAATTCTGTCTACAAAAGATCACATTAGCCAGAGTAACTCAAAAGATGATATGGGGAACTTAGGAGGCAGTGAACTTGTTAAGCGGGGAGGAGCGATGTAGAAAGTGGAGACTGGTTGCCCAACTTCCAGAAAGTCTTCAATGGTAATAAAGTGCATATAGATCCGTTGTTAAATTTGCATGCATTCTTTTCTATACATTCCTCCAAATAAAAAAACCAAATAGCCTACCAAAGAGAAGAAAGTTCTGTTTGAAATAACTGTGGCAGCTTTTGACTCGGTGTGCCTTTTAGTTAAATAGCTAAATAATGAGAATTTTGGGCTGTTCACCAAAGACCTTGCTCAAAACCTGACTTCATTTTCAATCAACATGGCAGATAGCATTTGGTTGTCATTTTCACAGCCATTAAAGGACATATCTGAGTATATAAAAATATTTTAAAATATTTATGAAATGGTTAGTGACTTTTCTAAAACATTTATTTGTCTTCTCCCATTATGCCTCAAATGCCAACATTTTGTGGCTTCTAAGCTAAACATGACTATATGAAATAAAACTGGTCTCCTTTAACTTGCTGAAAATCCTAAAGCCACCCTCCAACAAAAAAAGCATGCTGTCACTGGAAACTTTGTATTTCAATCTGATACCACTGGCAGAGCCTTCCTTCCTGGTTGCCTTTCGACCAGGGTGTTCTTGATGTTTGAAATGTTTGTATGCTTGTTCACTTAGTTCAATGGAAATTCAGAGCATTCTTAATGTTTTCATATATTTTTATACTCTATTGTCTTCTTTGGTTCGATATTAAGTGTTTCTCAGCGTGAATTATATATATATTTTTACAAATTTGTAGCATGGTATTTTAGACTCCTTCAAATGAAAATTCAAAAGGTTGGCATGTTAGGGCTGACCTTTACACAAAGTGAGTCTAACTTGACCTTTCCCATGCTTCAGGAAGAGAGGCTTCAGTGTTTGCTTCCTTTCTCCACCCTCCCTCTCTTAATTATTTCTGATCTTATGCTGAAGCTTTGCTTAAGTGCACCATATTTTACCTCCCAGTGATCTCCAGAAGAGTGGGTCAAAAGCAATTACCATAAAAAAGTGACTGGCTCTTTCCTAGTACAATCTAGATTGGTCAAAAGGAACTGCTAGTGTTTTCTGTATGCGTTAGGGCAGAAAGGCTCTCCTGTTCATCTCAGCACATAGATCTGTACGAAACAACTTCCTTACCTATAGTGTCATTGGATGACTGAGATTTCTCTCCAGGAAGAGAGGCCCAGGCCAAAGCAAAAACAGCAGACTGGCGGTACAGAAACCAGCAGACTGGCGGTACAGAAACCAGCACACTGGCGGTCCAGTTTCCACACTTCAAGACACGTGCTTGCTTTGAAGCAGCAGCAAGTCTACAAATGTGAAGGCTGAGTCATGGCTTTACTGGTGGGGGCTCAGACAGTTAGAGCAAGGAGGCCTCAGTGAGCTGGTGCTGGCGATTCGCTTCTGAGGACAGGTGGCCCTTGGGACGGGCTTTGACTTGAAGGAGAGCCTAAAAACAAGCCAATAAGCAAAACCATGGTGGACATCAAGTTCATGCTGACTCACATTGATGCTTTGCATTTTCAAGAGTATTTTCTAGGATGTGAACGTTTGAATGCAGCTCAGCCTTGCTGCCAAACTACCTGTGGGTGGGTTCAGACCACCCATCTTTCAACTAGTCAACCAGATGACCCATTTGCTCCTCTTAGAAAATTATAAAACTTCCAGAGTATACACACGTTGGTGATTGGCTCCTATGCTTCTTATTAAATTTGGGAGAGGGGAAGAAGATATTGTGAAGTCCCCTTAGACTAGCACTAGGGACTAGTTTTTGGATACTGTCATTGAGATGCAGTCACTTAATATGGCTTTACTAGACACAATGCTTTACATGATGTATTATAATTCTGTACTCAATTCCTATGGCTATAATTCCATTTTGGAGGAATTCTATAATATACTAATGAAAAGCATTAAGATGGTATTAAATCTAGACTTTAGTAGATTGGGTAAACCATCTCAAACCCTTTGTTTTCTTAGTGTTGTCTTTGTTGTTTTTGTTAGGTACCTATTGTTCCTATGCGCCAGCCAATGGTTGCAGCCATTGTGTCGACCTCTTTCCTGGAAGGCCTTCAGTCTTTCCCTAGCCCTATGCTTTACCAAGCTTGCTGTCCTTCTCCAGGGACTCGTCTCTCCTTACAAAGAGACAGAAGTCTTATTATCTTAGCCTCAAAGTAGGCACACTGGCCATACTTCTTCCAAGACAGATCGCTTTTCCATTTTATGAGTTCATGGTATTTTCAATGGTCTTCAACAGCACCACAATTCAAATGTATCGATTCTTCTTCTGTCTTCCTTATTCAATGTCCAATTTTCACATGCATATGAGGCAAATAAAAATTCCATGGCTTAGCTTAGGCACACTTTTGTCCTCAAAGTAATACCTCCGCTTTTCAATAGTCTAAAGAGGTCTTCTGTAGCAGATTTATCTAATGAAACATGTCTTTTGTTCTCTTGACTGATACTTCCATAGCATTGATTGAGGCTTCAAGCCAGAAAACTTGGATCTTCTCTCTATGTATCATGATGTTACCTACTGGTCCAGTTGAGAGGATATTAGTCTTTAGATTATAACATTGACGTATCTATACTGGAGGCTGCAATCCTTGCGCTTCATCAGCAAATACTTCCAGTCCTCTTAACTTTCAGGAAACAAGATCGTGTCATCTGTATATCACAGGTGGTCAATAAGCCTCCTGCCAACCTTGATGCCACATTCATCTTCATATAACTCAGCTTCTCTGAGAATTTGCTTAGCATACTGATTGATTATGCATGGCAAGAAGATACAACTTTGTCAATGTTCCTGATTTTGAATCATGCAGTATTCCTTTGTTCTATTTGCACAACCGCCTCTTGATCCATGTACAAGTTTCTCGTGAATTCATGAGGAGAAGATGCTGTTCTGCCATTCCCATTTTTCCCCAAGGTAATGCATAGTTTATTGTGATGCGCACAGTGAAATGGCTTGGCATAGTTGGTGGAGCACAACCAAGCATCTTTCTGTCATTCCCTGCTTTCAATGAAGATCCCTGTTGCACCAGCAATAATATCCCTTGTTCCACATACTCTTCTGTATATGGCCTGAACCTCTGGTATCTCCTGTCAATGTACTGCTACAACCCCTGTTGGATGAACTTCAGCAAAATTTTACTGGCATGTGGTATCAATGATATTGGATTTTTGTTGTTGTTGTTTAATAAGGAAGACCAAAGAAGAGTTGATGCATTTGAATTCTGGTGGTGGTGATTAATATTGAAAGTAGCCTGAATTTAATCAATGGAAAACCCAAGCTGTCTTGGAAGAAGTAAGGCGACTCTACTCCTTAGAGACTAATAGTCTTTGGACATATTGTCAGGAAAGACCACTCCCTACAGAAGAACACCACAGTTGGTAAAGTGGAGAGGCGGCAAAAAAGAGGAAGATCCTCAAGGATATTGATTGATACAGTGGCTGCAACAATAGGCTCCAGCTTAGGAGGAACTGTGAAGATGGTGCAGTGCTTCCTTCTGTCATGCATAAGATTGCTATGGGTCTGAACTTATTGCATGATTGACATGCTAAACCCCACTCCTTCACTTGTAATAGTCTCAAATTGACAACAGATTATGTAATTGTGATTATTGTGTATAAAGTTTGTTTGGCCATTCAAATGAATCCTCAAACCCAGAATAGAAGTATACTGGGTCTGGAGAAAGAGTTCATGGTAAAATAGGTACTGAAGGTTGGATAATCTAGTCATGTCTGACCCTGCCTCTTGGCAATAAGGAAACCAGGAGGCCATCTATGGCTTCCCCTGCTATTTATTACCATGTTAGGAACATGGGATTCCTTGAAATGACCCTGTTGTTCTTAGGTGCTTTTGAGAAGTTCTTATCCATAGTGACCTTATGCTCAACAGAAAGAAATACTGCCAGGTCCTATGCAAGTTCAGATTGAAGATGAAACATTTAAAATAGTTTTGCAAGAACCAAAATAGAAAATCCAGTATAGAGCATCTGAGTTGAGTGACCATCTCAAGAACATTGTTGACATATTTAACACTAATTGTGGGAGACCTGGAGATTTGTGGATTGACATTAGGTACATCTAGTGCAAACTACCTAGTTAAAGTGTCAATGAACAAGGATGTCACTGTGGGAACTATGATATCCCTGGCCCAAACCATGGCATTTTGAATCCCTTCGTATACATGTGAAAAATGGACAATGAGTAGGGAAGATTGCGCAAGAGTTGTTGTTGTTAGGTGTCATGGAGTCAGCTCTGGCCTCTGGAGACCGTATGTGCAACATAAGGAAACAGCCCAGTCCTGGATATCCTCAGTATTCTTCCTAGGCCCGAGGACCTTTTTCCAGCAAGTGTCACTCCATCTCCTTGAGATTCATCCTCTTTAGCTACAAATCTACTTTAGCAAACATGATGTCTGTCACCAGGGACTGGTCTCCTGACAACAAGTCTGAAGTATATACAGTGAAGTCTCGCCATCCTTCTCCAGATTTCAAATGCATATGAGGAAATTGAAAATATCATGACTTGGGGCAGGTACACCTTAGCCCTCAAAGGAATGTCCCTGCTTTTCAATACTCTAAAGAGGTCTTGTGCAGAAGAGTGACCTAATGCAACTCATATTTTGACTGCTCCCATGAGCATGGATTTTGGATCCAAGCAAGAAAACACCCTTGACAACTTCAACCTATTCTTCATGTATCATGTTGTTACCTGTTGGTTTAGTTTAAGGCTTGGGGTCTTCTTGACATTCAGTTGTCATCCACACAAAAGGCTGCAATCCTTGATCTTCAGCAGCAAGTGCTTAAAGAGTAATTAGTGCATTTGAATTATGGTATTGGCCAAGAATATTGAAAGTATGTATTACGGATTTCCAGAAGAATAAGCATATTGGTTTGGAATAAAGTACCACCAGAATTTTTCCTAGATGGGAGGATGGTCAGGCTCCCTTCCCCATTCTTCAGATACATTAGCAGGATAGTACAGCTCCTGAAAAGGGACATCGTGCTTGGTAAAACAGAGGGTCACTTAAAAATGGAAGAAGCTTAACAAGATGGATTTACATAGTTACTTCCCCCATGTATTCAAATATAACAATTGCGAGGAGGTTGAATACGCGGGTGTTTCGTTCCATCATGCATAGGTTGTCTGTTAGTCAGGACCAACTTGATGGCACCTGGAAAGCACAACAAACATGAGTTTTTCTCATCTCTTCCCTCCCTGTGTGATCCACTATGTGCACAGATGTATTGGCGGTACATATAAATGCTCAATAATTGTTGGTGGGCGCACTTAATGCCTTTTTCTGACAGCCAGCCTTCATTCCTGTGCTATAAATTAAGTGACGGTGGCTATCTCTCAAAACAACATGGTCAACGCAGAGTTTGAGTAGCAGCAGGTACTAGAATTCCACATCGAGGGGCACAGTGTGCGCTTTATAAGTAAAGTATACTGTTAGAGGACAATGATTATCTATGCGTCGATGGCCAGGGTAAGGTAGAGCAAGCTCATTCGCCACATGCTAGAGCAGAAAGAAGCAACATGAACAGTTTTACAATAAGATGGCTTGGGTGAACAATTGAGCACTCTGTGCTTGGAGGGTGCAGATGTGAGTGTACACGCACCCCCTATAGCTTTCAGAACAAGAGCACCGTGTATTCAAAAGCACACAAAGCAAATACACAAACAACATCTTAAGCAAATGCTGCACTGCAGTCTCCCAAATTTCCACTTAAGTTTTTTTTTTCTTTTATATTTTGTTCATCTCTCAACATCGAGACGTTTCCAAGGTAACTTCAATCTCAACCCCACAGGCCTTTGCAAATCAGAGTTAGTGTGTGGAATTTCTAGGGAGAGCCAAATGTCGCCAGTGTTGTGTTCTGGTCTGTCTGCATGGAGGTGAGCAGGGAGCAAGGATCCTCGCGACTGTCCTCAGGATAAGCCATGCTGTGCAGGGTGGGACTGGAGTTGGTTTCCAGGAGAGCTTCTTATAATACAACTCTCCCCTGCTCATGTCTCAAATGACATATCTACCATGAAACAACACATGCTTTTCTAATCTCTCTCTCTCTCTCTGTGTCTCTCATTCTCTCTCTGTTTGCAGTGTTTATTTAACACTATATAAATAATTAACCCCATAAAGTTTCCGATAATTCATAGGGATCCCAGGCACAATAGGGCGCAGTTATGTACCCTCTCTGTGGTTCATCATATTAGGACCATTCTGAGGAAAAGCTTTTTCCATTAGCTGATTTTCTAAAGTTGATTTTAAAACATTTTCTCCAGTCCATATTAATCTGGAAACACTGTGGGACTCTGTTCAGCATTAGTAAGATGCAGTCTCCACTGACAGATAGAAGGTGGCCGTACACAAGGTAAATGATTGGGGATTAAGCCACGGTGTCGAACATGAAAAGCAAGACTGCTATCAGTAACCCATCAATGACCACCACAACAAAAGTTTCCAAACAAAGAAAACAAACCAGACTTACAGTGACCTACAGGACAGAATAGAACAGCCCCACTGGGTTTCCAAGACTGTAATCTTCTTGGAAGCAAAATGACAGAGCTTTCTATAGTGGGGCAACTGATGGATTTGAACTGTCAAGAATTCAATTAGCGAAAGAGCACTTCAGACACTAAACCAAGGCTCTTTACAATCAACGGCAGGTCTCAGGGACTCCTGCAGCATTTCAGGGCTTCCTTTAATAAAATGTTATTTTATTAAATATAGATATTTATATTCTCTTTAAAAATATTATAGGTGTTACTCATTATTCACAGATTATGTATGTATGTATTTATGTATGTATTTATATAACTGCTCCTAAATTGTATAGGAAACCTCCACGTCCAGGCTGGCATTATCCACAGGCATCCGTTGATAAGTTTGCGTCCTGCAGTATACATACGCTCAGCTGCAGCTGAAGAAGGCAACTCTATTTCTTCATTTCAGTCAGATTCTCCTAGTGTAAACAAGTAGCCTTAAGCAATCTATTCTGTGACATGTTTTCCACATTTTTTGGTGCTTTGTGTTGGCAATTTTGCTGTTTAAATTTCTCCCATCTATAGTGCTAATGTGCTGTCTCCTCTTCCTAAGCACAAGAAAGCTATGGTATGCCCAATGGAGTTGGATAAACTTAATTGTCACGTGAATTATACTGCTATTGACAATGAATTCAATGCTAGTAAGATATGTCTCTGTTTAGAATACAGTTTGTACAAGAACCCACAAGGGTATATTCAATAGTGAGTGAGCAAGCGAGAGAGAAAAAGAGACAATTTTTATATGAGACGTTTTAAAAAGTACTAAAGCCATACCTACAAAGAATGGTTAAGGTATTGAAACAATAGAGAGATGATAAATTTCTGAAGCCTTGAAAGGTGACTAATAACATTCAGTATACAACATTGGTGTGAAGCTAAAAGCCAAATGAATTTACGGCATCATTATCTAGGATAAGTAATATTATTAGGCTCTTTTTGGCTAGTGTTTTCTTGAGAGATCGTTAATTACCTATAAGACACATCTATTAGAAATGCTGTATTTAAATAGAAATGCATACAAGACACACTATGCATTGATTTGTGATAAAAAATTGGGGACGAGAAGATCACAGCCCCAGCCCCGAATTCCTCTGAGGAGCAATGTCTATGGGCTCTGTCTGCATTTGTGGTGATTGTGTAGAACGTGTAAATCGACCTGGTGATCCTGTGCTGTAAGCATTGGACACCTCTCAGCCAAGTTCACGCCTCAAACCCATTCGTCGGTCCACAGGCAAAAGATGAAGCTGTGTGAGACTGTAAAGATTTACATAACCTCTGATACCTTATATGTGTCACTGTGAGTCATAATCAGCTAGCTGGCAGGGCGTTGTCATTGTTTTTTTTGTGTGTGTTTTTTTTGGGGGGGAGGTGGGGTAGTTTATAGAACATAACTACCATTATGCTATCAATTCATCATATACATCTTAAAATCTCTTGTTACATCTTCTGAGAATGGTATTGGAAGAGATAAAAGAGGAAATGTTGTAAACATTAGGAAAAAGTAAGCACAAGGCAATCTCTTTGTTGTTCTGTATTTCTGAGTAATCTGGCAGCCCTCTGGCCAAAAGTCTGAGACATTCTGCTACCCCAGGCTTGGGGTCTGTAGAAGCCATGGGGTGGTTTCTGAGGCTTCTGAAATAACTTTTAAATGACCTCTTATTTTCTGTGTGTTTTTGTTGGGGGTTCCTGAATTCACGACGGTCATATGTCCAACCAAAGGGAACACTGCTCGGTTTTGTACCTTTCTGTGTTAGACAGGGTTCTCTAAAGAGACAAAACCAGATTGCTAATAATTATATATATATATATATATATTTATTTATATTTATACAGATAGATATATAGCACAATAAATGAACAGTTAAATTATATATATATATGTTATAAGAAATGAACAGTTAAATTATAAAGCAGTACAAATGACTCAGTGCAACTTACTCCCATGAGAGAGTTGTGAGACACTGCCAGTCCTCCAAGTCTTGAGAGCCGCCAGGTAGTCCTCTGTAAAGATATCCAGGCTATCCTGACTCAGGCAGCAAACAGCAAGGCAGGTCACCAAAAGTCAGCCAGGTCACCAACAGCCAGTCACCAGCTCAAGAGATGTAAATTCCAATTGTGTGGTCTTAAAAGGACCTCAAATTACAGTGACACAGTCCATAGTTTAGGTGTCCCACAGGTAGTGTAGCTTCTAAATTGAGGCACAGAGTAAGCAAGGCAGCTGTATACGGTCTGATGAGTAAAGAGCGAGAGAAAAGAAATACGAGGCTCGCTGAGCCATTCATCTCTCTGCCCTTCAATTAATCCCACATGTGTTTATCGGCCAGGATGCCACAACAAACTAACTATCTCAATACACCCCTTGCCAACCTGGCAGCTGAACACAATTATTTAGCCATGTATACTTATATAATTTCTGGACATTGATGAAATCACATGTATACTCATCATCAATCATCTATCATACATATAAATGAAAACACACTGAGTCCAATTGTATCTGATATATCATACCTGAACAAAGGAAAGATATGCAATAAGCACATAAAAAGAAAATACATTGACAATTACAAACCTCGCTTTTGCAATTGATCACGTGGTCGTAATTGATAGGTAGAACTACCTTCTTCTACTACCCATTCGGTATTACCTTTGCCCTCAGCAAGCACCTCAGCTGGCTGTGGTTTTTTGCCAGGTGGGGTGACCTAGACCTTCATTCCTGAGGGGTCTGGCTCATTATAAGTCCTGTCAGGATTGGGTTGCTGTAATTTACCATTTACTTTAATCACAGGCCATGGTAGCACTAAGATTCAGCCTATGGGATCTCCTGGATTCCAGACATATTCTTCTTTACCTCCAAACTGCTTCTGGTGGTCTGTTGAGACTGTCATTGAGAAGAAGGCATTAGCCAGATTAATAGCTACATACCAAGTACCAGGAGAAGTATTAATTTGCTCAAGCAATGAAATCATATCTGGAACGGCAGTTGCAATTGGAGTTACCACCTGGTTAAATTTATGATAATCCATTGTCATTCTCCAGGATCTGGCTATCTTCTTTACAGGTCAAATAGGTGAGTTAAATGGGGATGTAGTAGGAATCACCACCCCTGCATCTTTCAAGTCTTTCATGGTGGCACTCGTCTCTGCAATCTCTCCAGGAACGCAGTACTGCTTTTGGTTTACTATTTTCCTAGGCAATGGCAGTTCTAATGGTGTCCACTTGGCCTTTCCTACCATGATAGCCCTTTTTCCACATTTCAGGGATCCAATATGGGGGTTCTGTCAGTTACTAAGTATGTCTATTCCAATGATGCATTCTGGAACTGGGCAAATAACCACAGGATGGGTCCAGAGGCCCACTGGACCCACAGTGAGGCATACCTGAACTAAAGCTCCATTGATAACTTGACCTCCATAAGCCCCTACTCTGACTGGAGGGTCTTTGAAACACTTTGGGTCTCCTGGAATTGGCATCAGTCCCGAGCCAGTGTTCAGTAATCCCCGAAAAGTTTATTTCCTTTCCCTCAGTGAACAATCACTCTTGTGAAAGGTCACAGGTCCCATTGGGGAAGGCTAGAAGAAAGACTAACAGTATAGACCTTCAGTGATGTAGCAGGGTCCTCCTTCAAAGGGACCTGGCCTCCCCTTCATTCAAGGGGTTGTGGGTCTGTAAACTGCCTCTATTCTGGGAATTGATAGAGCGATCGTGACTGTCTATTCTGCTGTTCACTTGATCTACCATTCTCCCCCCTGTACAAATCACGTAAATAAAGATCACGTAGGTTTTCCATCTATTTCATTCCTAGGGACACCGTGGCTAAGTAGCCAATGCCATAATTCCACATGAGACAGGTTGCTTTGATTACTGTGGAAACCTTGTTGTCTATTATAACCATGCCCACCCTGTCTCTGTTGATTCAGTGCCCTCTACCACCACGGGGACTGATCATACCCATTATGGGCAAATGTTGGAGTTCGCTTAAGGCAGTGCCCACTGTTAATCCTAGTGCACATAAAATAACAATTACAGTAGATTTTATAATGCTGGGGCCCACTTCACAAACTTGTTCCTTATGGTTGTGGTAAACGGTATGTCCTCAGGACACCCCCTTTTTGGGTCTATGGGAATATCCTGATAGATCCATTCCAACATACCAATTTCTCTAAGCTTTTGGATGCCTTTCTCTACAGTGTACCAAGGTAGGTCAGGTATTTCAAGTTGGTCTGATGATCAAAGAGTGAGAAACAAGAAAGGTGAGGCTTGCTGAGCCATTCATCTCTCCGCCCTTCAATTAATCCCACATGTGTTTATTGGCTAGGCTGGCACAATAAACTATCTCACTTTCTAACCATCATTAGTATGCTAAATAATTGTGGCCAATGAATATTTTGAGTGCCTTCCAGCTAGGAGGTTTGTCTTCGCATTAATTCTCAAATTAAGTTGGTCTATCACCTACATTTCAGGAAACAAACAAACAAAAAATACTCAATGCCACCTTGGCAATTAAAAACCTCCTAGTGTAGCTCATAATCCTGAATAAAGTGTAGGTATCGTCTTTTGCAACTCCCCCTCCTACCACATTGTTCCAGAGCGCCTCCCACCCACTTTGTGAAAGGCTTGTCTGAAAAATAGATTGCAAAATATTTTGTTGTGATCCATCTAGTTTGGATTGGCTAATTTTCAATTAGTTCTATATATGCTATTATGATTTTATCCTTACCACCTCAGTGTCATTTTTACTCTTGCTCTCTGTTGGGTCTCCCAGCTGTGAAGCACAGGACTGACTGCATACTGATAATGAAGGATACAAGGGGTAATAGGGAATAAAGGTGGAGGGGAAGACAAGGAGGGAAAAGGGGTTTCCGGAGTAACTAGTGAAGATGGGAGGTGGGAGAGTGCACTAGAACAATTGTGATTATATGAATTATCTTAAAGGTAATTTGGCCATGGGGAAGGGGGATGCTCTAAAATGGATGTGGGGGAGATTGTACAATTCTCTGTGATATAATTGAGTGATTGAAATATTGGATTATACGATATTTAAATTACTTGTGGATAAAATTGAAAATTGATTTCCTTATGATCTATTTAAATTTGTCTTAGTGTTTAATATTTCCTCTTTCTTTGTGATTGGCATTTTCAGCTTTTCCTTGTTATTTTTGTTTGTTTGTTATTAAATATTTTTATTTATATGAAATCCAGAATATGTAAACCTATAGAGATAGTAACTATTATAACGGGTCCTTGAGGGGTCTGGCTGGGAAGGTTGAGGAGAATGAAGAAAATCTTCTAAAACTTTTTTTGGTGATGAGGGTACAACTCTTCTTGGTGTGATTGAACTATTGAATTATACAATATGTGAGCTACATGCCTATAAAACATTTGGGGAAAAGAGAATAAGTCATCAGGTCTTCCTAGTTTAAGACTGGAAGCTTTGCTAAAGCTCTTTGTGATGTCTAACTTATTGTTCACTCTTCTACTTCTCTGGGTTCTAATAGCCATTGCAATGGATTCACAAAGCTTACAGACAACATTCACGATTAATGGTTTATTAAGGAAGCTAACAATTTAATGCCAGTGAGAAATGCTCAGGGATGAGTTGTTTATCACAATATGTTGCAAAGTTTTTTCAGGTCTACTAATAAATGGCCAAAGCGAACACCATTCTGCTTACATTCAGCTCCTGTCCACAGATCAGCAACTCCAGTCCCTTAATTAAGTGCCCAGAGGCACCCCGCTCTATTAAGCCTCAGCCCAGAGGCACATCTGTGTTTCAGCAAACCCAGCTTCCCCACGGAGTGTCCAGAGGTACTCCCCTCCTCAAGCTAGCTTCCTGCACAAAGGTACCTGTCGTTACTTGCTTCCGGTGTTGGGGAGTCCATCACATTGTTCCATGCTCTGCCTCCTGGTTCTGTGGCTGCTGCTGCTCCTTTGGTCTTACAGCCGTCCTCTAGATCCAGGAGGTTCACTATGCAAGGATCCTGGGTCCAGAGAACAAGCTCTACTCTTTGCTCTTGCTAGTAATAGGATCTCTCCTCTTGTTTCTTAGAGGACTCATTTTATACACAATGGGATGGCATTCAGAGAGTCCTGTTCACAACTATTCCCGGTGAATCCTATCAGGATCCACTCCCACCTTTTTTTGCTAGACCACATAGGAAAAGATCATTTGGTGTTGGGGGGGGGGGCAGGAAATTGTCTAAGAGTCATATTAAGTAATTCACTGTCCCTACTCTCTTCACCATGAAAGAGCCTATGGCATTTGAAATACTGATGGCCCATCTTCCATTGCCGTCTTTCTCCCTCTCAGTGTCACGGTATTGATCCCACTCATAGCCTGCTATCGGACAGCACAGAACTACCTCAGGGAGTTTCAGACTCTATCCCGTTAGGAGAACCTCCTCTTTTAAAAGACTTCCTCTTCCTCCCAAGGAAGCACCTGCAGGTGGTTTCGAATTGCTGACTTTGCTCTTAGTAGCTCAGTGGATAACTTACTAGGCCACCAGTCTGCCTCTTCCATCCAGCATCATAGCCTATGCAGGTCACCGCAGTACAGTGAGCTGACAGATGTGGTAGGTCTCTGATTATAGAGTTGTAAATTATATTTACAATATACATTGCTTGTCTTGGCATAAGTTTATCTATGTCTGTATCACTTCAAAGGAGCCTTGGAGGTTTAGTGGATTAAGAGTTACCTAACCCAAAATGGGTGCACTGAACTCACCTATTTGCTGTTTGTTCCTATAATGATTCCAGTCTTGGAAACCCTGCAGAGCAGTTCTACTCTATCTTAGAGGCTTTCAATGAGTGGGGATCTCCTATTGGCAGTTAGTTTTTATCAAGAAATGAATATAGCTGAACTAGCCAAAAGATTCCATGTCAGAAATATACCTTGTCTTCTCATGATTTCTCCCAATATTTATATTCTCAAGCCTAAAAAGGTGTTTATGATTATTTAACAGATAATATATACTTCTTGAGTCATTAAATGAATAAAAGGATTTTGAAGATGATAAAAATTGTGAGAACTGACGATAAATACAAGTACAGGGAGTCCAGACTAATTAGCAAACTATGGTTTAAAATATCTTAGTAAAATAGAAATTATGATTAACAATATAGAGCTCCACTAGATTTATTTCTCTGGAGATTTCCTAAGTTTCAGAAGTAGTTCATTCATTAATTTTAACTTTTCATTGGAAATGTGGTGGACAGTTGCAGAACAAATCAATTTTTTATTTAACGATTCCTATACATTTTCTTTCATTTCATTGATTGCAATCCCCCTAATGTAACCTCACATATCCCGCTTCTTCCTAGTGTTTCCCTTTTTCTATTTTTTCTTCTTTTTCCACCTTCCTATCTGCTTCTCTTTGTCCTTAGGCAGTCCTTTCAATCTCAAGTGGTTGAGTTGATCTAAGAATACAAACCTCAGAGATATCATTGTTCACTTTATCCCTCCCACTCCCTTGGAATGCACCCTGACTCCTAGGTACTGTGAAGGGCAGAAAGGACTGTCTCCAGGGGCTTCTGAGCTGTAACTCATTATTGCAATAGTACACCTATTGTTTGACTGAAAAGTGGATTATGGGGTGAGTTCACTTACATGTCTGAAGGATGACTAATGGTCATGAACACAGTCAAGGGTTTCACTACTCTCTATTAGTAAACCTGGTCACTATTTTTTCTTAATCATTTTATTGGGGGCTCATACAACTCTTATCACAGTCCATACACCCATCCATTGTGTCAAGCACATTTGTACATTTGCTGCCATCATCATTCTCAAAACATTTGCTTTCTGCTTGAGCCCTTGGTATCAGCTCCTAATTTTTCCCTCCCTCCCTTCTACCCCCTTTACTCCCCCCGATGAACCCTTGATAATTTATAAATTATTATTATTTTGTCATATCTTATCAACTCCTTTTACCCACTTTTCTGTTGTCCATCCCCCAGGGAGGAGGTTATAGTAGATCCTTGTATTCGGTTCCCTTTTTCCACTGCACCCTCCTGGTACCGCCATTCTCAGCATTGGTCCAGCATCTGTCCTGGATTGCCTGTTTCCAGTTCCTATCTGCGCCAGTGTGCATCCTCTGGTCTAGCCAAATTTTTAAGGTAGAATTGGGATCATGCTATTGGGGGTTGGGGTGGTGGTGCGGGGAAGCATTTAGGAACTAGAGGGAGGTTGTATGTTTCATTATTGCTACCCTGCACGCAGACTGGCTTATCTCCTCCCCGCAACCCTTCCATAAGGGGATGTCCAGTTGCTTACAGATGGGCTTTGGGTTTCCACTCTGCACTCCCCCTCATTCACAATGATATGATTTTTCTGTTCTTTGATGCCTGATACCTGATCCCTTCAACAACTCATGATCAGACAGGCTGGTGTGCTTCTTCCATGTGAGCTTTGTTACTTTTTAGCTAGATGGCCGCTTGTTTAGCTTCAAGGCATTAAGACCCCAGACGCTATATCTTTTGTTAGCTGGGAAACCTGGTCACTTTTATGATTTTAAGTTTTGTTCCATATTTGTCTTCTAATCTGGTCAGAATTTTCCTATCTAATTCCTTTCAGTTGAGAGTTTGCTTCTAATCTTTCTATTCTCAGAGTTGAAGAGCTTGAAATCCACGTGGTCCCTTGGTCCTTTGGACTGATTGTTTTCCTGTGTCTTTGACTTTCTTCACTCTCCTTTGCTCTTCTAGGGTGGGAGAGACACTAGTAGTTGCACATATGATGACGGCTGATGCTTTTTTTAAGACCCCGGGCCACTTAGTAAAGTTCCCCATAGAGCACTTTCTTTATGAACTACATGTCTCCTGACCCAGCGACTCACTTACTCCTTGTGTTTATTATGACTAAAGAGGTTTCAAAATGGTACCCCTGTATGCTCTTCTATATTGACTTGTTACCTGTGTTATCTTGACCTTTTTTACTCCTCACAGTGTCTTCCCTTGTCTACATCGTGTTTTGCTAACCTCCTCTTTGTTGCATATCGTCTTCTATTTGACTAAGTTGACACGCATCTATCATCTAGTTAGTGATTTACCATAGTTTCCCCCAACACACACACACACACACACACAAATTAGAGTTATCAAAGGATGTTTATTTTTGTGTGAAAACCTTTTTTTAGCTTTTTATAAAAGTGGTCTGAGACAATAGTTGTCCTTTTGCTGAAGGACAGTATTTACACAGCACAATGTCCTCCGTGTCTATTAATATTATGAACTGTTTCACAGATGCATTGTTATGCTTGAATGTTGCTCGGTAGTTAATTCTGTGCATGCACCATACTTTGTAGATGGTTCAGTCTGTCGGTGAGCCTTTAGCTTCATTTCATCGTTTTGCTGTTGGGAAACTTGCTATGATGGACACGAGTGTGCCTATAACTAATCGTGTCACATCTGTTATTTTTCTAGGATTTACACTCAGTAGCAGGATTGCAAAAGGTATGGTATATCTACTTCAAACTTAAAAAAAAAGAAAGCACTGTGCCATTTTACCTAGTGGTTATGACATTTTACAATCTCACAATCAGAGGATGCGGTTCCAGTCTTTCCATACTCTTGCAAGCATGGATTCCTTCGTGTTTTTAACTTGCTATTAATAGTGTGATGAGGTAATATCCCAGTGTTGGTTTTGTTGCATTTTTTCAAATAAGCACGGCTCCACTCTTCCATCAGTTTATAGTACGGTTGTGGCTGGCATGTTGTTGGGGACGTATCAGTTTATAGTACAGTTGTGGCTGGCATGTTCTTGGGGATGTATCCGTTTATATGGTTGTGGCTGGCATGTTGTTGGGGACGTATCAGTTTATACGGTTGTAGCTGGCATGTTGTTGGGGACGTGTCAGGTTATACGGTTGTAGCTGGCATGTTGTTGGGGACGTATAAGTTTATACGGTTGTGGCTGGCATGTTGTTGGGGACGTATCAGGTTATACGGTTGTAGCTGGCATGTTGTTGGGGACGTATAAGTTTATACGGTTGTGGCTGGCATGTTGTTGGGGATGCTGGAAGCTATGCCTTCAGTCTTTCAAGTACTAACTGGGTCAAATATGGGTAACAGGTTTCAACACATTTCACAGATGAAAAAGAAAGTCTGCTTTTAAAAAAAAAAGAATAGCTACAGAAAATCGTACAAATGCATTTTCTATAGAGTTGCTGGAGACAAGCCCCTTAGTTTAGAAGGTACTCAAAATACAACTGGGAAAGAGCAGCCTCCTCAACGTAGAGTCATCCTTAATGATGCGGAGGGAGCTAAGCTTTTAGGAATTCCACTTGCTGATGGAATGTGACTGAAACTGTGAAGTGGCAGCTACAAACACCCACTGATAATGTGAACATGAGATCTATCAAGTATGGACTTAGAAAATTCGAAATAAACAAAAATGAAGTGGAATGCTTAAAAATTGATACTCTAGGTATCAGGGAGTTGAAATTATCTGGCAATTATTTTAAAGTAGAGGATCATATGATTTGCTATGCTGAGAATGGCAAATTCAAGATAAATGGCTTTAAAATCATCATCCAAATGGATATTTCAAGATCTATCTTGAAGGACAATGCAAGCTGTCAATAGGTCTACTGGAGAGTTCAGTTAATACGATTCTTCATTTTTTTATAACAAAGATTTATGTCAGTGCTAAAGAAACTAAAGATTTGTTCAACTACTGTGGTCTGAAATTGAACAAGTATTCACCGAAGCTACATTGATAGTTATCATTGATTGGGATTCAAGGGTTGGAAATTAAACAAAAGGACCAGTCATTGTATTTGGAACATATGATCTTGATAATAAAAATAAGCTGAAGACTACATGATAAAATATCGAAGATTAATTATTACTTCGTTACAAATATTTTTAAAACAACAATCAATATGGGCTTCATCATATGGAATAGACAAGAAAAAACAGACTGCATATTTGAGAAGAGATTATGAAGAAGCTTAATTTTATTAGCCCAAAGATCAATGTTGAAATATAAGCAGACGATCAATTGCTCACATTCAAGTTCGGACTGAAGGAGTAGAAAATTAAAACAAGTACACAAGAATCAAATTATGACTTTGAGTATATTCTACCTGGATCTGTAGTCTTTATTGCTGTCAGATGCCACTGAGTCAGCTCCGACATATAGACAGTGGCCCTGGGTACAAGAGACCAAAACACTGCCAGCTCTGTGCCGTCTTTATGACTGGTTTTTGCTTGAGTCCATTGCTTGAACCATAATGTCAATCCACTTCCTGTAGAGCCGTCCTCTTTTTCACTGCCCCCTACTTTACTAGACTACAACATTATAGACCACATGCAGAACATTTTTGGTGCACTGGACAATTATGTTGAAAAACATAATGAGTATGGAGTAATACCGTGCACATCATACACGAAGAAAACACTCACTCACTGCCACCCAGCCATAGAATTTGTGCTATTTGTTGTTTTGTTATTGAGGTAGTGGCATTTATATCATTTTTTAAAAGAATAGTAACTTTTCTCATGTCATGGATAACATAGTCTAACAACAACAAAATTGTATTCTTGGTCTTGTTTATCAGGCATGTTCATAGGGCTATTTGTTCTGATTAAGGAAATTACATTGAATAGATAATATCAACTCTTGTTTCTGAAATACGGTGTTCCTCTGTATTTTCGGCTATTAACTTATCATCCTAGTTTTAAATGGAATGCTTCGGATCCACGAATGACAAGGTAAGGCAAAAAAGGTAAGAAATACTTGAAAAAGACTTACCGATTAAGGGACTGTGGATGGACTCATCATGTCTCATTGGTTATGCATGAAATTGCCAAACGTAAGCCCCGTGGTTCACACTCACCTGTCACTCTGCAGCCTTTAAAAGATTTAAAGATTTGGAAACCCAAAGGGGAAGATTTTTCTCTGTCCTATCAGGTCACTATGAGTTAGAATCGATTTAATGGCAGAAGAGTTTTCTCTCTTGGTATGGGAGGTTGTACAATATCTACAAAGAGGACCACCTGGATATGCGAAGCCAGACAAAACCTGAGAAGATTGGAAAACAAAATAAAACTGACAAGACGCAATATGGAATGTACTGTGTCGAAATTGAAAGACTTTGTAGCAATTTTCCTAAATATTTTGAAGATCTACATTTTTCTTCTTCAAATTATGCAGTAAACATTTCAGAACACATTCTACTGCAGAGAAACCAAAGGATCATCCATGATAAATGTTATAGAGCTGAGATTGACCTCAACTCCTTTACAGAAAAATTCTAACCTTTCTCTAAGAGTTTCTGTGTACAGGTGGAGAACTTGTGCCCTCTTATGATGAGACTTGAACATTTAAATTGAACTAAGGAATTTGAACTCGAACTAACCCATTGTGAATTTCAGAACATTTGAATCTCTATTTATTTACTAAAAGCCAGTCAGTTATGATTCATAGCAACCCAGGAGGGGAGAGTGGAACTTCTCCTGCAACTTTCTGAGGTTGTAAAGCTCTATGGAACAAAATGTCCCAGATCCTATTGCTGAGCAGTTGGGTTTGAATTGTTGCCCTTGTAGTTAGCTGTCAAACACATCACCCACTATGAGATCAGGATTCCTTATTTCTGCCCCCTTTTAAGATAATAGATTGGAATTGCTTGCTATTCAGTTCCTGATAAAGGTGAAGTGATACTTGGGGAAAGCCCAAGTTCATGCAATTTGCACTGTTCAAATATCCCTTTGTATCAGAGGAAACCATGTGACATATAATTTGATCTAAATATTTAGTACAACAAATTTACTTTAACATAAAGCCAGCTTGCACATCTTTGTCAGGCTAGTCCATAATACATTGAAATAGCCTGCTTTTTCATGAGCCAGCAAAGTCAAGAGTGATCTCTGGCTGGCGTTTGTTCTGTCTCTTTAAACCTAGAGCTGATTCTGGAAAACTGGTACCAGTTTTGGAACCAGCAGACCAAAGATACTCAGAAAGTAGGCTAACAGTTGAGGCACTAAACTGTTTTGTGGGTAGTACATGTTTTGTCTCTCAGTCTCTATCGGCTATTTTTTTTCCTTGTTGAAATTGTTTCTAATTTTCAGGAAGTCCAAATGATCGACTTTGTCTCCTTTTTTTTCACTTTTAGTGTTATTTCATAGTGTTAGAGACCTTAATTTTCCTTTCATACTCTAATTTGATAAATCTTGAATTAATTTTTATATGGTGTTACATATGGATCCTGTATCGTTTTTTAAATCATTTTATTGGGGGCTCTTACAGCGCTTATCACAATCCAGGCATACACCCATTGTGTCAAGCACATTTGTACATATGTTGCCACCATCAATCCCCAAATATTTTTGTTCTACTTGAGCCCTAGTATTAGCTCCTCACTTTCCCCCTCACTCCCCCACCCTCCTTCCTCATGAACCCTTCATCATTTATGATTATTTTTTTCATGTCTTACACTGACCGATGTCTCCCTTCATACACTTTTCTGTTGTTCAACCCCCTGGGGAGATGGGTGATTATATGTCAATCATTATGGTCCATTCCCCTTTCTCCCCTGACCTTCCCCCGAACACCTGGTGTCACTACTCTCATTATTAGTCTTGAGGGGTTGATCTGTCCTAGATTCCCTGTGTTGTGAGCTCTTGCCTGTTCCAGTGTACAGGTTATGGTCCAGCTGGATTTTTAAGGTAGATTTGGCATCATGATAGTGTGAGTGCGTGGGGACCCATTAAAGAACTAGAGGAATGTTGTGTATTTTGTCAGTGCTGTACTGCTCCCTGGCTGGCTCATCCCTTCCTTGTGACCCTTCTGTGAGGGGATGTCCAGTTATCTACCGATAGGTTTGGGGTATCCATTCCAGCCCCCCTCGTTTACTTCAAAATGGTTGTTTTGGGTCTTCTGGTGCCTGATACCTGATCCCGTTAATACCTCCTGATCACACAGGCTGGTGTGCTTTTTCCATGTGGGCTTTTTTGCTTCCCTTTGAGATGGCCACTTGTATAAATTTAAGCTTTTAAGACCCCAGATGCTATATTTTTTGATAGCTTGGCACCATCAGCTTTCTTCACCACATTAGCTTATGCACCCATTTTGTCCACAGCAATTGTGTTGAAAAGGTGAGCATCACAGAATGTCAAGTTATTAGAGCAAACTGTTCTTGTGTTGAGGGATGTGTTGAATAGAGGCCCAATGTCTATCTACCTTAATACTTCACCTATGAATATATGTATATAGACCTATCATTACATATTCATATATTTACATATGTACATGCCTATATTTATATGTCTATTTTGCCTCATAGTTCTTTCCTCTTTTTCCTTTTCCTTTCCTCCTATCCCACTGTCAGGTTGGACCTTCATTTGACTCTCAGTAATTCCTCTTGGTCACATTGCACTTGATGGAACCCCACCAGGCATTTATGCCTCTTGGCCAAAAGTTTTAGATGCCTGTTGTTCCCTTGTCCTGTGGCTTGTTTGCTCCCAGCTCCTTGGTTTCTAACAGTAATGTGTTACAGTTTTCTTTGTACCAGTCTTTTTATGTATGATTATATTTATTCCTGAGTATTTCATCTTTGGAGTGACCATTGTAAATTACACCATTCTCTAGATTTCCTTTACAGAGCTCTCTTTGTTGTTGTAAAGATATCTGATTGATTTTTGTATCTTATTGCTATACTCTGCCATTTTGCTAAATCATCCAATTAGTTCCACTTATTTTCTTTTTGAATCTTTTGCATTTCCTATTTGCAGGGTCATATCATCTGCAAATGGAGTGAGTTTTAATTCTTCTTTTCCAATATGAATGCTTTTAATTAATCTTCTTTCTTTATAACCTCTGGTTAGGACCTCCCATACAATACTGAATTGCAGTGGTGATTAAGGGTATGCTTCTCTGGTTCCTGTTTTTCTCTCTTTTGTTCTCATTTATTTATAATTGTTTTATTAGGAGTTCATAAAACTCTTATCACAATCTGTACATACAGCCATTGTGTAAAGCACATTTGTACACTCCTTGCCCTCATCATTCTCAAAACGTTTGCTCTCCACTCAAGCCCCTGGCATCAGGTCTTCATTTTTCCACTCCCTCCCCACTCTCCCCTTCCTCATGAACCCTTGATAATTTACAAATTATTATTTTGTCATATCTTTCTCTTTCCCACGTCTCCCTTCACCCACTTTTCTGTTGTCTGTCCCCCAGGGAGGAGGTCACATGTAGATCCTTGAAATCAGTTTCCCCTTTCCAACCAACCATCCCTTCACCCTCCCAGTATCGTCACTCACATCTCTGGTCCTGAGGGGATCATCTGCCCTGGATTCCCCATGTTTCCAGTTCCCATCTTTACCAGTGTACATCCTCTGGTCTAGCCATACTTGCAGGGTAGGATTCAGATCATAACAGTGGGGGGTGGGGGGTGTAAGCAGTTAGGAAGTAGAGGAAAGTTGTATTTTTCATTGTTGCTACATTACACACTGACTGGCTCATCTCCTCCCCAAGACCCTTCTGTAAGGGGATATCCAGTGGTTTACATATGGGCTTTGGATCTCCACTCTGTACTCCCCTGCTTTTTCACTATGGTAAGATTTTTTGTTCTGAGGATGCCTGATACCTGATCCCTTTGACACCTTGTGATCTCACAGGCTGGTGTGTTTCTTCCATGTGGGCTTTTTTGCTTCTGAGCTAGATGGCCACTTATTTACCTTTAAGCCTTTAAGACTACAGATGCTATATCTTTTGATAGCCGGGCACCATCAGCTTTCTTCGCCTCATTTACTTATGCACCCATTAGTCTTCAGTGGTCGTATCAGGGAGACGAGCACACAATTATATGATTTTTTTTGTTCTTTGATACCTGATAACTGTCCCCTTCGGCACCTCATGGTCACACAGGCTGGTGTGTTCTTCCATGTGGGCTTTATTGCTTCTGAGCCAGATGGATGGCCGCTTGTTTACCTTCAAGCCTTCAAGGCCCCAGATGCTATATCTTGTGATATCGGGGCACCATCAGCTTTTTTCACCACATTTGGTTGTTCACCCTCTTTGTCTTCATCAGTTTTGTGGGGAAGGTGAGCATCATAGAATTCCAATTTAATAGAAGAAAGTATTCTTACATTGAGGGAGTACTTCAGTGGAGGCCCAACGTCCTTCTGCTACCTTAATACTAAACCTGTAAATATATGCACATAGATCTATTTCCCCATCCTCATGTATAAATAAATTTGCATATGTACATGTCTTTATCTAGACCTCTATAAATACCCTTTGCCTCCCAGCTCTTTCCTCTATATCCTTTGACTTCCCTCCTGTCCCACTATCATGCTCAGTCCCCACTAAGGTTTCAGCAATTCCTCTTGGTTACATTACCCTTGATCATGCACAACCAGGCCTCTCACACCCTCCTCTCCACCGATTTGGATCGCTTGTTGTTCCCTTGTCCCTGGGCTTATTACCACCACTACCTTTCCCTCCACCTCCCCCTCTCTCATGTCCCCACGGAACTGTCAGTCCCGTTGTTTTCTCCTCCAATTGTTCATCCAGCCTATCTTATTTAGACAGCCCTGTGGAGATAATAACATACACAAAAACAAGACAGAGCAAAACCAAGCAACAAAATTGAACAAAACAACTACAACAAACCAATGACGAAAAAACACAACAAGAATGAAAAGCGTATAGTTAGTTCAAGGATTGTTTGTTGGCCTTTAGGAATGTTTTCCAGTCCAGTCTGTTGGGACACCACACCCTGCCCCAAATCCATCTTCAGCTTTCCCTGGAGATCGCAATGCTCCACTCCCTTGCTGGTCTGTTGCACCCCCTTAGGGTTTTGCCTCGGTGTGGTGGGATAAGATAGGGTGCAATTCCCATACTGTCTCTGGTGTTGTCCCCTATAGGGCTATGGATCAGTGGGAGTCTCATAGTGGGGCCGGCCATGTGGTGTACTTTGTCGACTGGCTTCTCTAATTGGGAACATTGACCTTACGGCCTGGTGGGCCAGGATGTGCTCCACTCTCTCCTCCTCCCCCTTCATCTGCCCCCGTGTGCTCCAGTCAGATATGTCCCTCTTCAGGAGCTGTAGATTCAGTGCTATCCTTTGAAATAAATTCTTCTGAGGGAAGGGGCAGGTGTCCACTTAGTAGTTGGGGTTGGTGCCGACCCCCAGACCTCTCCACTGGTTCTCCAATGAAACAAATAAGTGCCATTAGTATTGCATATGTTTCCTCAATTGTATTGAGGAATTTCTTGTATATTTTTAGAAGTGTGCTTGTATTTAATTGAATTCCCTTCCTGTACTTAATCTAGTCATTTTCCTTCTTACTTTATTTATACCCTGAATTATATTGGTTACTTTTCTAATTTGGAACTATCCTCATATACCTGGAATGGATCCCACTATTTCAGAATGTTTCTTTACTTTTTATTTTTGGATATGTTGCGTAATTCGATTGGCTAGGATTTTGTTGAGAACTGTTGTGGTATGTTCATGAGGAATAGTGGCATATATTAGTGATATCTTTTCTTGGCTTTGGTATCAGGGATGTGCTCACTTCATAAAATGAATTCAGGAGTATTTCTTCATTTGCTATTTTCTGGAATCATTTGCATAGAATTAGTGTCAGGTCTCTGAGTGCTGACCAAGCCTAGTTATTCTTAATTGTTATTGCTTTTATTGTTATTGGTAGTTTTGGGGGCTTTTTAATGACCTGTTTAATTTTCTCTTTGTTATGCGTCTGTCAAATTTTGTACCTGAGTTTATATTTGTTTTGGTGATTTCTGTGTTACCAATAATATGTAAATTCCTTGCAGATTTTCAGATTTGTTGGAGTACATTTGTCCATAATAATCTGTTACTAATTTTTATTCATTTGGTTTTTACATTTTTGTTCAAACTGACGATTTCACTTTTTGTTCATATTACTTGCACTTATTTTCTGTTTTAACTTTCTTCAGTTGGGTAGTGGTGGAAAAATATTAATCCTGAGAAAGAAACAATTTCTGGACATAATTTTTTTCTATTTCAATATTTTGTTTCATTTTTTTCTTCTCTAGTTACTCTGGCCATTTTCTGTGGCTCATTTGTAATTTTTGGAGATGTTGGTTTGCAGTGCTTCTCAACCTGTGGGTCGTGACCTCTGTGGGGGTCGCATGACCCTTTCACAAGGGTCGCCCAATTCATACCCATAGCAACAGTACAGATATGAAGTAGTAAAAATATAATTTCATGGTTGCTGGTCACCACAATATGAAGACCCATATTTAAGGGTCATGGCATTAGGAAGGTTGAGAACCACTGGTTTAAGGTGATGATTTGTTTTTTCTTCTCTTCTGTTCAGATATGTTTATTGCTATAAATTGATCCCTCGACACTCTTTTGTTATGATTTTGTGATGTGTGCTTTTTTGAGGAGACAAGAAAAGCATAGCGCCTAGCTGAGACAAAGTCTCAGGGCGTTTGCTGTGTTTTGTTTCAATCTTGTTTGAATGAAAGAAATTTTCATTTCTTCTATTACTAGTGGTTCTTAAGCAGGTTTTTATTAAATTTTCATGGATTTCCCCCTTGATTTTCCTATTGCTAATTTCTAAGACTATACTGTTTTGATCTGAGAAGATGCTTTGTATTATCTTGATGTTTTTTAATTGATTGAGGCTGGCTCTGTGGGTCAGCATATAGTCCATTCTAGAACATATTTGATGTTCCCTGGAGTAAATGTATATTGTGCCCTTGTTCAAAGGAGTGTTCTGTAACTATTTACTTACAGAGGTAAGTTAGTTTCATGAGTCTTTCAGTATTAATTTTCCTTTGTTGAATTTATTTCTAGTTGTTCTGTCCTTTAATGTATTGTATTAAATTCCCATATTATTATTGAGGATTTGTCTAAGTATCTTTTTCAATTATATTAAATTTTGAATTATGTATTGTGGAGCTCTTTCTTTGGGTACATGGATATTTCTTATTTTGGTGTCATTTTGTTCAGTTGTCCCTTTTCATTATGTAAGGGTGTTTCAAAAAGTTTGTTGGGAAAAGACATTTTGGATTTCAATTACATTTTTCTACAAAATGTTTGAAGCCTTGCCATATAATATTTTTACTTTCTCATTGAAAATCAAAAACTAGGAGTTGTGGGCATAGTATGGTCATTTCACTGTTGCCATTGCTGATGGGGGCAGAGCACCCATTATGCAGTAGCACATCATACCTGCTTAGGAGACCACAGGAGTTTGACACCTAGTTGACACAGAGTCCTTGTCAGCATAGAAAAAAGCTAGGGACAGGATACCTAGCTCTAGAAGATGTTCTGATTAAGCCTTTTGGGTTTTCAACTCTGAGACCAACATCTTGCTAGTTCAAGAGGTAACTGGGGATAGAGTACCTAGTCTGGAACAGTGTTTCTGCCAACTTAGGTGGCAGCTGGGGAGAGAACTCCTTGTTCTAGAACAAATTCCTCCTGGCCTAAAAGGCATGTGAGTCAGGGTGCTAAGTCTAGAACAGAGTTCCTCCCTATCTATGTATCTGGTGCCATTGTACCTGGTCTTGCACATTTGACTGTCCTGAAGAGGTAGGAAATGAGTAACTTCAAACTGAGTGGCTTGGGAGCATCCCATGCTTCAACAGACAACATCTATGACTTCAAGAGGGGCAGAGGGTTTGTAGTCACTTGCCACTTGGTGGAGATGGAGGGGATGCCAGCTTTCTGACACTGGGAACATGCTAGGAATAATGGAGACCTAGACTTTTCTGGTCATCAGCCACATGTATAGAATAGTAGTTGGCAAGTGGAGGCAATTACCAGATCATTACAAAATATTTGTAGCAGAACTATTCATGACACAATATAATAATTATGTGTCCACCAAAAGAAGGATACATTGTCATATAATTACAAAAATACATGCTAAGCAGTAAAAGGAATTAATAAACTACATACAACTGCATGCCATGTGGTTGACTTTCATATACAATGATTACTGAAAGAAATAAGATACAAAATAATATATAATGCAATTTATATGAAGTTCCACCTTAGGCACTGTGTTTCGCCTAAGAAAAACAAAACCAGGACCCTAATGAATATATATATTTATGTATAGCAAGAAGAAATGTAACAGCTAATTAGTCCACACAGACATAGTGAAACAGGCCCTGAAGGGGTCTTGAGCTCTAGCAATGGACATGGAGTCACAAGGTCTACCAGTAGCATGGAAAGAATACCTGGATGATACCTCAAGTTTATCGATGCATGGTAAGAGGACATGCTCCAGGGGTTGGCTCAGCTCACAGGTAGTGCAACACATGGTTGAAGCAAAGAATGAGCTCAAGCAGCAGCTCACTGGTCCAATCACCAGGGGAGAAAGAGAGAAGGGGGGCGGCTTTGGAAAGTCATTTATCTTGGCATGCTCCAACAAAGCTGAGACCTGATAAAACTCCGCCCACATGTTCCTATGGAGGCCTAGTTGACACAATAAACCTAACTATCACAGGTGCACTAATCAGTAATAAAAGAGAACAGGCTATTTTTCTATTGGCCTTTTGGAAATGGGATGGTATCAGTGACAACCATGAGAGAAGTTTCTGTGGTGTTTATAATAGACTTTCTCTTGCATTTTGTGTTGCCTACATAGATACATACATTTACCTGAACACTTGTGATTTGTGCAAGATTTTACATGTATATTACATAAGTAAAATCAATTGCTTCTTAAGGTTATTTGAGACTCAGTAGTGGTGTAAATTCTTTCCATTGGAAAGAATACAATAAAATTGATTTATTACAATTTTGTCCATAAGAAATTCTAGTCACGGATTTAGACCTGTTAAAGACACATTGGAAATTTGTGTCCAATGAAGAAGAATTGGCAATAAAGGATAGTGGAATATTCTTGGAGAAGAATTGGCAATTAAAGATAGTAGAATATTCTTTGTGAGTTTGGAATAATATCATAGCCTGAACTGTGAGAATCCAGTTTGAAGAAGGCTTTGGATGACAGCGGGAGCCCAAGATGCATTGGTGGGAACTACACAGGAAATAAACCTCCAGAGATCACCTGCACCCATAACTGAGGAATGGGAGGAAAGCAGTTACCAAACCAGTGCCTTAGAGAGATGACTACAGAAGATCAAAGGCTAAAATTGACTTGAACAGTTAAAACCTTGTCAATTGATCCCCACTCTGATGCACGCTGAACCTGCTCTGGTTTCCAGATTTTTCTGTAATTTTGTTTGTTTGTTTGTTTGGTCTGTTCATATTAGGGTTTGTCTCAGATATGTTATATCATTGGGGATCACCCTCTTGAATTTATGTTATATTTTTTCTATTTTTTTGTATATGAATCCCATGATTGATAAACTTATAGGTACAGCAAGTAGAATAAGGTTTTCTTGGGGGGCGCAGGGGTGGATAGAGTGGTGTTGGTGAGGGGGTGGGGGTGGGGAGTAAAAAGGAAACAATGTCAAGGAGTTCAGGAGGGAAAAGAATTCTGAGAACTGATTGTGATATCAATTGTATAATACTGCTTGACATGATTGAACTATGAAATGATATATATCGATTTGGATTTAGATAAAATTGCTTAGAAAATCTTCTAGGGGTAAGAATGGAAAGGTGACTGACATCAGTTCTAGTGGAACTTGAAAACCAGTTCAGGACTTCAGACTTAATTGTGTGTAGGTCAGATAGCAAACAGCCTTGAAAGACGTTGATCCAGTCCTCTGGTGGAAGGAAGAAAATAGGACCGAATATAAGGAGTAGAGTCCCTTTGGAAAAAAGCGGAGGAGATAAGCAAGGCAGAGTAAAGGACATTTGCTGACAATAACATACCATTAAACACGAAGCTACTGATTCCAGTAAATTATTTTTTTATTAAACCAGGCTATCATGTATTATGACAGAATTTAAACTCAACATCTGTTCTAAGAGTTCTCTCAGAGCTGAAACTTGATTGTGACTTATGTATTTGTTGACGTATACCTTGTATTTAGATGAGCCCAGTGAAGAATCTCAAATATTTTCACACTAATATGTGGCAAAATTGTAATTTTCATAAGGCATCATTAAAAAACCTGGCTCCCTCCTTTCCCTTTCCAGCCAAAATGTAGTAGTAGATCGCACTCCATTTATGAACCAACAGTATGTTAACTTGCAGTGTGGGTACGACTGCTATAAATTAAGGCAAAACTATAATGCTAAGCAAAAGAACAGAATGTGTTTGGCAATGGAATATATCCTTGACTTTGTAATCATTTGTTTTAGTTCTGATCTTCAGACTCCAGTAATCTGCCAGCCAAAGAGGCTGGTGAATTAGTAAGGCTTAACTGTTTATAAACTACACACATAAATATAAGTGAAGGCTGTGTTTGGGTACATGTTGTGCTATTTTGTTTGCAGATACATCTGTGTGACAATGGGAATATCTCAAGGTGTTTTGGGGGGACGATGAATGTGTAGGCTTATGTATTTACAGGAGGTATAAGCATGTGTGTAAGTGTGTGAGGAGGAGTTGGGGGTTTTCATGTACACAGTTATGTTGGCAAACCTTTGCTAACAAAGGATTGACATTAGGCAAAGGTTTGTGAACATGCTGCTGAGTCTACTGAATCACAATAAATGTAATTATGGTGCAGACAGGAATCAAGTAGCTTTTGTTCAAGAGTTTCCAGAGAAAAGAGATAACTTGCTCAGACTCACATAGATAATGGACACAGGGAAAGAACTTCTGAAAATAACAATAAAAGAAATTATATTTAGGTGCAATGAGTAACACCATGTCTAAGAGCTGTAATCATGGTCTTAGGTTAAAAATGGAAGACGCACAGTTCTATTCTGATACTCTCTCCATGCCCCTTCTTTGTGTGCTATGGTGTAGCAAAACAATGGCCATTATTCCACTGTTAGCATCATTGAAGACTAAAGTCTCGGACAAAAGGTGAATGCGTCCAAGGACACATTATGGTAGTCTGTTCTACTTCAGAAACCCTGACAGTGCTGTGGGCTAAGTGTCGGCCTACTAAGTGCAAGGTTGGCAGGTCAAATGCACCAGCTGCCACATGTCAGAAAGGTGAGGCTGTATGATCTTATAAAGATTTATAGTCTCAGAAATCCAATAACGGGTCACTGTAAATCATAATCAGCTTGATGGCAAAGAGTTTTGTTTATTGATTTTGACTTTTGAGTAACAAGTTTCTGGCTGGTAAAGCTGGTTTACACTACACTAAAGAGCAACAGTTCTGACACACCCAGCAGCATCAGGAAAGAAAGATCTAGTGATCATTCACAAAAATCACTCTCAAGAAAATCCCATGATACTTAGTTCTACTCTGTAACATATGGGGCCATCTTGAGTTGGAACTGAATTGAGAGAAATGGATTTCAATTATTTTAATTTATTTGAATTAATGGGTTCTGATATGTATGGGGTTTGCACACACCAGTATATCTACACATGTGTAAGGCTGGTTTTAGGTATATACATAGAAGGTAGTAAACTCAATAAATTGCTTTCCCTTCCGTGTGTCTTTATGTATTCATAAAATATATCTAAGAAGTGGAAATATCTGTTTCTTTCTACACGACAGGCATTAGCAATTGGACTTGCTAAGGAGGCTTCTGTCTCTTAGAAGAGTGAGAAATGTATTTGAAAATCCTTTCCAAGAGCATGACTGAAGACTAGAGAAATAAGGTGTGAAGATATTCGGAAGAGGGAAAGCAGGGCCTGTGAGCAACGTGTTACTAGTGCAAAGTGTTGGCTCTAGGAGTGTATGTTGGGCATGCACACACATGGACGCAGAGTGAAGACATAAATGATCAGCACATTTTTCTCTGCTCTGAAGTATTCAAGTGCCAAGATATAGGTGGTTCTTGGAAGCACTTACAGAACATATGCTTCATTGTTTCGCCATCTGTCGCTGAGTCCTATGGGCAAGATTCTACAGTTTTGCTTTGGGTTAAAGAAGAAGGAAATGAGTAGATTCCTCCTCAAATACATCCCTCCCGATCCTAGCAACCCAGCCCTTGGATTCTATTCTTGAATGGGTCTAGTTCATCCCTGGGTCTGTTTGTAACTTGATCAAGTTAAGAAATGTCTGTTGTCAGTTGTCAAAGGAAACGATTACGCTTTTGATAACTATAAAGAAAGAACTCCGTATATGCTCAGCAGCTGATATCCAAACTACTTTCCAGGATACACTTTCTTTCCCCCTTTTCCCTTTTCATTCATGTCCTCATGAGTGCCACGTCCAGGTGCAATTTCCTCCCCCATCTTGCTAAAGTGATCTAAGTGTGTATCTGGGTAAGCGTCTCCCTACTGCTTTTACAGCATCTGCTTTCTACGCCATCAAATAGATTATGACTCAGTCAATTCCAACTCAGAGTGACCGTGTGGGACAGAGTAGAATGGTACCGTAGGGCTTCCACAGCTTCAATCTTTATGGAAGCAGATCATGGGGTCTTTAAATCCTGCCGAGACACTAGTGGGTTTCATTGATCAACTTTTAGGCTGATGGCTGAGCCCTTAACTAAAGTTGCATCAAGGTGACAGTTTCCTTCTCAAATTAAGCTCACTGCCATTGAGTTGATTCTGAATCACAGAGAACCTACAATGCCACGTGGAATTGCTGCTGTGTCTCAGAGGTTGTAAATCTTTACAGGAATACAATAACTCATCTTTCTCCCATGAGTCAATGGGTGGATTTGAACCACGGGCCTTACAGTTAGTAGCCCAGTGCACCCCCAGTGCTCCATTACGTTGTTAAATAAAACTTCCATGATTTGACTCTGCCTACCCTATTTATTTTATGTCAGCATTGTGTTCATCCTTTTGTCCCAAACACAGAAAATGTTCACAAGTATTCACTCTCTAGGACTCAGAATATATTCCTTCCTTGGTTGGGAAGGAAGAGGATTAGTAAGGACTCCTCCCTACCTTTCCACCCCCCTGCCATCACATCTGGCCCCTCTCAGCCATTCTGAGCTGGATCAGGAGGGGAGAAGAGTTTCCATTTGGCCTCTAAAGCATGCTAAGAGAAAAAAAAAATCAACACCACAAAAACAAAACCCAGAATCTAGTGAATTATACAAAATGGGTTCCTTATTAAAATAATTGCTCAGAAAAAAAAAATTCACTCTCCTTGGTTTTTCATTCCAATTGGTTTCTCAGCTGAACCCAGGCCTAGTTCCCAAGGCCTTGTCCAACCTTCTTTGGAGAAAACATTATTCTATGTGTCAGAGAACATTGCTGATTCATATTGCTTTATTGTGGGAATTTGAAAAGGGTGATCAGAGGTTACACTGTAATGCATGTTCATCTCCATACTTGAGCAGAGGACTACACTGAGGACATTGATTGATACCTGTCAGGATTCTTCCACTTTGATCCTTCACCCGAGAGCTTCTTTGTATCCCAATCTAATTTCTAGATGCTACAGGTGAAATTTCCCTTTCTCTTGTCCCCAGAAGGATTCTGGTGTGAGCAAACCTGAGTAAGGAAGGGACACTTCGTAATTATTTTTCACCTAGGAACTCTTTTGTGATGCGGTTTTTTCTATGAAAAGAATGATGAGGTGGAAGACTTGAAGTACCACTTGTGATGTGATAACATCCATTCTGATCTTGACTAGCTCTTGGTTACCATGGCAATCCCATTGCTAAGGCACTCTTGGTCTGCTTGAAGGGCTTGCTGCAATGGATGAGTGAGGCTGCCTCTGCTAGTCAGCCCTGAAGCTGAGGGAGTTCCCTTGTCCAGGACAGCACTTTCCCTGTTTGCCTCAGTAAAGGAAGCGCCATAAAAATTCCAATGTAAAGACACGTAACTCTGGGGTCCAAAGGCATTCATTAATGCTGGATGATGAGCAGTAGGAAAACAGAGGAGTACAACTAAGATTTACTACCCGAATTCTTAGTCCAATCCCTGGGAATCTTAGTTACACTTCCGTCCAAATAGGGTTCCATTATGTTATAATTTGCATTCACACTTCTGTGGAGAGCATAAAGCCCGTTGAAGGTGAGCACCGTGCAGTGATCAGGCTATCTCTCTATCTTGTCCCTTCTCATGCCTACTCTTATAATGTAGACTGTCCATACTTTATTTAGATGAATACCAGTTTGTTTTTCCTCTGGGCTTCTTATTGTAAAAATGTGAGTGGAAAATGTGTTTGATAACATTGATGTATGGATTTGTACAAGAGCTGTAGGAGCCTCCTGCTGGGAAAAGAAACAAGAAAACATATGGAAATGGAGAGTTGATGTCCAACAAGGTAGAGGGGACTTCAATCATGAAAGATTCCTAAGAAAGGGCATTAAACAGATTCCTGAGAAAGGTAGCACCTTTTGCACAGTGGTGGAAAATGAAAAGAAAATACAGAAGATAATTTGGACGGAACTAAATTATTCCACATACAAAAAGAGAAAACTTGGAAATTCAAGAAAAGATGAGACACGTCTGGATAACATCAAGAAACTAGAATTGGGTGTGTGAAAGGGTGTGGGGGAGCAGGAAATTCCTCAGCACCGATACCCTGCCAAGAAGTGATGCTGAGAACGGATATATGAATGGATGTAATTTAGCAGAGCTTCTCCCAGAACGCCATAGATCGTTGGTACTAGTCTCACAACATGTTATGTGTGCTTGGATTCCTTGAGCACATTGCTGACATTGTCTGCATTTTGCTAGATTATGTGGCAGAGGACAGCGGGCATGCCAAGTGGGGAGGCAAAAGAAATGCCCACTCCACCAGACCTAGCATATTTGCTTGCAGAGGCAAACACACAGAGCCTGGTAGGAGAATCAAGCTTCTGGATCATCCTTGAAGATTTGGTATCCAGTAATTCAGTACAGTCCATGGCATGTACAACCCCATTTTCCCATATAAAGATATCAATAAGGAAGTTGATTTTCTTCATCACAACATGTCATGGGCACATTACCCATATGGATTGACAATGTGATTCAAAAGTTATAAGGTCACGTCAAATGATATCTTCTTACACGGTCCCTCCTTCAGATGAATCCTGTTTTGAAAATATACGATATTTAGCATGTTACCGAGTACACTTTTCATAGCCAACATAAAAATAATAATAATTTCTAAGCATTGTGTAATGCAAAGTTTTTTGTTTTGTATTATCTCAGTTTTGCTAAGCAGAGAAAGAGGAGTCCCCTTTTTTTCTAGACAAGGATATATTGGGCATATTATCAAAATAAGAACACCTAATTTTGTCACAAATTATTTTGGTTGGTAATAAATTAATTTTAATAAATATTGCATATATTTATTTATTTTGAAGTACACTCTTCCTTTTTAAAATAATAAAAATACCTAAATATAAGAAAAAATTAATTAAAAAAACAACCCTAAGCCATTGGAATTACAGGGAACCTATAAGACAGAGTCCTGGTCATATAGTGGCTTACACATTGGTCTATTAACCACAAGGTCAGCAATTCAAATTGACTGGTAGCTCATTTGGAGAAGGACAAAACTTTCTGCTCCCTTTAACGTTTGCATCCATAGAAACCCACAAGGGCAATTCTATTCCGTTCATGTTGCTCCCATGAGTCAGAATGGAATTGATGGCAGAAAATTTGTTGTTTTTGTATTTGATAGGTCAGGGTAGAACTTCCCCATAGGCTTTCTAGGTGCTGTATAAATACAAAAGCCAATTGTCATGTGTTAATCCTGTAGGTCAATTGGTGTGTTCAAATCATCAGCCTTCAGGAGAGAAGTTCCATTTTGTAGTTAAAAGATAGTGAATCCTGGTGAAGGCTCCTCAACCCACAAAGCCCTGGTAGGGTATTTGAATGATGGTCTAGGCAGTGCCAGGAATCAGCTATGGGCACCGCAGCAGAGTTCTCATTTTGAGGCTTTAGGTCCCAGGCAGAAAAGAAATGCTGAGATCGCTTTGGTGAGGGCAGAAAAATGGAATAGAATTATTTTCCTACTCCATTCCTCAACATTGCAGTCATTTGGTTTTGCGTTCACATTCCTGAAGAATGGATGAGGCTGAGAGATGTTTTGTGTGTGAAGACTACCTTTCCAGATATTGCTTTAAATGTGTTGAAGTCATTTTCAGACACTGACTTTCCTTTACTCACATGGGGATTGATACCTTAAAAAGGGCACATTGCAGTTTCAACCCAACCACGACAAGCTCCACGCTGGGGACTTGGTTCAGCTAAGAGGTTATCCAGAAAGCAATTAGACTCACGAGGGAGCAAAGGAGGTGTTTTTCTAATATTGTTGCTTCAGGGAATATTACTTGGTTTTGGTGAAATGTGCACATTAAATTCAGAAGATCTTGAGAGGGTTTTTAAAGTTTAATTGCTGCAAATATCTTGTTATCATGTTTTCCTGTGAGATTCACATAGCCCTAAATGCTTTCGAGTATGAAAATAACTCTTCACTATTTTACTTGGAAAAGTAGGGTGTGCTAAGATTCAGTGAAGAACAACATTCCTTCCCAGTGGTTAGTAAAAATATATCATTGCTTTCAAGGTTGGCCTAAATGTGTGAGGCCCCTATTGGCCTATAGATGTATTGAATCTCTGGTTCTAGAATTAGCCTACTATAAATTCTGAAAAGTCAGATTTCTTTGGAAAACTGGCTTTTTAAATATGTCTATGCACTATATTGACCAGATAAGGACCCCTGGCGGCAGACTGGTTACCTTGGGAAGCTAGCTAACTTCAAGTTCAGCATTTGGAAGCCATGAGGTGCTCTGCTGGAGACAGACTCGCTTGCTACTCCTATAGAGTTATGGTTTTGGAAACTCGTGTGAGCAGTCTGCTCTGTCTTACAGGGTCTCTATGAATTGGACCAATCTGATGGCAGTGATGCATATATCCAGACAACACAGGCTTCCACAAACAGTGGGAGTTTAAGACATGAGCTCCTGCATTATGAATTATCTCGCTAATATTCCCATTCCCAATGCTTTTCCCTTAGGAAAAAAATGAAATAATAACGATGAAAATGCACATTGTCAAAGTATGAGGAGAGATTACTAAAGGATATTTTAATGGGACTTGAGTGTATTGACAGTTTATGGCATCTGAACAAAAACAGTGGAAACAGCATGCAGATCTAAGAGGTGGTTTTAAACTTGATGGTTTACAGACTTCTGCAATATAAAGGAGAGATGTTTCTAGATTTTGTCTGTAGATTCTTGCTCATTTGTTTCCATTGGGGATGGGGCCATTCCCCAAGATCACTCAGGAGGGTGTTATGAAAATAAATGTCTGTACAATGTACAAGTTTGAGGCAAATGGAATAAAAAATAATGAATGTTTTCCATGAACTTTTTGAAACTACCTCATGCATAAATTTATGCTAAATATGGACTCCATATTATTCAAATTTTAATAATGTAAATGGATTATTATAATAATTCACATGTGCACACAGACACACACACACAGAACAGCGTTAAACAGTGACAGCTAACAAGAACTTCTGCATTCTTTAGAAGAGACTCATGCACAGAATTTGGCTTCTTGAATGGTGAACCAAAGCATAGCCCCATATTTGAGTGCCCTAGAATGTCTCTGCTGTCCATGAGAAATTGGCAAATAGAATAACTGGGTCATATGCAAATCTATGACATTTTTACCTTGGATAAATATTTTAGGTTATTAAAATAATTATATGACTAATATTCCAAAAGTATAGGATTGAGTGATATATTATTAAGTTTCAGGACTGCCAATTATGTAATTCTTTAATTTTATTAGGGAGAAACACTCCCATGAACAGTTACAGTCTCAGAAACTCTAAGGGGCAGTTCTTTCTTTTTTTTTTAAAGATTCATTAGCACTTCATCCATATGTTGTATGATTCAACAATTCATTCATAGTAAGAAGAGCCATTCAGTTAGCACCAGTTAATTCTAGAGCACATTTTCTTCTAATTATTTATTTTCTAATTGTGGCAAAAATAGACACAAAATTGTGTAACTCAATAAGTTCTGCATGTATCCTTCAGTACCATTGAGTATATCTTTGTGTTGCGCAGCCACTTGTCATGTTCTTTTCAAATCACTCTCCCACCCTGGACACACACTCATGGTCCCTGAGCAACAATTCCCCTCCTCACAGGCGTGCTCCTGTCCTGTCCTCCAGGGTCACTATGAGTTGGCATGGATTCAATGGCCATTTATTTTATTATTCCTTTTTTATGAAAAGATAATTATCATTACAACACAGTAGCTAATTAACAATAAGGAACGTGTGGAAAGAATTGTGAAATAAAACATTCATAGCAAGCATGTGATTAAGAACCATTAGATTAATTAACTGCTTTATTAATGAATGTATTGTTAAATGCTTGTTAGTACTTTGTCCGGGCACCTTATTTAGAATATTTGATAGCCCTTGTGAAATAAAAAAAATGACAGTTAAAAGTAAAAGTGTTGAAGTACATATATTTAAAAAATAATTTTATTGGGGCTCACACAGCTCTTACCACACTCCACACATCCATCCAATGTATCAAACACATTTGTACATGTCCTGCCATCATCATTTTCAAAACATTTTCTTTCTACTTGAGTCTTTGGTATCAGCTCATTTTCTACCTCCCCCACCTTCCCTCCCTTATGACCCATTGATAATTCATAATTTTTTCATGTCTTACACCGACTGCTCTCTGTTCTGGAGGGACACAGGAGAGAGGGAGGTGGGGAAAGAAAGATGTGCCAACAAACCAGGGAGAGGAATCATAAGTGATCTAAAATCAATGGCAAGGAGGGCATCGAGGATGCCTGTTGGAGCGTGATAGGGATTACTAAACCCAGATGGAGTTAGGACATGATAGTGGGACAAGAGAAAAGTTAAAGGAAATAGAGGAAAGAACCAGGAGGCAAAGGACATTTATGGGGGTCTAAATATAGGCATGTAAATATGTAAATATATTTATATATACTTACAGGGAAATAGCTATATATATATACATATATATATATTTATGTGTTTAAGTTTGAAGGTAGCAGACGAACATTGGGCCTATTCAAGTACTCCCCCAACACAATAACATTTTGTTTTAATATCCTGGAATTCTGTGAGGCTTTCCTCCTGACAGTATCGCTGAAGACAAAATGGGTGCATAAGCAGATGTGGTGAATAAAGTTGATGATGCATGGTGTATTGGACAGGGTTCTCTAGAGAGACAAACCCGATTGCTAGGAATTATATATAAATATATTTATAAAGATACGTATATAATTCAAGAAATGAACAGTTAAATTATATACAGATAGATAATACAAGAAAGTAACAGTTAAATTATAAAGCAGTGAGACACTAGCAGTCCTTTAAGGCTTGAGAGCTGCCAGTTGTCAGTCCCCTTCTGTAGAGAGAGCTGGGCTATATATATCCAGGCAGCAAACAGCAAGGCAGGTCCCCAACTGTCATCAACTGTCGGTCCCCAGCTCCAGAGATGAACATTCCAATTGTGTGGGCTTAAAGGGACCTCAACTTTCAGCGACACAGTCCACAGGCTTGGCATTCCACAGGTAGTGTACCCCTTTAAATTGAGGCACAGAACAAGCAAGGTGAGGCTCACCGAGCCATTTATCCCTCTGCCCTTCAGTTAATCCTACTTGTGTTTATCGGCCAGGCTGGCACAATAAACTATAGCACATGGCTATCAAAAGATATGGTATCTGGGGTCTTAAAGGCTTCATGACAAACAAGTGGCCATCTAGCTGAGAAACAACAAAGCCCACATGGAAAAAGCACACCAGCCTGTGTGATCATGAGGTGTGGATGGGACCAGGTATCAGACATCAAAGACTCAGAACAAAGTACATATTTTTAAGAGAACAGCAAATCTCTGAAGTTCCCACAGTCTAATATGTCATCATCATTCCTTGTTGAATTATCTGCAGAAAGCTATCAATGATGTAGAAAGCCCAAATCATTTGCAGAGTTCCCACACAGATTAAGCCTCCAGTAAATTCATTCTATTAATCATGGATGTGAGAAGTCTTGCTTTTGGTCAGAGAGAAGGTGGATTGATTACCTTAACACCTTCCAGCCAACCAAGAGAGGGGGAAGTCTCCCCTATGGGCTTGTCTGGATGTGTTGTGAATGGAGATCAGGGGTTGAATAGTAATAAGTCAGACCCTGGATCAATCTTGTAAGCTTTTTGACTTACCAGAATGTATATTTCCCAATCATCGTTTCATTCCTTCTTTCTGTAACTGTGATGTATTGGTCTCTCACCAATCATGACTTTGTGACAGTTTCTTTCCAAATTCTATTTAAGTAGCTGCCTGACTGGAATTCTCAGATTCTTATGACCTCATGCTAAAGACCTACCTCATTCAGATATTGTGTCTTTGTCTTGTCTTGTTCCTATTTTTTTTCTTTTTAAGATCTAATAAATGTTCTCCTTAAGTATATTTGAGATTTGGGAGCCCCGGTGGAATAATGGATACGAGTTGGGTTGCTGACTGCGAGATCAATAGTTTCAATCCACCGGCCTCTGTGGGAGGAGAGGACAGTGTTTGCTCAATGTAGAATTGCAGTCTCAGTCACCCTCCCCCCCCCCAAGGGGCAGATGCACACTGCTGTGAGGTAGAACCAATTGTGGCAATGAGCTTTAGAGGATGGTATCCTAAAGGATTCTACAAGTCAGTGTGGTAAAGTGATGGTGGAAGAGTCAAGAGTGATGTCAGAAAAAGAAAAAGAAAAGATGTGATGAGATCTGTACAATGAATGGGGTTCATTTGAGGGGAAACTGAATGTGTCCTCCTGTGGCCACAAAGAACCCTTGCCCCTGAGCTAAACTTCAGTGCTAACTATAAACTTGATGTCATTCCACATTATGAAAGATTAAGTTAATTAATTGATTCTTCCAGGTTCCAACATCAACCAACCAATAATTGAAACATAGGAGATACGGTCAACTCCAAGGGGCTGCCCATTTCCTTTAACAGTCAAATGAGGGGAAGCAAAAATAAATATTGTCTCTAGGCTTAGAGTTCATGCACACATATTTATTTTTAATGTGTTTAAACAAGTCTCTATAAATCAATGGACAGCTATAACCAACTTTCCTTAGTAATACACACACATTAGTCTCCTCGTGGTACTTCTAAACAAGACAGTGGCTTCAAAATAGATCTGCTATTCAGATTATATTTAAAACTGAAAGGGCATCTCTAAAGGTTCTGGCTGTACTTCTGGCATTCCCAAAGGGTCATTTTTATTACATTTTTAATAATTGATTCATGGATTTCCCCCAATTTTTCATTGTGAATGGGGTAAAGGCTTACTGAGCAGATCATCAGTTTCACATGAAGCCGTTCATGAACTTTCCACGTCTCACGCAGGGACGCCCTCAGTATGTCATCACTTAGCCAGCTTCCTTCTCACGTTTCCTGCCTCCATGCCTCCTGGTCTAACCTGTGTGAGCTTCGTCCTTGGGTAACCTCTGTGGTTTTATCCCAAGTGTTTGACTAGTATAAGCTGTGCTTACCTTACTAATGGCATGGTTCCCATTATAGGCCGGTCTATGTGGCTAAAACAAGTCAATGGGTGTGAATTCAGCTCCAGACCTGAAGAGTGAGCAAAAGCTATACTTTCCGGTGTTTCAAGAACTCAGAATGAAGACAGCAGCTTCTTTTAATTTGACACAAAATCAGAATAGGTGAGGGAAACAAAAAGGACAATTTTGCGAAGTTTTTTGTTGGTTTGATTGTTTGTTTGTTTTTTCATCATGACAGTGCACATTCATTCTATAAGGATACCAAGGATTTTCCTATGAGAATTTCATCGGGAAAGTTTACCCTATCCACTCTACAACCCTGATTTTGGCACAGTAGATTTCTCTCTCTTATGCACACATGGAGAACATTGAAAGGATTGATTTGAGACCAGTGAGTGAGCTGTGACTGCCTTTTTGATATGTAAATGGAAAGGTTCAGACTCCTGTAGGAAAGGGTTGTGGTTATTTTTGTTGGTATGTGCCACCAGTCTATTCCAAATCATCATGACCCTATTCACAATAGAAAGATATCACACTCGGTCTTGATCAATGCTCACACTGATTCTTATGTTGGAGTTTTTCATCGTAGTCACTGTCAATCAATCCACATCTTCTAAGGCCTTCCTCTTTCACTACCCCTCCCCTTCACCAAGCAGGAGGTCTTCTCCCAGGGACGGGTCACTCCTGATAACCTGTCCAAAGTGCATAGGACACAGTCTCGCTATGCTTACCTCGGATGGCATAGTGGCTACATGTTGGGAGGCAGGCTGCGTGGTCAGTCACTCCAAATGACCAGCAGCTCCCAGGGCAAAGACTGTGCTTTGTATTCACATAAACAGTTACAGTCTTAGAAATCGACTGGTGCTCATTAGAAGTCAACATTGATGCAATGACAATGAATTTTGTTCACAAACAAATCTGGTCGTTCTTTGGCATCCCAAAGAAAACTTGCCATTTTCTTCACCAACATCATCGTTCAAATACATGGATGTTCCTTTGATTGTCCTTATCCAATATCCCACTTCAAAATGCATAGGAGGTCATTGAAAACACCACCCCATGGGCCAGGAATACCTTAATCCTCAATGTAGCATCCTTGTTATTGAACACTTTACCAAAGTCTTGTGCACCAACTTTATCTAAAGCAATGCATTGTTTGACCTTGACGACTGCTTCCATGAGCATTGATTATGGATCCAAGCAAGATGAATACTTGACAACATCAATCTTTTCTCCATTGATCATGACGTGAACTACTGGATCAGCTGTGAGGGTTTGGGTTTTCTTTATATGTAGCTGCAATCCATACTGAAAGTTCCAATCCTGGATTTCCATCTGCAAGTATTTCAAGTTTTCTTTACTTTCAACAAGCAAATGTATGACATTTATATATAAGTTTCTGTTAGTACCTTCCTCCAATCCCAATACTGCATCCGTCTTCATATAATAATCAAGCTTCTATGATTATTTGCTCAGCATAAAGATCGAGGAGATACTTTGGTATACACATTAACTGATTCTAGGTGCTGCCATATTCCCCTTTTCAGTTTGAAAATCGACTTCTTGCTCATTGTAAAGTTTCAATATGAGAACAATGATGTGTTCTAGATCTCCAATTTTTTTCAAGACTATCCATAATCTGTTATGATTCACACAGGTGAATACCTTTGCATAGCCAATGGAACCATACTTCTGGAATTTTCTGCAGTTGACCAAGACTTGTCTCACATCAAGAGTGATATTCCTTGACCCATGTCCTCCGTTGCACCCAATCTGAAGCTCAGAAGCCCTTTCAATGTAATAATTTGCCCTCCCTCACCCACCCTTGTATGATAATCTTCAGCAAAACTTTATTTGCATATGATATTGATTATATTGTTTTATAATTTGAATATGCTGTTGGGTCACTTTTCATTGGAATGGGTAAAACTATGAACCTTTTCCAGTCAGTAGGCCAAATAGTTGTTCTCCCAATTTCCTGGTCCTAGGGGAGTGTTTCCAGTGTGTTGAAAGCTCATGGAAACATTTCAAGCACTATTTCTTCCCTCAGGGCCAGTAGTGTTACTCATATGCTACCTCTGGAGAGGATCGAATGTCAGCTAGTTCTCCTTGTTGCAGTGACTCTATGTTCTCTCCATATTCTGTGGGTGCTTCCTGCGTCATTCAATAAATCTCCCATAGATTTGCTCAAAATTTTACCTCATGGCTTGACTTTTTTCCCTTAGATCTTTGTTTAAGAGATGCTGAGAATTTTTTTCCTTTTTGTTTTAATAAATAAGTCCTTGCATAGGTTATTATAATATGTACATTTATCTTCTTGAATCGCTTTTTCAAATTTTCTGTTCATATTTTTCTGTTATTATTTCTTCTTTTTGCCTTAGTGGCTCGGTGATAAAGAACACATTTCCGAGTCTTCCCTTGCACCCACTTTGATCTTGCTTTCTTTCCCCCTGTTTAAGTGAACTTTTATTTCTTCCTGTACAACGTTCTTGATGTCATCCCACAGTTCACCAAGGCTTCACATTGTTGAGTGCACCAAATCTGTTCAGGGAGGATAGACTCAAGGTCATATTTTGGCACTTATGGTCTTGCTTTTGTTTTCCTCATAATCAACTAAAACTTACATATGGTTAATTGGTGGTCTATTCCACAGTTCCTCTAGCCTGGGAATGGTAATCTCACTGGTAATGTTGAGATTTTCCATCACCTCTTCCTATAGATAAAGTGAGTGTGATTTCTGTATTTTACATGTATAGTTGCCTATTGTTTTATTAAAACAAGGTAAGTTCTTTGAACAAGTTGTTTGTCTTGCAAATGTCTATCATGTGATCTACAGCTTCATGTATATCATCATGATCATGTTTTCCAACTACTGTTTCTTCTTCGTTGCTTCCACTTTTTGAATTATAGTCACCAGTAATTATCAAGACACCTTGATTTTATGTTTAAGTGATTTTGGACTAAAGATACTGATAGAATTCTTAATTGTATGCATGACTAGGTTCAATGCTTGGTGCATACATTTGAAGAAGAGTTGTATGGAATGGATTCCCTTATATGTGGATCAACATTATCCTATCACAGACAGCATTGAACTTCAAGATAGACCTTGGAATGTTCTTTTTAATGATGAATACAAAGCCATTCTTTTTGATTGTGTCATGTCTGACATAGTGACCCATATAATTTTCTGTTTCTAAATGACCAAAGTCACTCCATTTCAGCTCACCAATATTTAGGATACAGATCTATATGAATTCCAATTCATTTTTAACAACTTCCAATTTTTCTAGTTTTATTTTTCATACAATCCAATTATTAATTGATGTTTGCAACTGTGTTTTTTTTATTCATCTAATTTTTAGTCATGCCCCATCAGCCAATGGAGGTCATGAAGGCTTTACTATATCTGAATCATTATGGTCAATACCACTTTAAGAAGGCAGTCCTTCCTCAGTCATATTTTGAATGCCTTCCTACCTGAGGGACTCATCTTCTGGCATTATCTCTGATAATAATCTAGTTCTGTTCATTAGTTATATAGTGGCTGATAGTGTTTTGATGCTATTTGTAGTCTTTTTGACTGCTAATTACTTGGAAGTGGAGACTTATTTTTTCTTAGTCTGAAAGCTCTGCTGAAACCTGTTTACCACGAGTGACCCAGAGCCATACCTTCCAGAATCACAGCAACACACAAGCCACCACAGTATGATACACTTACTGACAAGTGGTGCCAAAGACGCACTCTCACTTACTGATATCAAGTCTTTGGTGACCCTTTAGGATGAGGAGAACAGCCACTGTGCAGTTCTGAGTGTCTATGGGAGCTGAATGTCCTATCATTCTCCCGTAAGAGAAAAGCCAGAAAAATGGAACTATGGTCTTCAGAAGGATATAGATTTATATTAAGGTTATAGTGAGAAACAATAGTTTCAGCTTTTTACACTTTTGTTTTTAAATGTTTCCAAATTTTATAAAATCCTTTTGGATTTATCAGAGTATATCATCTTAAACTTAAAGAACTTAAGAAATCATTCAAGCCTCAAGTTGTAATATCGAAATATTCTAAAGGCAAAGTATCAAAATAAAAGCTGGTTGACATTAAACCATTTCATGAGGTAACTTATGAGCTACCCATGTGCTTCAGGAAGAAGCTCAAGATGCACTGACAGCATTAGCCAAAACCAAGTCTCCAGGAAATGATGAAATGCCAAGTGAAATGTTTCAACAGGCTGTTGAAGCACTTATCTATCTATTGCAGGAAATTTTGAAGACAGACACTTGGCAAAATGACTGTAAGAGATCCATACTTCTATCTAGTTCAAAGAAAGGTGTCTTACAAACTTTTATCATATTATCTCCAGCATTGTTTCTATCACTAAGCTCATATGCAATTATATCATTGAATTAACTATTATTTAAGTTAAAAATGCATAACATTGTTTTTTTGGGAATGGGGAGCTGCTAAAATGTTGTAAAAGGAGGTCTTGTGAACAAGTGTAAATAATTTTGTTAATACAAAAGTCCGGGATTTGGACCGCAGGTTGCCTCTCCACAGTCTTTGAATTCTGATTCTAGCTTAGAGGAGGAAGAGAAGACCCACTTTTATCAACATGATTCCAATGCATAGCGGCCCTATGCATGGTTTCTGAAGCTATACATCTTCCTGGGAAAAGATAGCCTGTTTTCCCCTCAGAGCAGTTGGTGGGTTTGAACCGCTGACCTTTTGCAGTTCAAGGCTTGCCTGATAGTGTCCATAAAGCTAGAAGATAGACAAGTGCAAAGTTGGGTGAAGAGAAATGCAATATACAATAAGAAAAGGCTATTGGCAAACTCTTGAAGACAGAGGAAGATGCTGAAAGCAGTGTCCATATGGGAATCAATAAGGATAAACGCTATTATCTACATAATCCTGCAATAGTGGTGATCTACCAGGGGAGACCAGGCTGAATGGGTGTGGGAGAGAGAGTAGAAATATACATACTGATAGTGAATTTTTATTATAATAATTTTGCAGAGGGTATTACTACTTGTATATTTATTTATACTGAAAATGAATCCAGGAACGTGGAAAGCATAAGCTATCACAAAACACCTTGAGAAAATGAATCATGGCACCTGGTGATTCAGAAGGATGATATTGAGGGACATGAAGGTCAATTCCATTTCTGACACTGTGCTGGTATCCATGTTTCATGGTTGCTCATCCCTCTGAAGAGCACAGCCTCTTCCTTGGTAATCTGTTCCTCATCGGGAAGCTGTGCTGAAATCTCTTTTATTTGGGTAACCCTCCTAGTATTTTTAAGACAAGTGACATAGCTTCCTGAAGCACGGCACCACACAAATCACCACAACATCACAAACTGAAAGCCAAGTGGTGAAGAACGTGGGGCCAGTTGTGAGGAAGATGCAGGATTGGGCAGTATTTTACTGTTGCCCACAGAGGCCCTGTGAGTGGGAGTCAGTACTCCACAGAATTTAACAGCACGGCCGATGGGCATAGCAGAGCCCACAAAGACAATTCTCTGTATCGTACTTTGGCCATAAAGGCAGGTCTTTCAAGTTCATGAGTGGCCACTTGAGGCTCAACTACTCATCTCTCTCCATCCACTGAAGGAGTGAAGAAAACTGAAGGAGCATGGAATAATTGAGTCCAGTTACCCTTCAAAACCTCTCAAATGGAAAACTAGATGCTTTCCAGCTACTATCACTGAAAACTCTGGACAGGTTCACATAAGCAAATCCTGAATGGGTTGGTAGGAAAATGTAGAACAAAATTCAAATTCATAAGAAAGATTAGACTTACTGTTAAATTGACTGGTGGCACCATCAAAACGATGACTTTTTGTCACCCTTCAGGTTTAAAACTAAATGCACTCCTTGAAGTAATTTTCAGGCCAAAAGTATATATGAGGGGTACTCCCCCAAAAAATTTTTTTGAATTTTTTTCAAAGCCATGCATTTAATATTTTTAAAACAACTATATCACCTTCAAAATACTCTCCATTATATTTAATATAAATATCAAATCTGTGAGTCCATTTTGTAAACATTTTTTAAACTCATCTGTTTGGATCACTGACAGCAGCTCCCTCACTTTTTTTTTCACCTGTTTGATGTCAGCAAATCACTATCCTTCCATGTCCCTCTTTACTCATGGGAAAAAAAGTGCCACAGAGCAAGGTCAGGTGAGTAAGGTGTATGGAGGAAGAGAGACATGCTGTTTGTTGCCCAAAACTGGTGCATTGAGAAGGCTGAGTGAGCAGGTGCATTTTTGTCATGGCAGAACCAGTCCTCTGTCTGTCACAAATCAGGCCTTTTTGTTTGCACAGAACCAAAACCACTAAATTCAGAACCTCTAAATAGAAAGCTTGATTATGAGTCTGACCTGGTAGAACGAACTCCAAATGCACTAGGAGTTAACACATTTTTCAGTTCAAAACTGGGAAGTTGACAGACATCCAGACTGAGGTTTGTCATCAGTTGACACTTCAGCATTTTTGAAACGAGATGATCACTGCAATACTTGAATTTTTCTCATAGCGTTGTCCTTGTAAGCTGTGTTCAACATCACAACAATTTCTGCTGCATTTTCCCAAGCAGGAAACAAAATTTCACACCTGCATGCTGTTCTCTTAAATCAGTCATCACAGAAAACAAAATTCAAGTGAAATAGCTTTTATGAAAAATTTCACTGTGACCAGAGAGAACCTCCCCAGACGATGCCACTGGGTGCACTAAATGTGAACTAGGAAAGTTCCACTCAGCAGTGTTTTCCCATATTTTGGGGGGGCTATGCGCTCTTAGTTCTACAATAAGGACAATAACATCAGGGAGGAATGCATTGCTTATAATAACCATGTTAATATTTAACAATTAAGTTTTTAAATTGCCCTTCTTCATGTGGCTTATAAAACTCATTATCCCAAGTTAATATCTGTCAACCCTTGAATCTATTGTTTAATTCCCCCTCCCTTGTCCTCCCTCCCATCATTATCCAAAAGTCTATTCTCTTTGGACTGAACATCAATGCCTTATATTTTCTTCCTTATAAAAGTGGTCTGGGACAAATCATACAGTGCTTCATGGTGTCATCATTGTTTCTTTGTTTTCAGTACTACATAGTATTCCATTGTGTGTATATATATGTCTTTATTCTTTCTTTTACTGATTGACATTTGAGATGTTTTCATATTATTACTATTGTGAACAGTGTTGCAATAAGCAGAGGGGCGCATATATCCGTTCATCAGCTTTATGCTCAGAAGATATATTGCTGGATCATATGGAATTTCTCTTCCCAGTAGTTTGAAGTAATGACATATCACCTTTAACTATGGTTATACATATTTCAAGTACCATAAGCAGTGTTTGGGCTTTGCAATCTTTTCACAGCTTTTCCAATATTTGTTATTTTCTATTTATTTTTTTTATTATGATTTTTATCATTGATTGAATTGCTGGTGTAAGGTGGTATTTTGTTAAAACTTGATTCTCATCTCTTGGATGGCTCAATATCATGTTTCTGTTTTTTCATATATTTGTTACCATTTGTTAGCATGTTTTCCCATTGTAATTTGGGCTATTTGTTTTATTCTTATTGAGGAATTTGGAAATATAAGCCACTCTACCTAATCCAAGAAAATGTGTACTGCACCAAGTCTAGGTCAGAAAAACCAACTTACCCACTTTCAAATGCCTGGCTCATAGAAACTGTGAGACAATGCTGTTTGCTTTGTTTAAGTCTTCCCTCCCCTCAGCAAAGAATAACCAGCCATTTGTGATCCAAAGAGCAGTCTTCACCTGAGAACAGCATGTAGAAGTATGAGAAAAGAAGGGGGGATGGAGAAGGAAACACGGGGGGGAATAAGGAATATTTGTGGACTGTGGACTGAAAAGTATTTTATATATGCAATTTCCTATGATAGATGAAAATAAGCTTTAAAAAGGAAGTTAAACATGATTTGAAATATTGGAGATCATGATTTATTTTGCCTTTACATTACAAATTGCTTCCAGGTGTAAATCCTCATGGTGCAGTTATTTTGAAGACATCATGATAACCTTTGACCTTTTAAATTGCTACACCTGCCAATTTGGTAGTTAATGCTACCACCAGCATATATAATACATGCCCTCTAGTTTATGCCTTATTTTTATAAAAGTGGAAGATGGACTCTAAGATGACGAAACAATAACTATGAATACAAAAGCAAATGAGTCCAGGTGACTAAGATTAGATTTGGCTATCGTTTTAGAGGTGGCATGAATAGTGCAGGAAGCAAAAATTGTGTTTTTAGCCGGAAGTTGAGAATACTTTTGTTGTTTCTTTTTTTAATTTCTGAAGAAAATTCAGTTGTATTATGAAGTAATAGAAACCGTTTGAAGTTGAATGAGCTATATGGCTTCAACAATAGCAAATAAACTCTGGCAGAGCGTATGGAGCCGTGTGACAGCACGATGTATTGCCATTTTTATTACAAAGCAGAAGCAGTGGCAACACACTCTGACTTGCTCAAAGCTGCCCAATCTGTCCTACTCACCTGCTGTCACTAAAATCCACAGGGAAATACAATCAGTTCTCATTTGGGCAACAAGACCTGGAGGAGAAGTTATGGTGATGAGGTACGAATCCCAAACCCACTGAATCACCAGAGGGATCCAGTTCGTGACCACATTTTGTTAGTAAGGAAAAATCTCAGGGAATTGTGACCATTGGAAGAGAAAGCCAGGGCACTTTCTCACCCCATGTACTTCCTCAACCAGGACCCCCACCCCCACCCCACCCTCATGCCCTTTCCTCCTTGACCAAAGACCACAGCTGCACTGGAAATCCCAACCTGTTCTGCTTTTGTGACCTTGCTTGTGCAGATAAAGTGTAAAGCTATGACACCCACCCTTCTGGGCCCATATCTGCTGGAATGCTAGGTCCCGGGTTGCTGGCTGATACAATTTTCCGCTTTCAAGTTCTTCAAGAGAGTGCTGAGTCATAATTCCCAATCTTGCTGTTAAATTGGTACTCTTGTAGGTAGAGTTGTGACATAAGACAATGTCCTTTGTAGTTCTAGGCCATCTTGTAGTCTCAATGAGCTCTGTAGTTCAGACTGTCTAGCTATTTCTCCTAAGATGCCTTTGAGAAAATCAGTTACAGTGGGAAAAAATATACAACTTATTTAATTGTTAATGGGGATTTAATTACACTAATATCAAAGCAACCCACTACCCTCAAGTCCAATCTGACTCATAGAGACCCTATTGGATATAAAGAGAACTGTTCACTAGTGTTCACAAGATAAAATTTACAGGAACAAATAGCCTCACCTTTCTCTCATGACATGTTTATTAGATTGGAACCACTGACCTTGAGGCTAGCCATCCAATTCATAACCTATGAGACAGGTGCTTCCTCTAAATTCACTCGATTGTCCTACACAACCATGAGTGCTTACTCCATACAACGCAGAATGTGGATCCTCAACGTGGATTGCAAAGTGCAGTCCTTTCCTTTGAGTACTTGATTTATAAAATCTACTCTTTATGGTCATACCCTCCAAAATAAGTAAATAAAATACCAATGTACAACTCTTTGCTAAAAGAACAAACAATTTATAATCTACTTCTTTACGTTTAGGCCACATTCCAGCATAAGTAATTTGCAAAACCTTCTGAAGCTCGAAAAATCAACATCATTTTTTCTAATTGTTAGACTTCCCACAAAGGAGTTCTGGGGAATCACAAGTGATGGATTACGGCAACGTTTGAAGTACAGAACTTCAGTGCCCACCTGAAACCAAAGGGTATCAACATTTGTGTTTACCGTGTGCCCGCCTCTGCGTGAAGAACGACCAGGTTTCAGCAATTCTGACATGTACAGCTGCAGCCAGTCAGCATCTATCATAAATCCTACATTTCTCCCTTCACTGATGTCTTCAGTCCTTCTGTCAGTGAGATAGAAGAATGGCACATTAACCTTCTGTTTCACGATGATAACTGTGTTCTGCTCAGAACTCAGTGCTGTTACATAAAACCAGCACCTAAGCCCCCATCTTCTTGGGGGCCATTAGTAGTTTTGGCTTCCATAATTACTGATGATCCATCATTCTCAGGCTCTTAGCTGCATGCTTCCCCTTCTATGTAAACACTCGTTGCAAGACACTTTTTTCCTTCCATTTCTTCGATTGTAAAAACCAGTCTTGTGGTATTAGCTGCCCTCTCACACTCTCTAGAGAATGGGAATTTTATAAGTCTTTCTGGGCATCAGAAATAAGAACAGAAGATGGAGTCTGGTCTTTGGTATTAAATATATGTATTCTGAAAAGCAGATGAGGACACAGAATCTATTGTTCACTCTGAAAGCTTAGCAAATGACTAAGAATCCTGAGCATTAAGGATCTTGGGCTTAGATGGTCAGAACCTTGCTGATAACTTGGTGACCTCATGTCTATGCCCCAGAGAAACAAACCTGGACAATCTGGTGGGGAGGGAGGGGAAGCAGGGTTTGACCATCTAGACTCTTACCTACTGGAAGGTCAGCTCCCCAAAATCTGCAGTTTCCTAAAGATGGTCTAGAAATCATAGTTGTGAGGGTGTGATGATTCAATTATTTTAACAGAAGGCAAAACGCATGGCCAGAATCTGCAGTATAGCATTGTAGACCTTCAGATGTTTTAAAATATATGTCCTTGAATTTAGACAAAGTGTGTTTTTTTCAAAGGAAAAGTTAATTACGTCTCAGAGAACAAAGATTTATCTCATCAGAAACGCTGGAACGGTCTTAACAACTTTCACTTGTTTTGACAGTTATAATGGGAAGGAAATATTATTGTAAACTTCTACTGACATTAAAGTACATCGTTTCAATAACTAAGCTTTCTAGAATATGATTTATTAGTATTATCATTGTTAGAGCAATGCAGTGTCGAAAGTGCCCAATCCGAATTCTCGATACCAATCTATAAAAGTGTATTTGTTAGCCCCACTTACTTCGATGAAGTGCGAAAGATAGATTCACTTGGAAGCTTCCACAGGGGAACCTGGGTCTGGGGTTGCTTTCTAGTTTGAGAAAAAGCTTTGTGAATTAGAGGTGACCTTTGGGAAAGGGGTAGGGGAAGCACGGCAGAGTCATGAGCGTGGTGAAACTGGCCCCCACACTGATTTAGTACTAACATGATCACACTGCCCCCTTGTCTCCTGAAAGTATTGAGTGCATCTTAAATTTCCAAGACCATTCAGTTGAGCAAATAATAATAGCCAGAACCTGCGCCAAGTACGTGGGATACAAATATAAAGTATACACGATGTTTTTTTGGCCTTGAAGTTGTTGAGAGCATTATAGAGGTACCAAACACTAATAACTAACTTTGTTACTTTTGCTTTTTGTGATCTACGTAGTATTTTTAATTTGTACAGAAAAGAGTTGCTTATCATAGACATTTTGTAAAAATTCTTAAAATACTACACCTTTTCCTTCACACCTTGATTGCAAGGGTCTAACAATTTAAAGGAGACAAATATGTTGATATTTTTATATAAGTTTGTTTATAGAAGGTTTTCTCTCTTAATAAGGAAATGTCTGAAATATCACTGGTCTCCATCTATTGAAAGTAAACTTGTCTTCATCTGTTTGAAGCGAGGTTGTCTCCAAACTCACAACTTCAGATTATGGGACAGAGGATCAAATGCTTAACTGTAAGCAAATTGGCAATATCTGACCACAGCCATCAATAAATTGGCAGTTCCATGGTGGCTTTTGCTCATTCCAGGTGATTATGATTATGGAAGGAGTGCTTTGCATTATCTGATCATGTTCCTCGGCTGTCCATAAAGTTTTCGGTGGCTCTTTTCTCTGAAGTGGGCATCCTGTTCTTTCTCCGTAGTCTATTCTTCCTCCGCAAGCTCTGCTGGAAGCTCACTTGGGATAATCCTGCTGATATTTTAAATAGCACTGGCAGAGCTGCCAGCGTCACGAGCCCCCACAGTGCAGTCTTTAAAAGCAAGGATGGCAAACTTCTGTTTCATGTCCTTTATATATTTTATAAGGAGAGAGCAGTCCCTGGAAAAGGACACCATGCTTGTGGGAAGTAGAGGGTACGGAGAGGAAAAGATGAAAACCCTCAAAGAATGGATCGACAGTGTGGCAGCTACAGTGGTCTCCACAGAACAATGATGGTGAGGCAAGTCCAGGAGCAGGCTTGTTCATCCAAGGATCCCAGTGAGGTAGAATCGACCCAATGACACCGAACGCCAACAATAACAATATGCATTATGCGATATGTAGTTGGGAAACCAGAATGCATCCCAGGTATTTCTATCAGAAAGAATTGAATATAGAGAATGTGGTGCAATCAAATACTATAGGAATTGTAGAATTTCCACACATTGTCTTAAAGACACACTGCAGAGCCGAACCAGAAAACAATAAAAACCTCCCAAGTGTCTTTTGTCCTCTTATTGCATCCAATTGGTGAAGGAGGGGAGTAATGACTGTCTCTTCTCTCTGTCACCATCCTCATGTCTGTGGCTTCCTTTGATGGAGTTGAAAGCAGAACCTAAATATATTTCCCAGAAGGCTTCTAGGCCTTGTGAGACTTAAAAAAACGCGTTTGTGTGCATGTGTGTATATTTTACCGGGGTATAAAAGGCGGACAAATATCAATATCCATTACTAATTAATAATAATAAATGATAATAATATAAATCATGGCTTATTGAATTTGTACTTCATTCTATTCAGAATTCAAAGGATTTCACATGCATTCCCACAGGAACAAAATACAAATATTATGGTTGTAGAATGCAAACCATACACTAATACTATCCTTGTTTTCCCAAATAAAATGCAATTTGAATTTGAGATATGTTAATTTCTTAAAACACCACTAACTGCATTGCCATGTAAATTCCTGTCTAGGTGACTGCCAAGTCTGACTCTGCTTGGATTTTAGGTGGCTTCAACTCTCTGATCAATTGATGGTGCAGAAAGAAATGTATTTCTGGATAATTCAATCCATAGTTTCCCATTGCTACAGAAAGCAACTGGAGCCCACAATTCAGAAAGCGCCTCCAGTCCCAAGATCTTCACTGCTGCTCCTTCCTCCTGTCTGGTTATGTGACACCCCTCACCCCACATTCATGTGGATTTCAAGACTAGGCACTTATTCTGTGACTGAGCAGAGTATTGCAAGATTTTCAGTTTTCAACTTTGCAGAATTAGTATGTGTGCTTTCATAAATGTTCCATCAGTGCCACCCACTGAGACGCCTTCATGGATCTTTCAAGTAAATACAATAAGTCCATTAATAGAGATCTACTTTGGGTGTTGCTGAGAGGGCAGGAGCATGCAATGTTCCTAAACATTGCATAACTCCCTACTGTTCCAAAAAAAATCTTAAATTTTTTAATACCTTTCTTTTACTTCAAAAAACGTGACCATTGTAAGCAAAGGTAGTAGAAATAGGACATTTGAATGAAGAGAGCTAAATAGTAGTACTGAATTTGATATTACCTTGCTGCGCTTTCTGGGTTTGATTCTCCAAATTCAAGTAAGAGACCAACTCTCCTTTCTACAATGTGAGAGTTGGTTGAAGGACACATACAAATTGTTGCAAAAACAAAGGTTATTGCCTCATAGTGACCCTGTAGTTTTCTAAGGCTGAGATGACAAAAGGGGACTGCCACTAAGTTCTTCCTCAGAGAAGCTGGTGGGTGCAAACCTCCAACCATTCAATTAGAAACAGTATTCAACTGTTAGGCACTTATAAAGATGGCAGACGTTACACGTTTTTCACATGCATTATCTCATTTGATCATTTTAACCAACCTATAAAACAGATAGACTACATATTAAATCCTCCTACACAGATGCAGAACCCCTCCCATCCTCTCAGCTTGGACTCGAATGGGATCAGTTGTAACCCAGGCTCCTGAATTTTCAGATGTGGAACATAGGGCTGATACACAGATGCTGTGAAAGAACAATTAAATAAAAGCTATGGTGTCATCAGTTATATATGTCTAATGCCCAAATAAAATGGGCAGGATACTAAATAAATAAAAGAGTTTTGTTGTAGGAAACAGGGACAGAGAAGAGAATTAGGCAGAAAGCTCCCTGGGCACTCTGAGGCCTGGGTAGGAAGGGAGTAGATGAGATGTTCTAGCTGGTATGTCCCAACATCGGGCACATTGAGAAGCAAAGGAAGTGCATTGGTGAAATCTGGATTCGGGCCATTGCTTTTGTTCTCAAACATATCAAGATAAATGGGAAAGTCTTGCTAGAAGTGTAAAGCTTGTTATTAAAATGTGAAACTGTTTCTACTCAGTTTATCCTGATTCTAGGCCTGCGTACTTTGGAAGACACGTTTTTCTATCTCTCTCACCCGTGCATGAGGGATTCTGTGTTCCTGATTTACAACATGTAAAAATGGCTGTTTGGGCATCCGTGAGGGATTAACGTGGTGTTCTTTGTCAGTGTTTCTGGAATCTGGGCAATAAAAAAAGTTGGCAGGGGCAACACAGAACTCTGTGGTGGGTAGAGCCAGGTTCCACATGAACTTCTCAGTGGACAGCCTTGTTGTGTAGAAAACAAGGGGGGAAATCTTGGTGAAGTTTTCTTGGATTTTTCTCATGGATGTGTTTTTCAATTTTCTAAAACTTCTTCACAGTAGGCCCTCATGATCACCTTGTGTTCTCTGGGAGGCTGCATGAAGAGTAGTATTTGGTATCCCCTCCAAAGTTCTTCATGACCATGGGAGCGGACCTCATGGCCAGCCTTTGACTAGCCCAGCACATCCCTTGGCACTGCTGTTTTGACTAAATCTTTTTTATTTGACACCACCCTAAGGAGACTGAGACCAGTGTATTATTGGGAGAATTGATCTCTACTCATACACTCATTGCAAAGACAAGGTCAAACATGTTTTATTTACAATAAGCCTACTCCCGGGAACCTCTTACATTATTTTGCCATGAATTCTCATGAAAATCCCACAAATGACATGCTATTGTCCTTTTAAATAAACAAAGAATATGAGGACCTAAAACTGAAGTTACTATTTTGAGATCTCACAATTTTTAGATGATAATGGCAAAACTGTCTGACTCTAAATTTCAAATCCAGGTTTTTCCACTACGCCAAACTAACGAACGAAGGACTCTATTTCACTCCTTTGGTCGCTCGCCCGTCCACTGTCCACACCTTTATTAGGCAATTCTTACATTCAGTCGGAGACCCTTACCTTTTAGGTCTCGCATCAATGAGAAACACGGAATATTTATCACATAAAGATGGTGAAATGCCTTTCATGTCAATTTCAGGTTACCCCAGCATATGACAGTATTCCATTTGGATGTTTTTTAAATGCAAATTAAGGGAATTTCTACCAAGAGCATGCCTCCATTTTTTCATTTTTGGTTCATAGCAGAATATACCGAAAGCACTAGAACTTTCTCCTCGCCTATAAAATCGAAGACATTCTATCTAGCACACCTCCTAATCAGAATGTACTTTTCCCCTCTTAGGGCGAATGTCCCAAATCATAGGCCATTGGAAATTGAAATGACTCGGTCATGAATTGAAGGTACAAATTATGATCTGTTACAAGCAGTTAGGATAAAGATGATCGAAGAGATCATTTCCAAGATTGTTGCTTACCGGAAAATTACATTTGGTTGAGGGACTTCCCAAAACAGTATAGCCTGTTCATTTGCAATCAACCTCGTGTCCTCTCACAGGAAGATAAAAAAAAGTATAATGGAAAATTGTGTCATTCACCCGATGCAGGGAGTTCACTCAGCAATTGTGGCTTATTATATAACAGCTAGAAAAGAGACCACACAGTATCTATTGGAATGCCACAGACTTCCTTACAAAGCCAGAGCCCTGTTTTTCAGTAGCATGAAGTAAGTGTCCGCTATCAGTGCTAAATTTCAAGAATGGACATCCCACTGTTTAGGAGGCCATTTCCCTAAATGAGGGTATTTTGGCGGAACTCTAAGAGTACCCGCATATCCTCAGTAGTCTTGATGTGAGCCATGCCCACTGTCCATCCATCATACGTGTACATTGCCATTGCAGCCTGTTCACCTATTGTCTTTTCCAGAATGACAGTGATGTTAAGATCCTTTTTACTTAATAATTGTTTATTCCTCTTAAGCGCATCCCCTCTAGTACTTAATTATGGCTGAGATTCTCTCCCTGAATTCTCCAGTACTGGCTGCTGTCTGCTTTTGCTAGAGAGGATCAAAATTTTTAAAAAAATGATATCATATATCCTGGATATCAGATATAGAGAAAATATTTTTTTCCTTCTCTTGTAGAGAGGAGGCCTTTTTGTCCACCGCCCAAGTGATTCCCGTTTGTCTGCTGCCATCTCCTCTTTGGCAATGTCTCTGTGATAAACTGCCCAATTTCTCCAAGCTTTCATGGTCCCTGCTGCTCTGCTTCCCATTAACCGTGTGTGTTTCTGCTTGTTGTCTCCAGATGTATTCGTTAGCATTTTTCCAGTTGAATCTCATCCTGTTATTTCTTGCTCAGATTGCTAACCTCTCCAGGGGCCCATATGCTTCCACATTTCTTGTGCCAAAATCGCAGAGCATCTTAATACAAACCTTCCTTCAAAGTCTTTACACCAGCCAAAAGCATAGTCTCAGTGGACTGCCAGCCTGATTTACAACTAGCCCTGTCTCAGTGTAATAAACTGAGGACCAGGTTTGGAGGCAGACAGCCTTGGAAGTGACTCATAGCCCTGCCACCTCCTCAGTGTATGACATCAGGCAAGATCATAGTTCTTGAGCCTCAGTTTCCTCATTGGCATCGTAAGAATGAGAGCTACGCTGCCCAGTCAAATGTGAGATAACGATGCTTATGCACCTCTCATATTTCCTGCCTGACATACTCTTCCCTGGAGGGCAGAGTAGAACTAAAATTGCTGCTGAGCACACAAGAAAAAGAGGCTTCTCATTATGTGCTAATGAGATGGAACACAAGAGGGGTGTGTGTGTCTTTGTATTGGATTAGATTCTCTAGCGAAGCGAAACCAGTGTTGTTTGTATGTATACAAAAAGAAGTGTATATAAAAATGGATCACACAACTGTAGAAGTGGGTAGGTCCAGGAGAAAGTCTTTGGGTCAGACATAAGCTGAAGATTTCTTCTGATTCCTGTAGCTGCGGGGCCTGAGGGACCGGAAGAAGGAAGACTAAACCAGTAGAATACAGGCTGGTGGATGCTGAGCTGACTGCATCCATCGGAGAAGGGCCAAATAAAACGCAGTTGGCTGATAGCTCCTTGTATCCACTGACACTATAAGAGGAGGTTGCCGAACCAGAGGCGGATCTAAATGCAACAGTAAAAGTCGGTGAGCTTCCTCATACTGTCGATTTATAATGAGTACTCCAATCCTTGAATGAAACCTCCCTGAAGCATATCAAGGTTGTGGCCCTTTTAGGGGAGTTTATTCATCCCCCAACTGCTTGACTGCTTCACAGAGAACCCAAGCATAGAGTTACCCACACCATGCTAGATCATATCATGGGGTAGGTAATTCTGGTCTACCTAAGTTGACATAAAGCCTAATGATCATAGGCATTAACAAAATCACTGTGTTGAAGAATTCCCGAACAAATTCATAAACAATTGATGACTAAATACAAAACAAATCATCTGGCAATGGTCTTCTTCTATTTTGTTGAGAATGTTTTATTTTATTGGGAAGGTCCCAGGTCCATGCACATCCTATGCTTATAAATACTTGCAAGTCTGCATGATACTCTCTGTCTATAGTGTGCCAATCCCATCCCACACCTGTGCCACCTAACACACTTCTATCCATCCTTTAATGAGAAAGCCTAGCATCATCGTCTTCAGGAAGCTGCCCTGGCCTCTACAGAATGAATGAAAGACAGGTGGATGTCTCTGGGCTTCCACAGTAGCTTCTGAAGTATCACTGAAAGCACAAGCATGGTGCTGTCAATGAGCTTACATGGTAGGGGAGATTACAGGAAAATTGGAGCTAACAACCCTGAGGACAAGAAGAAAATGTCCTGAACTTGATTGTGGTGATGAGTGCACACAATTCTTCTTCCCTTGATCGAACACTTGAATTGTATGATATGTCGCATATATATACCAACAAGACTGTTTATATTATAAAAAGAAATGTTCCAAAATTGATTGCAGTCATGATTGTACGACAACTTTTGATGTATGTGAATCATTTATTTGTATTAACAAAAATCCTATGACTTAGTGAATGGCAAGTCCAACATGATGAATTTTAGGCTTGTGCCTAGGGGCAGAGAGAGACCTACTTTATTAAAATGTTCTTTACTGTGTTTTCCACCCTGACTTGCCACCAAGACCATCCTTCGCTGTGCATCCCATAACTTAAATAGAAGGAAAGAAGTCTGCTTGTCTTGATCATGCTGTTTGTTTGAATGATCAGAAACTGAGGAGGCAAAGTAGCAAGACAAGATGTATTTGCTATGATTTTGTGCAAATGGAATGAATTCCATTAGTGCATGGAGCATTCTCCTGGGATAGGCCAACTTAGAGACAGGCAAGCCTGCACCTTCCCTTGTTTGAACACATTGCCAAGTGAAGAGCTCTCTGATATGTACATAGTTCCTGAGCTTCTTAGAATGTTCTTCCTAGATCATCAACGTTCAGAGGGCTTCCTCTTAACTTACATAAAGTAACCCCCATCAAAATTAAGTATAAAACTTAAAGTACCCCCATGTGTTAGGCTGAGTCGACTAAAGAAACAAATCCAGAGACACTCATGTTTTGTGTAAGACAGAGTGAAATATCAAGAAGTAATTGTGTATCAGGAAAAAATCCCAGCCAAGTTCAATTCAAGTCCACATGTCTGATACTAGTCCATAAATCCCTCTTCAGACTCACGCAGCCACAGGCCATGATGCAGAAGGCAGGAAGACCACAGTCAGGTGGGTGAAGATTTATGTGGATCCAATGGCGGTGGCCTCATCCTGGGGATTCTGCAAGTCTTGGGTAGCTCCTCAACAATGAAGGCAAGGCAGAGAGAGCGGAGGAGGTTCCCAGGACCCTCCTTGTACTCACAAGGAGGAGTCATCAGGCTGTGACCTGACTGACAGGCTAGACTTCACATATACACTTTTATATCTCCAAATTTACACAAAATTAAGTAACTATCACACTCCATTCCCCAGGTCACTCCTTATAAGAACGACAAAATTTACTTTGTTTATAGCACATATACCTTTTATGTGCTGAAAAAAAATTTACTTATTTCTACCTTTGACTTTAGAGTTTTGGTCTCATGAGAATAAAGTTTCTTAGTTTCATTTTAATTGTAAGTATTATGGAACTGATGGATTTATTACTGACAGTATAACATTTTTTACACTTCACTTCCTAAAATAACCAGTAATGATCAGTCACTACCTCTGTGCTAGACACTGGCTGATGTAGGGAGAAGAGTATGGCTAATTGAAGAGAAGAAGACGGAAGGGTTGTAATGAGGCAATAGATATGAGGTGACCCAGAAATTGTGAGGTAAAGTGCAAACATGATGTAATGAGCAAAAACTACATGTTTTAAAGAAGTACTTACTTTTTGAGATAATGAGTTACAATAAAGTTAAGGCCAGTCCTACTAAGTGCATGCAATTCATTATGCCAGCATTAACCCCGGGGTGTAGGTGAGAGATTTCTTGCAAGATCCATTTTCCCCTTGTGTAGGTAGTCCTGAATCCTTGGGCAGCTGTTTAACTTGAACTAGAGATAGTATTGTAGAAAAGATCAGAATACCAGGTTACACATCCTTAGCTCTCTTAAGCCTATATAAAACACAATACCAGGTTATGAATACGGCTCTAAATTAACATGTGCCACAAGTGACAGTTCATTGATGTTTTCAATTATAGAAAACCCAGCATGTTATCATGATTACACATGACTTGTAGCAGTCATTATTCTTCTCGGTTTGGTTTCCCCAAAATCTTATCCCCTCTGGATGGTGGAAAAGGGACAAAGAGAAGCAAAGGGCTTAAGTAAGATACAGTGTTCTGCTTTGGGATGGGTTCTTAAGACATGTGACCAAACATATGAACAAAGAATATAAGAATCACATTGAATGCACTTAAACTCAGGTAATGCTCCATTGTTAGAAGCTTCTTAACATCTGGGAGAGAGAATGGAAGACGGTTGCCCATCAGGTGCTCTCAAATCAAGCAATGTCATGCAGGGCTCTAATCACGAAAGACTGAAGAGTGGATCTTTCCGTGAGAATCCCTAAGGTCAAAGCAGTGACTCAGATGCTCCAAAACTACAAAATAAGATCATGCGTTATGTATCAAATTTAGAACCCACATTTTAAAAATTCATTTAATTTTAGATGTGTTCCTTACTTGCAAAGACACACCCACCCTCATACGTTGCTAAAGGAGAACATAACCACTTTAAAAGACCCAGAGAATCCAGGACAGATGATCCCTTTAGAACGAGTGGTGAGAGTGGCGATACTGGGAGGGTGGAGGGACGGTGGGGTAGAAAGGGGGAACCAATTACAAAGATCTACATATAGCCTCCTCCCTGGGGGACGGGCAACAGAAAAGTGGATGAAGGAAGATGTTGGATAGTGTAATATATGGCAAAATAATAATAATGGATAAATTATCAAGGGTTCATGAGGGAGGGGAGAACAGGGAGGGAGGGGGAATGAGGAGCTGATATCAAGGGCTCAAGTAGAAAGCAAATGCTTTGAGAATGATGATGTACAAGTGTGCTTGACACAATGGATGTATGTATGGGGTGTTATGAGTTGTATGAGCCCCCATAAAATGATTTTTTTTTAAAGACTATTTTGAAAAGACACTGCAACCAAAATAATTTACAGCTTTTATGGAATTCTGAGGCAAGGACCAGATAAAGAGCCCAAATTTGGTGTGGCACTGCCTTTAGTGCCAAGTGATTCTTTGTATCTATCAGCAGTTCAAAACCACCAGCCCACTCCATGGGCTCAAGATGAGGCTTTCTATGCCCATCACAAGTTACAGCCTCTGGAGCCCTCAGTGGCCATTCTAAGCTGTCCTCTTGGAGCATTGTGAGTTGGAATCCACTCCATGGTAGTAATTTGCTTTTCTTGGTCTCTATTTATGTATCCATAGATTGTCTCACTGACTCTCCCCTTTGTTTCTCTTTCCCGATGGCAAAATATCACTCTGCTGTTAATCCAAGGTGATTAGTAGAAGAAAGGGCATTTGCAGAAGCAGAGAGCAACAGGTACCCAGAGAGTATGTCCTCAGAGCCAATAAGACAGAAAATAGTCTAAAGCTTTGGGCCAGAGTTGCCCACTTTGGGGACCAGAAAAACTGACTTGTATACCTAGTGGAATGATGGACAATGATAAGATTGGATTCTCAACTGGATTCTCCCTATGTTCTGGTAGCTGCTAGTTAGAGGCTCAGTGTTATATCTTGTCCACCCTGCCCTATTCTTCCACCGGCTTGACCTCGATATTTAATCTCTAGCTCAGAAACTCCAGGATCAAAGCTTCAGAAATGAAGTAAAGCATTAGTTGGAGTAGACAAAGAGATAGATAAATGAACTTTACTTACATAAAAATGAACTTTAAGCCAGTGCCTATTCTGCATAGTTACTGTGATAATCTCCAGAGTAGAGGGAAGAGATTCTGACTGTCAGGACTCAGACTATGGGTGGAATATAGAAAATATATTGGCCAACTGTGTTAGGTTGGTTGACTAGAGAAACAAGTCCAGTGACAGTCATCTATGTGTAAGGAAAAACACTTTATACCAAGAAGTAATTGTAGATCAGGAAAACAGCCTGACCCAGTCCAACTCAAGCCCATAAGTCTGATAGTAGTTCATGTGTCCCTCTTCAGACTCATGTAGCCATATTCAATAAAGCACACAATGTAGGAAGATCATAGACCCGTGGGTGAAAAGGCTTGTGGAGCCAATGGCAGTGGAAGCAACACAGGACTGGTGCAGGTCTCAGCTTGGTTCATCAACCGGAAGTTGAAGGCAAAGAAGGAGAGGGGAGGCTCCCAGGTCCTTCCTTATGAGAAGGCCACGCCCACAAGGAGGCACCAGCAGCCTGTGACCTTATTGAGGAGATAGACTCCACCCCTACACTTTATTTATCAAATTGATATGGAATTATATAACTACCATGCCAATCAGAATAAAATGTGACTACTTTGGTTTCTGTACCTATCTTTGTATCAGTCATTCAAGATATTTCATGCAAGGTCAGATCCATTGGCGTCAAGCCAAATATTTTGAAACCAACTCTTCAAGAGTGGAAACAAGAACTATGTATTGAATAAAAAAAGTATTAAAAACAAACCCTTTCCAGGTGATTTTGATAGTCTGGTGTACGGTCTTTCTTTGGGAAATAGTGCAGCAGTCCAGCAAGGTGGACATTTCACGTACCGCGAGGATGCACCTTCTCAGTATCGGGCTCCTCACTGGTCACTCCGTCAACATCCTGAGCGCTGACTTTATAGGTTTCCACCAGCTACACTTAGGGTAGTTGTTAAACTTTTATTTTCACTTTCCATCAACTGTTCCTAATAGACTGCCTCAAATGGATGGTTCATTCTGTCTATATTGTATTATAGAAATGTTTTAGTATGAATTTCACATCTGCGAAAGTCTTTGCCTTTTCTGTACTGTAGATTTCAGCTCATGTTTTGAACTAAATAGAAATGTGCTTTAACACCTGGTCTGTGATATCTTTTGGAATCCATTCAGAAACCTGCTACCTCTTATGCATAATTTAAAAATATGGGCACCATGTGTCATTTAACGGAGGAGAAAGCACCCACTGCAAACTGACCTTGCTTGCTTTTTAATTCAAGTGCTAGGCTAAGCTAATTGTCACTGAGAACAAAATAGCATATCTTGAAGGGCTATTCCGCGGAATCAACCCCAAAGTCCTGATCTCATCTTCCACGGTTAATTGACTTGACCAAGACCTGTTTTTGATTAAAAAAAAAAACATTGTGTAAAACCGGCAATGATTCTTTCTTTGCGATGCTCTATTTGACTCTCAGATGGAGAGTTTCAGCAGACAAAATTCAATTATTTTGCTCCTTTTTTCCCACCCGGAAATATTTTATATGTAGGAAGAGCCAAAACACTTTAGGAAGTCTAAATGCCTAGGTTTAATGTTCATTTTTGGAATTAGTTAGAGGTCATTTGGGGGAAGAATATATAACACACTGAGTACTATTTTTTCTGCTTAGAAATAGATGCCATTACATTTGCATTATTTTGTGGGGTTTCCACATATTATAGAAATTGCCATAACAAAATATTATAAAGTCGGGGTTTTATAAGAACACATATTTATTATCTAACAGATTTGGGAAGCTGGGAATTCTAAATCAGAGTGTCGGCTATGATGATTCATTTGGAGGTGTTGAGATCAAAGCCCTGGGAGGCCTCCCTTCTAGATTCTGTAAAATCACAGGACATCCTACCTATGCCACTCCATTTTCTTCTCTTTGATAAGGATACCAGCCATCTAAGATTGTGAAGTATCACAGTGATATGGAGTTGGCTACAGTTCATAAAGAACTTTGGAATACAAAATGAAATGTTGCCCAGCCCTGCACCATTCACGCAATTGCCAGAGTTCCAGAATTTGGCATCAAACTAGAGGGAAGATTTGTTAACAACCTGGGATGGGAAGGTGACACAACCCTAAATGCTACCAGGAAGGAGGACTTGATGCACTTACTAATGAAGATCCAGGTCTATACTCTGCAGGCTGATGTGTATCTCAATGCAAAGAATATCAAAACACTCAGAACTGGACCTACAAGGAACAGGATACGTGGAGAAAGGGTTGACGTGGTCAAGGACGTCACATTGCTTGGATCCACAACCAGTGTTCATGGACACTAAATCAGATGACCTGTTGCCTTGGGCAAATCTGCTGTACAAGACCCCTCATGATAATGCTTTCAAAGAGGGCACCTGACCTAACCAACCATGATCTTTTCAATCTCCTCATATTCATGTGAAAGTTGAGCATTGAATAAAGATCAAAGAGTAATTGATGACTTTGAATTATGGTGCTGGCAAAGAACTTCACAAGCACCGTGGACTAGCATAAAATTTAAAAAACAAACAAACAAAAAACAACTTTGAAGACGTACATCTCAAATGTGCCTGAGGAGGAAGGATGGTGACATTTCCTCATCTTTTTAGTGTTATCCAGAGATATCAGTCTCTGGAAAGGAGACTATGCTGGGTAAAACCGAAGGGCTGCAAAAAGGAGGAAGACCATTCCTAATGTGAACTGACACAAGGGTTTCGGCTCTCAGCTGAAATATAACAATGGTGAAAATGGAACAGGTCTGGCTTCTGTTTCCTTTTCTTGTGCATCAGGATAACCATGGGTTGGAACTTACTTGATGGCACCTAACAGCCAAAATAATATAAGTTCTCTCCATGGGGTCTTTGTTCTGTTAGCTGACGTTGAGTCAGTTCAGACCCGGAGTGATTAGATACCAACAAAACAGAACAGTGCCCTTTCCTGTGTCATCTCACAGTTATTCCTATGCTTGTTATACACATTGCACCAATCCATTTTGTCATGGGCCTTCCTATGTTTCATTGTCCCACTACCTTAGCAAGCATGATAACCTTCTCCAGGAAATGAATAATGTGTCCTAAGGATGTAAGATTAAGTGAGGTCTTCTTTGCCTCTAAGGAGCACTCAGGCGAAATTCTTTCAAGACAGATTTGATTGTCCTTTAAATAGTCCATGCTAGTTTCAATATTCTTAGCCAGGACTATAAGTCAAATGCAGTAATTTTTCATAGGTCTTCTTTATTCAATGCCCAACTTTCTCATGTATCTGAGGTGATTGAAAAATACCGTGATTGGGTCAGGCAAATCTTAGTCCTCAAATTAACCTCTGAGGTTTAAAATAATCTACAGAGGTCTTATGCAACAGATTCATACAATTCAATTTATCATTTGATCTCTTGACTGCTCCTTCCATGAGCATTGATAGTGGATCCCAGTAAGACAAAATCCTTGACAATTTCAATGTTTTCTTCCTTTATCATGAAGTTTACTATTAGTTCAGTTGTGAGGATTTGTGTCTTCTATACAGAGTGATCCATAAAATAATCATCCATAAAATAGGCAGCAATCCTAGCTCTTCATAAGCAAGTGTTTACAATTCTCTTCACTTTCAGCAAGTAAGGTTATGTCATCTGCATTTCACAGGTTGTTAACAAGCCTTCCTCCATCCTGATGATGTATTTTTTGTCATATAATCATGATTCTCTGATTCTTTGCTCAGCACACAGACTAAATAAATATGGTGGAAGGATATCACCCCAACTCACACCTTTCCTGATTTTGAACCATGTAGTATTATTTTGTTCTGCTTTTTCAACTGTCTCATGATCCATATACAATTTCTGCATAAGTATAATGTAGTGTTTTTAAATTTTCATTCTTCTCAAAGCTGTATATAATTTTTGATGCATACAGTCAAGTGCCTTGGTATATGCAATGAGACAAAAGTTATTCTGTTTCTGGTATTCTCTACTTATAGCCAAGAGTCATACGGTATCAGCATTGATATCCCTTGTTGCACGTACATTCTGAATTAAACCTGAACCTCTAGCAACTTTTGGTCAATGTACTGCTACAACTGCTGTGGGAAGGTCTTCAAAAATCTGCTAGTATGTGATAGCTGTAATACTGGTCTGTGATTTGCGTATTCTGTAAGGTCAGCTCTCTTTAGAATGGTATAACTATGGGTCTCTTCCTGTCGGTTAGCCAAGTAGCAATATTCAAAATTTCCTGGAACAAAGGACTAACTGCTTCCAGAAAATTCATGTGCTTGTTGAAACATTTCAGTTGGTGTCCCACCAATTCGTGTAACTTGGTTTTTGGCTAATGCTATCATTGCAGCTTGAACTTTTTTCAGTAACCTTGATTTTTGCTCATATGCTACTTCCTGAAAACGTTGAATGCCAGCTAGTTCTTTTTGCTAAAGTGACATTGTAGTATTTTCTTTAGTGTTATGCATCATTCAATAACTTTTTCCAGATAAGCTTTTAATATTACAACTCAAAGCTTATTTTACTTTGTCTTTTCAAGCTGCCATTTTAAATTGTCTACTCGGCTTTTCCTTCATCACTCCTTCCATTTGCCTTAGCTGCTCTGTGATTTAAAGCAAATTTCAGAGTCTCTTACGGCATCCACTTTGCTGATTTCTTTCTTTGCCTTCTTTTTAATGACATTTTCCTTTCTTCATTAATGATGTACTTGATGCCATCCCACAGATCACTGGGTCTTCTATCATTAGTCTTCAATGACTCAAATATGTCCTTGATGTGCTCTTGAGATTCAGGTGGGGTAGACTTAAGGTCAAATATGAGTCTAGGGGACTTGTTTTGATTTTCTTCTTCTTCAACATGAACTTCCCTGTGAGCAATAGATGGTCTGTTCCATAGTCAGCTTTTCGCCTGGTTTTGGTTGCTTACATTGAACTTCTCTATTATCACTTCCAACAGGTGCAGTCTATATCTGTGCATAGTCAATTTCTGTGTATTCCATTCAAATGGACGTGTCTATATGAATAGAGTTGTCTCTTGGTTGTTGTAATAAGTCCTTGCCCTTGAAAAATTCTATTATATAATGTCCAGCTTCCTTCATATCATCAGTACCAGATTGCTTCATCTTTGTCTCCAAATCTTGTATTCTAGTTGTCAACAATTACTAATGCATCTTAATTGAACACTTGATTAATTTCAGACTGAAAATATTGGTAGACATTTTAAACATCTCTATTTCTAGGTATTTTGGTTGGTGAATAAATCTGAAAAATAGTTGTATTGATTGGATTTTCTTGAAGATGGCTAGATATAATCCTATCACAGATGCCATTGTATTCAATATAGATCTTGAAAAGCCCATTTTAAACACAATACGAAGCCATTCTTATGGCACAGTAAACCACCCGATTATCTGATTCAAAATGGCAAATACTTGTCCATTTAAACTCATTAATGTCTAGGATATCAATCTCTGTGCATTCCATGCCATTTGGATGACTTTTAATTTCTGTGATGCAACCTCTGTACATTTCAAGTTCTGATTACGTATTGATTTTAGGAACTGTTTCTTCTTGAGTTGTGCCCCAGGCACAAAGGAAGACCCCAAGGTTTCACTTCCACAGGCTGGACTCCATTCGCATTGCCATGGTCCACTGTACTTGGATAAGGCAGCAGCTCCTCCATCCCATTTTGAGTGCCTTCTGACCTGAGGGGCTTAACATGATCTCTGATAGTGCTGTGCTTCCATTCATTAGACCTCTAGTATGTGAGCCGGTGTAGATGTTATGTAAGGTTTTAATGACTACTTCATCCAAAGTGGGCAGCTAATTCCTTCTCCTGAGTTTATTCCTAGACTGGAAACTTGTTTGAAACCTGTCCACTTTGGATAACCTTGCTGGCATTTGAAATGCCAATGACATAGTGTCTACCATCACAGCAACAGAGAAGTGGTGGTGGTGGTGGTGGTGGCAGGTGGCTTTTGTGAATCTAATAATTCTATCATTAAACTAGTCACTGATATCGAATTTATAATGTTTCTGAGACAGGGACAATATAGGTATATGGGAAAGCTTTTTAGATTAAAATATATAGGATGTTCACTTTTACATCTTAAAATTTTAAGTGACCATCTCCTGTTTAATACAACAGTGGGGTTTAGACACCAGGCACAGAATTCAGGCCTTCTCATTCAGTACAGCAGAAGGACTATGTCTGCAGAACAAAGACATGTTTTCAAAAGCTAGGAAAATAGGAAAGTGTCATGTATATAATAGTTAAATTACCTTTTCTTGGGCAACCTTGAAAACAAGAAATTTGAATAGAAGACCAATGATTTCCAATCTTCCTCTTCTTGCACCCTAGAGTAGTACAGCTTTACGTCTAACGGAGAATATTAGTGCCTTTAATCTGAAAAAGGTTTGTTCCCAGTGAAGCCTGACTTACCGTACTTAGTGGCTTTTCCAACTCAGGCCGTTCTGATGTGGCCTCTGTCGTGTGATCCAGCTACCCTATAGCATGGCACAGGTCACCAAAAGCTGAAAATAAACTTGGCGAAACCCAGTCATTGTTTCTTTATATGTGTAAAAGTTCCACATGAACACAAAGTAGTGTTTTGAAATGCAAAATTAGGACTCACCCCACACTAATATTACTAATAACATCTTGAAAGACCAGGTGCATTGACAAGTACAAGATTTATAACATCAACATATCTTTTGAGGAAGCACAATGCATGCCATAATAAACTTCAAAGAATGTTCAAGAACTAATAGGAAATGAGTAAAACGAAATAAATGAACGTCCTATGACCCCCGACCACCACTATCATCACGATGATTTGTCCATAGCCATGCTTTCGAAGACACGAAGCCTACAATGCAAGTCTCGCCTGGGCTCTGGGGGCAAAGTCTACGTTGTACTTTTTGTGTTTCCTCTGTCGCCCAGATCTGCTGTCTCCTTCTCATGCACTAGCCACTTAATCAACACTGTGATCCCTGGCTTGCTGGTTTCACACACATCAACTTTAAAAGAACTCTATCTTCACAGAAGCACCAGATGCTATCATATGGAAGACATGCCAATAATAACAATTTATATTTATTAATTTTATACAAGTCATTATACCTAAGGAACAGGTAATATTAGCTTCTGATTTTAAAGACAAGAGACTGAGGCATAGCAATAAAAGTGACTTGCTCAGGGTAAGACTTCAGACTCAGGATATTAATTTCTAAGTCCCCCCAATCTTAATCATTAACCTTCCTTAGAATCCCCTCCCCAAAGCGAAATTCAATAGTTCAATTCTGAGTTCATTAAGTTTACCAGGATAACAAAGAAGATTTCCAATAAGCAAAATATTCAGTGGATAAACCAGTGATGCATGTAAGAGAAAAATAACCTATGACATTTTTATTAAAAAACCTTTTAAGGAGTCCTGGTGGCAATATGGTAAATGCTCAATTGCAAGCTGAAAGGTCAACAGTTTAAATTCACTTACCCAATTATCGTGCAGGAAAGAAGATGTAGTGATGTGTTTCTGTAAGAATGATGGGTTAGAAACCATACGGGTAGTTCTCCTTTGTCCTGCAGGTTGTCTATGAGTTGCAATCAACTTGACAGCATACAACAACATAACTTAAGCTTTTCTTGGCTTTTGGTAAAAATATATCATAAAAAACTAAAATTTGAATTAAAATTGTATCATTTCAAATAACGTTAAAGTAACTTCTAGTACTTAGGCACATAATAAACCTTATTCATTACTTATGCCATCTAGGAGTCCCTAGGTAGGGCAAACGATTAATCTGCTTGGCTGTTAACTACAACTGTGCGTTTGAATCCACTCACCAGCATCTGGGGAAAAAGTCTAGTTATGTACTTGCATTTCTAAAAAATCAGCTATTGAAGAACCTATGTATGAAACACCATTCCACAAAAACACACATAGGGTATCAGGGTTGGACTAGTTAATTGTCCTTTAGTGTTAATAAAGTTTTCAAAGCAACCGAGCTTGGAATGGAATGCCTTTGTGTAGGTCCTCCATATCGTTTGATGTATTAATGCTATGTTAACTATGATGTCACTATCATGCTTACTGAATACAAGAGCTTACAGATAGCAAAGTACTTTAGTATTTTGTGCAATATTAAGGAAAATATGCTGATAACATGAAATGGCATTCCAAGGATTGCAAGATAAGTTTAATTTCAGACATGTTAAAATGTGAGAAAATATATGCTATAATTAATTAAATATAGTAACTTTCCATTATCTTGTGAAATCATTAGTTTAAATATCTTTTTATTACACAAAGTAAAGATAATCTAACTTCTATACTTATTCAGTCATGGTGAATAACATGAATTTTAGATGTGAATTTAAAATGTTTCAATGGGAATTAGGTGAAAGTTGATAAAGCAGAAAAGATCATTTTAGATTCAATAATTTGAAAAATATTTAACTCATCCATGACTATTCCCTTAAAGTATTATCACTTGTCCCATTCTTGGAATTTCCTATTTTCACTCCTCCTACTTTTCTAACACTCTATACGTTGTTCTAAAGTGAATTCTGCTATTTTAATCTTAAATGATTGACTCTTCTAACCAATAGGTGACTTCCATCCTAAGATGGACTGTGGATCATCATTTTGGTGAATTCCACCACTCTGTCTGACCACTGAACCTATTTTATAATTTTGAGTTATGTTTCACAATGTTTCTCCCACTCGATGAAGGACCTCATGACATGATCTCTTTCAGAAAGTTAGTAGTGGTAACTGGACACCATGGAGTTTTGGTTTCAGGGTTGTGAAGACTTGTGTTTTCACGGTTCATTCATGCACCAGAGTGATTATTTCCATATATCTTTGGATTTTCATCACTCATTTCTCTGGATCAGGAGGTACCAGTAATAGCTCCTAAAATGGGCCCTTGTGTGATTTTAAGGCCCTAATCACAAACAACCAATATAGAATGCAAACAAGAATAATAATAAATATCCGCCTGAATTATGTTAATCCAATTGGCCTGGGTGTACCCTGAGACTCTCGTCCTAATTCCCCAGACCCAGGTCCTCATTCCCTCAAGTTATTTGGTTATGTCTAAGAAAGTTTTGTAACTTTACCCTATGGATACTCTACAATATCCAGGGATATATTTTAAAGAAAGGTAAATACACATGTAAAATATTCCTCTTTCAAGCATACATATGCATGGATGTGTTAGGCAGGGTTGTTTGGAGAAACAAAACCAGGACACTCATGATTATATATACCGTACATACACGAATATAAGCCAACCGAGAATAAGCCGAGGTACCTAATTATTACCTGGGAAACCAGAAAAACTGATTGGCTTGAGTATAAGCCTAGGGTGAAAAATGCAGAAACTATTCGTGAGTTTCAATAATCAAAACAAATGAAAATAAAATTACTAAAAATTGAGACATCAGTGGGGCAATGTACTTAAATATTTATTTTAAATAAAAGGACAATAAGTCATTTAACATTAGTAAGCCAGCACAGTAAGTAGAAAATAGGTTCAACAAAAACAATAAGGTATAAACAATGATATCTTAAGACTACTATTCCCTGAGCTTAATCAGCAACCAAGCTAAAAGGTCAAGAGTTAAACTCCTTCAAAACTGGATTCCTCATCATCATCTGTATCCCAATGCAGAGCTTCAGCTGGTGTGAGGCCATCATAGACACTGTCCTCACTGAGATCGCTGTCATCACCATCACTGCTGTCATTTTCATACAAAGCGCAGTCTTCACTGCCATCCATAGCATTACTAATACTACATTTCTGGAAGGCACGTCGCACCATGTCTTCTGGAATGTCTTCCCATGCATCTCGAACCCACTTTGCTATTAACTCTATGTCAGGCTTCATGAGATTTCCTCCTTTTCTTAGTCATGCCTGACCAGATGACATCCATTCATGCCACTGACCCGTGTATAAGTTGAACCCCAGTTTTTCAGCACATTTTTTGTGCTGAAAAACTCGGCATATACATGAGTATATATGGTATTTTAAAAGGGCAGATGTATACAGCACAAAGGAATATAAGAGCTAGTTAGTCCACACAGCAGTACAGAGGGCTCAGTTCAAGTCACTTCTGTGGAACAGTTAATCTACTGGAAGTCCTTCAGCTCAGTATTAACTGTATGAAATAATAAACTACCTTTTCATAGATCTCTTTTTTATATTTAAAATGGTCATTCGGGCAGCAAAGGGTTGCGAAATTACTTGAATCTTTCTACTGTATTTGACCCTTCCCCAAAATAATTCTAGGATCTTTGATTTAAAACATATCAAAATGGTAGTTCTAGCACCTTGAAGGATGGAAATTGTGTTCCCTTGAGAGAGTCTGGGTTTTTTAGCCATAACATGTCTGAATGGACAGGACAGGAATTGTAGGTAGATAGGGGAAAGTTTTCTCAACAAAAATCTTATAGTACATCCCTTTCTAACCTTGAAAACTGTGCATGTGCACGGCTCTCTGATTGGGAAACAAAAATTTCTATGCACATTGTCTGGCGTTTCTCTCACCAAGGCATTTTCCAATGTTTTTAAAATGTCTTTTTTCTAAGCCCCTGTGATCACCCCATGTTCTTTGAGATTACCCCATTAAAATATCAAATAAAAGATTTTCCAAGATTACCCCATTAAAATATCAAATAAAAGTCTCCATCAATTTCTGAGCTGCTCTGTTTGAATTTTAAATGACCAGACAGATCTTCTTAGAAGCTACGGTAAGGATTGGGTCTTTTTTTTCTCTCCTCTACCCCAAAGATGCCCTGATAAGACTAAGACAAATGTGCTGTTATTTAAAACCAACCACTGGTCACAGATATGTGTAAACATATTTTACTTTTTTGTAATAAACTAGTTCATGAATATACTAGAATCCCAGTAGTAATAGTTTTTGACTTTCACACACAAGCACCCACATACATACAAATTTATAGATTTTTACTGGTTTTGTAACCCTAGAGAAGACAAACTAAAGCAATATTATCTACATTTGAAATAGACATATGCAATAGCTTCACCTCATCTCCATTCTGAACCTTTTATATAGAAAAAGTAAAACGATGAGTCTTTTATGGATGATCATTTGGACACCTATAAGTTACATACATCTTTGAAATTTTTATTTCTATAAAAAGAATAAGTGCCCATTTAAGCCTGACAACCACAAAAAAAGTCCATAGTAAATTCCTGACATGCAGGAAAAATTAAAAATCCCTGAAGGGATCAGAAGAGCATCAACACACACATGCCACCAACACAGACCTTAGTAGATGTATCTTTAAATTGCTAAATGAGCTCACAAAATAGGCTGCCCTTCTGGCTCCAGACTAAATGGATCAAGCCTGCATTACTCTTGAAAATTCAAATCAGTCATTTCCAAAAAGTCCCTAAAATCTGTGACTATTGGAAAAGTTGTAACTCTTTCAGGCAGAACAGCCTGTGTGAGGTAACAGGGTGATTTTTATTAATAATAATTTTTAGAAGAAGAGTATTAAATCTCACTGACCTCACAAGGAAAAATGCATTTAAAAGCAATAACAACAATTCTGTGTCTGGTTTGTGGTTTTCTTGATGTTGAGAGTAATTTCAATAGCAATATTTCAGTAGTAATATTGATTTGATAAAATATAGCTCTGCATATTTAGAAAATACTTCAGTGTCAGTCTGGGTTGACTAGAGAAACAAATTCAGGGACACTGATATGTGTATAAGAGATTTATATACAAGATCAAATGAATATTGAGAAAACATCCCAGCCCAGTCCAGATCAAGTCCATGAGTCCAATATTATCCCATATGTCTGACACTAATCTAAAACATCCTCATTAGACTCACAAATCACATGCAATGATGCCTAATGCAGGAAGATCACAGACCAATGGGTGAGAAGTATTGTCGATCCAGTGACATTGTAAGCATCTCAGCTCTGTCTGGGATTTCCATGTGCCTTCTCCAGCTCCAGGCTTCTGGTGCATCAGGGTAGGTCCATGTGGCTTCTCCTCAGTGATGTCTCGCAGGGAGTCAGCCTTGTCAGTAGAGCATCTCCAAGGGACTGAGCAGAAAGAGAGAGTTTGTGTCTCCTGCCTCCAGGGAGGAAATACAGGAGTTCCCAGAATTCTCAGTGGAAGGCGATGCCCACACAGAGGCCTCATTGGATGAAACCCAATTGACAGACTAGACTTCACTCCTTCACTCTTAATCCTCTCCAGTCCCAAATTGACACCAGATTATGTAATTACCACAACATCTCACAATAAAATGTTTCATTAATGCCAAAATGTATCCAAGTAAATTTAGGATCAGCTTCAGTTATGTCTGTATTGGCATAAATTCTTTCCTATAAATTGTACTGCAATGCCTACTTTATTTTAAAATGTGAAGCACAATGCTATGGAAATACTCTTGTTAATATGGAATTTATAGTAAAAGTAATGGTGGAATTGGCAGCGTTGATAGAATTACATGAAGTTCTTGTGTGCATGTCTTGTATCTTCCACTAGAGAGTTACTTCTAATGTCCTCTCTGATTTCCAATTATCTCTCCATCAATTGCCTTTCATTACATTACCCGACCCATCACAGGTGCACTGTAAGGCCATGGCTGACCGATACATTTACTCATAAGCTTTTCACATGTGTTTTTGTAACCTGTGTAGCTTGCCCGTTCTCCATTTTCATGAATGACGTAGTCTGGTGCATAAAGATGATGAGTATAATAAACTAGCTTTTAGGGCAACACGCTCGCTGAGGATACTAATGCTTCCTAACAAACACTGTTTTTTTTCTTGCCCTACATATTTTATACCTTCACATATGGACTAAAATAAGAAGGAAGGACAAAAAGTCTCGTGCCACAGCTTTGATCATAATAGATAATAATGTGTTAATTAATAATAATAATAATTTGGGAACTTTAGAAAATTGAAGATAAAGATTAGAGGAGATCTTACAATCATTTCCCCCCTGTACATTGTCAGATGAAAATTAGTCAGGGATTTTGCTTCATGCTTCATAGCTGCTTAATAATTAAAGAGACATCTGAAATCCTATGGAGTGGTTCCAGGAAAAAAAACCTTCAAGTTTTCAAACCACTTTATTACTTTCTAGTTTGTTTGTTTTAAAGTTCCTACCACTGCCATGAAAGCTGTGTCTTAATGTTTGGTACCAACAAAACAGGTTGCTAATAAGACACTTTCCATCATACTGTATACATGTCTTTGTAATATATGATTAAATATTTATGCATTCATCTCCATCACTAGTCATTGAGTTATTTTTGGAGAATGTACATTTCTACCTTTTATCTTCAATGATGGCAGAATATCAGTTGTGCAACATTTTAATGATCTAGTGCTGCATAACAGAATACTCGGAACATAATAGCTTTAAACAATATTATCTTACTTCTTACAATTCTGATACTTGGCTGAGTAGTTTTTCTTCATCCAGCTGAGAGCTGCGTTGGGGACAGAAAGCCCAACATTGCCTCACTGACATGTCTGTCAGGTGGTAACGCCTGTTGGCTGGATATCACAAGACCTCCACCTACTGTACCCCTATGACCCCACCCCACCCCCAATCTAGATCATCTACCCTCTGACTGTGTGTTTATCTGGGTAGACTAGAGAAACAAATTAATAGATACTAGAAAAACAAATTCAAAGAGAGAGTTTTATATAAAGGGTAAGTCTACATTAAGAAAACATCCTGAAGTAATTAGTTTATGGTGCCAACCTGGCTGATAAACACAGGTGGGGTTAATTGAAGGACAGCGAGATAAATGGCTCAGTGAGCCTTGCCTTTCTAGTTCTCAGGTCTCTTGCTTTGTAATGGTCGGACTAGCGTGCAACTGCCTTAGCCAGTTCCCTGCCTCAGCACTTCCTGCAAGACATGCCCTAGGAGAAGCCACATGGACGTACCCCGATACATCCTTGGGTGCTGGAGCAGCCATGCGGAGACCCCTGCCAGTGCTGAGATGCTTACACATTCACTGATTTCACTTTCCTCCAGTAGTCGGTGTCATATTGTGTGTTTTGTGAGATGGAGGAGGACTTTGTGGACCAGTATTGGACATATGGGTTAATGTTGGACTTGTGGGCTTGGGCAACACTGGGTTGGGACACTTTCCTAATGTGCACTTAACCTTTATATAAAACTCTCTCTTTTACATGAGTTCCTCTAACGTACCCAGGCTAACACACAGCCCAACCCAGTCCAGTCCAAGCCCATAAGTCTGATATTAGCCCAAATGTCCGATACCAATCTATAAAGTCCTTTTCAAGCTCATGAAACACATGCAATGAAGCTGAATGCAAGAGGATCCCAGGCCAGCAGGTTGAAAGTCTTCTGGACCCAGTGGCATTGTAAGCATCTCAACACTGGCAGGGGTTTCTATGTGACTTTTCTGGGTCCAGAGGCCTGGTTGCATCAGGGTAGGTCCACGTGGCTTCTCCAGCCCCCAGGGAATGGCACCATTTGTCTTGTCAGTAGAATTTCTGAGAGAGTAAGTAGAGCAAAAGAGAGCATATCCGTCTCCAAGAAGGAATACAGAATTTCCCAGAATTCTCTGGAGAAAGCCATGCCCACACAGAGGCCTCATTGGCTATGACCTGATTGGCAGACTAGACACCACTCCTTCACTCTTAATCCTCTCAGGTCCCAAATTGACACCAGATTATGTAACTACCACAGAGGAATGGCCGTGTTCCAACAGAGCCAGTTCAAGCCGCTATGCCTCTTAAGGGCTGAACTCAGAACTGATGTGGTCTGTATTTTGACTTCTACTCGGAAAAGCAAGTAACAAAGGTGGGCCTTCTTCAAGTTGATGTAAAATAGAGTTCACTCCTAAAAGGTTTTCATACACCATAAGGCTATTGATGGGTAATTCTTCACAGTGGATAGTCCATTCCACTTTTCAGAACTCCAAAACCAAACTCACTGCCATTGAGTCTATACAGACTCATTGTGACCCTGTGGACAAGGGTAGAAATGTCCCCTGTGAGTTTAGAGACTATAATTGGTGAAGGGAATAGAAAGCTTATCTTTCTCCCGAGGAGAGGATTGTGGTTTTCAACTGAAGCCTTTGAGGTTCACAGCCGAACTTGTTGCCACTCTGTCACCAGACTTTGATTTTTGACTGCTGTTCACAGACTTTCAAGGGTTAGCCCCTGATAAGTGGACAGTTCATTTCAATGGACGTATTGGTTGCATGAGAACTCTTTAATGTGTTGAACAACAAAGATGATTCTTTAAAGAGTGAGGTGCATCCGATGGGGACCATGGTATTTTCTGTAGCCTCCTGGGTACGTGGAGGAGCCCTGCCGGTGTAGTGGCATTGAACAATGAAGTCTGGAAAGCCAAGGAAGAAGTGATGCACTTGAGTCATGGCACGGCCAAAGCATATTGGACGTACTGTGAACTGCCAGAAGGACAAAGAAAATTGTCTTGGAAGAGCTACAGTCGAAGCTCTTTAGAAAGATGAATGATAAGACTTCGTCTCAGGTACTTTGGACCAGGGAATACCAGGCCCTGGAAAACAGATGGCATGCTTGGTCAAGTAGAGGATCGTTTTAAAAAAAGAGAGCGTTGAGGAAATGGATTGACGTAGTGGCCATGACAATGGACTCAAACTGAAGAGCCATTGTGAAGGTAGCACAGGACTGGGCCAGGTCTCCTTCTCTTGTGCTCGGGGTGCTGCAAGTTGGAAGGGACTCAACAGCAGCTGACAATAACAGTGGCACCTCTGAAGGGAGGAACGCCAAAGGATGGAAGCGATGACTGGTGGTCATTTTTGAAGTCTGCGTACAGCATGTTGATATTGTTCAGTGCTATTGGATCCGTTTCAACTTAAAATGGACCTATGTACAGCAAAAGGTTGCCTAGTGCCGAACCACCCTCGAAATTGTGGCTATGCCTGAGTCCGTCTCTGCAGGCACCATGGCAATGAGTCTTGTTAAGTACTTTGCGCCTTTTCACCGATCCTTTGCTGCAACAAGCATGATCACCTTTACCATGAACTTGTCCATCCTGATCCGATGTCCAAGGGACATGAGACAAAGGTTCACATGTCTTTGCTTCCAAGGCAATGTTTATTTTTTAATATAATTAGTTCTAAAATAAATAGTAAATGATGAATAAGGAGAAACATCGTCTAGATGACAGTTCTGAGAAGAATCAAATACTAGAGCTGGAACACACATGCACACACACACACATATTCTTTTTCCTACTCTCTCTTTTTAAAATCAGGAGTTTTGATTATTAATCAGCATTTGTATGAAAGGTGATGTGTGACCAGCAGGTGCTTCACATTGAGGAAAACACTCTATGTAAATATCTAGAGAATTGAAATCACACAGTGGCTTTGGGTAACAGTGAGCAACACAATGTGGGAACAGTATACATAGAGAGTCATCATGAGGGAAGAAACTGAAAATGTGTATGGAGGAGTTTGTATGTCATGTTGCTTTTGTTGATAGGAATGGTCTGGTCATCACAGAAAGAGAATCAATATGTGTTCTTAAGCAGCAGACAGTTGTGAAGGATTTGACGATACATAAAACCATAAAGAAGTTTTATATGTATCTTCATCGGTACTTTATAAACTTTGAATATTCCATTTATAAAGAACATGTGTATACATAATTTTACAATATAGATACCCACAATAACTGTATGCAATGGCAAATTCATATGAGGGGCTACCCATTCCCCTCCCCCAAAATGGATTTCTTTCCAAAGCTATGTAATTATTTTTTTTTACAAAACAAACGTATGGCCTTCAATGACCTCCCCATTATGCTTAATGCATTTGTCAAATCTGCGATTTCATTCTTGGAAGCATATTTCAAACTGCTTTTGTTTGGATGGCTGACAGCACCTCCCTTGATGTGTTTTCTTCACTTCTATGCCGTTAAATCACTGTCCTTTCCTGCCCCTCTTCATTCATGGAAGTAAACAGAAGTCACATCAAGCAAAGTCAGGTGTGTGAGGTGCATGTGGTAAGGGAGGCATGCTGTTTTTTGCCAAAAACTGGCACACTGAGCAAGTGTATCGTCATGGTGGCAAAGCCAGCACACTATCACAAATCAGGACTTTTTGTTGTCAACTGTTAGGTTATCTTTTCAGAACCTCTAAGTAGGAACTTGATTAACAGTCTGACCTGTAAAACGGACTCCAAATGCACTATGAGTAGACACTTTCTTCTGTTTGGGAAGTTGACAGATGTCCACAAGAAAACCACTCATACACTAGAGTTTTCCCCATAGCTCTGTCCTTGTCAGCTGTGTTCAACATCTCAACACTTTCTGTGGCATTTTTTTCTTGAGCAGGAAATGAAATTTTACAGCTGTACCCTGTTCGCTTTAATTGGTCATCAAAAAATGAGGGTCTAGTGAAACTGCTTTTACCAAAAAATGCATTGTGACCAGAGAGACCTTCCCAGGCAACACTACTGAGTGCACTAACTCTACCTCAGAGCGAGTTGCTGGATGCTCACCCAGCAAGGGATGGGGGCGAGAGTGGGGGTGTGGATACTACAAAAGCTCTAACCAGTGGGGCTTCTTTCTATTTGGTGTGGGGTACCCCTCCTATATTTTACTGCTATGGCAATTGTTTGTTTTGAAATAGAGGCTTTACTACTTTAAATGACTGCTGTTAAAAAACAAAGTCAAAAAAACCTATGAATTCTGAGAAAATTGTTCTAGAGCAAATGATATATGTGTTAAAGCATTTGAATTCAGGAAAAGCCAAATGAGCCTTCTACATGATACATGAGTCCTCTCCTCAGTGATTCTTGGCTTTACAATCCCATATGGCTCAGCAATTGTTTATTGAATGCTTGAAGATGCTCAACTCCTGGGTGATGAAGACCAAAAGCATAAGGGATGCTTCTTTTCCCTCAGATATGATTCATAAGGCCATAGTCCGCATTCAGAAGAATAGGGAGGAACCTCTATACTAAGCAGAGGAATGTGTTTTGTGACACAGCGGTCCCCAGAGATACCAGCTGTGCTTCTGGATTTGTCTTCAGAATCTGTGACCACTTCTGATTTTTGAATTGTGGAGAAAACTATGTGTTTTATAAAGGTTTTGTAGATGCAATTGGAATACATTATTCTATAAAAAAATAACTCACTGCCACAGAGTCAATTCTGACTCAGAAAAGATCGTAGCTCTCTCAGTGGATTGCCACTTATGTAATACATATGATACCTTAAAGAAGGTGGTGACAGCGAGGATGATGGTTCTTTGAAAAATTCTCTTCTCAACAAGATTACTTTTCAAGTGAGAAACAAGGAGGTAAATTGATGAGTGTTTTCAAAGATTAAGGAAAAAATACACTCAAGTGGGTCCATCCTAGAATTGTCCTTGTTTCCAATCATCTTCTATCTCCTGGTAGATCCCTAGTGTCCTGTTCACACTTTATGAAGACATTGTTATTATTTTAATCATATGGACATGTCATTCAGTATATCCAGACAAAAATCACTTGGAAGAAACTGTTGGGTAGCAATGCAATGCATTCATTCTAGTATTAATCTAGAATTTCTTGCCCTTACTATGACCAAGAATTACCTTGTGAATAAATTTTCATTTTTCCAAAGATGTTCCCTGGTTAATTGAATCATTTTCTTGTCCTTCCCAGAGTGCCACACTCTGAGTTCTCAGAGTTATAGTTATACTGCCACCATGCTGATCATCAAGATGTGGATTAGCACAAACAAACACATACACCTGAATGTCTAAGCATATCTAACCACTGTGAAATATCCAGCCTCCTTGTTTTGCATTTAGGTGCCATTGAGTTTTCAACTGATATTGGCCCTAGGTACAAGAGAATGAAGCACTGCTGCATTGCTGTGTTTCAGTCTGATTTCTGAATCATCAGTAGAACCGATGCTCATTATCTTCTCTGCTTTATATGAGGAATAATTAAATCCTTTCCTATCCTCTATCCTCAGTCCCTTATCCACATTTTTGCAAGAATAATGGAAGCCATTATTAAAAATACAAAACACAAATGGTACTTGTATTCTTTGGACATCCTTGCCTACAGAATGCTGAAACTTTGAACTAGCCTTGAACATGGACTTAGCAACTAACGCTGCCCCTTCAGGGCGAATCTACAATTTGTGAGCAAAGGTTATAAACAGGTGGATAATTTAAATTCAAGAGTATAGTACTTCCAAATCTCTGTATTTAACAGGCCTCAGTTTATATGATCCCACCTAACTTTTGGGAGCCATGCATGTGATTCTTTCATCTTTATTTCCCTTACATGTGTCTCTTTTAATGGGGCCCAGTAGGTCCTATAGGGGAGGGTACAATGGCTTACCCCTTTTCACTCCCAGCAACAATTACTTTTTAAAAAAATTTTCTCTATAATTTGGTGTTGGGTTACTCTTAATGTCTTCTCTGAATTTAACATAAGCTGACTATGTTTCTTTATGCCCTTATTTGATCTAAGAATCTTTGAGTAATTTCCTCCACTGAACTGAAAGAGGTACTAGAAAGAAAGATGTCCTGGCTAAAGCATACCAGATCGTGCAGCACTTGACTTTAATTTGAAAACCAAACTCATTGCCACCAACTTGATTCCAGCCCACAGGGACACTATAGGACAGGGTAGAACTGTCATTGTGCATTTCTAAAGTGGTGACTTTTTATGTAAGAAAAAACGCCTTGTCTTTCTCCAAGAGAGCAGTTGGTAGATTTGAATTGCTATCATTGTAGTTAGAATCTCAGGTGTTAACAAATGTAAGCCCAATTCTGTAAAAACCCAGGGGTCTTCTAGTTGTTTGAAAAGGTACAACCAGAGATTGTTTTTCTCCATCCCCTCTGATAGATGAAAGAACAGCAGCAGAATAGGAGAAATCCTTTTCTTTTTTTCCTTCTAACAAGATAATTTATTTTTTGAAGATGTATTTTAGATCCAATATATAACACCCTGGCCCTGAGTTGAATCTGACTCCTCGTGACCTTCTGAAGCCCAGAGTAGAACGTATCCCTCAGCTCTTCTCCAAGTCTGTCAAACTGTGTGAGAGCAGACTGCCTCATCTTCCTTCTGAGGAGAGCCAGCAAATGAGCAGATAGAAAGGCTGTCACAGACGTAAAGTGAGTTGAAAGTTTACATTGCCATTACCTCCTTTTCTGCAACAAGAAACTTAGCCATGAAGCTGGAACTCATTTGAACCAAGATTGGAGGAAAACCACTGCTCTGGGAGGCAAGAACTCGAGACTCTGCAGCCATCAGTGCTCGAGGAATAAAGGGCACTTGGGCTAGCTATTCATGTACCTATTCCCCACGACTAAGGCAAGCAGCCTCTGACGTCCCTCTAGCTTGTGCAATCAAAGATATGCTTAAAATGGGATGGTGATCAAAAATAGAAGTCCCTATGGAAGCGGCTCTCAAACTTCCGAATGCTGTGACCCTTTAATACAGCTCATGTTGTGGGTACCCCCAACCATAACATTATTCTAGTTGATACATCGTAACTGTAGTTTTGCTACTGTTATGAATCAGGCGACCCCTGGGAAAGGGTCACTTGGCCCCCAAAGAGGTCGTGACCCACAGGTTGAGAACCGCTGCCCTAGAGTGTCACATCGTCATACCCCAATCTTTAGTTTTCAATAGTGCCTAGAATAATATATCTGTCAGAGAACTGTCCATGAATGGTTAATAATGAGTGAATGAATGAATAAAATAAATGGATAGCTGTCAATAGAAGCAATGGAGAGCAAAAATCAGGCTTACAATGCATAATAAAATATTTCATTAACAATTTCTCCATTAAATGTATAAAAGATCAGAAATCTATTGACCCAAAATTACAGGTTCCATCACTAAAAGGTAAAACGTCAGGAGGAGAAACCCCACCTGTTGGAATCGCATCCCTGTGGCTAAAGAAACCTGCTTCTGAAATACCAGGGGCCTTTAGAAAACAAATGCCACCTCTCCATCTCACAGTACCACTATGTCGCCACAAACCTATATTGTTAACTCTTACTGGAGGGACTCCCTGTGCTTAAGAGAATAGTGTAGCACCACGTACATCTGGAATGGCCCGCAATGCTGCAGCAGATTCACAGGAGCATGCGAGATCATTTGCATTGTGGAAGAATGATAGCATTTCTTGAACATGCCATAAACTATAACCTCCAATAGTTTGCACTCTCAGTATGAGATGCCTCTTCTTTTGATGATGTCTTATCTTAGTTAATCTAGTAGTTGCTGTGATGAAAAGCGAGGCCAATATTAAAATCAACGTGTAACCGGAAATGAAGGTGGCAGGGCCCAATCTGATAGCAAGATTTGAGAAGTTATACACTTCTCTCAGGTGCCATATTCCATTATGACTCATTTTGTTTTTCTTAAAGAATGAATTATTCATTAAAAATGAATTATTATTTATAATTTTTCTTTATGCCTCCTTTTTCAAAAGCCTAGTAAGTTGTTAATAAATTCTTATTAAATTTCGTGGAACTTAAACAAACTACATTAACAATGACAGGGTTCTCTTAGTAAAGAAGAGTCATAGGAACAAAAATGGAGTAGCTAAGAATATGTGTTATCACAAAACATGGAAGCAACTCATAAACATCATTAAATGGAGATATGCTTCACTGATAAAGGCTGTCCCACTGCAAAAGGTCTAGATCAGTGGTTCTCAACCTGTGGGCTGTGACACCTTTGGGGGTTGAATGACCCTTTCACAGGGGTCACCCAATTCATAACAGTAGCAAAATTATAGTTATGAAGTAACAATGAACATAAATGTATGGTTGGGGGTTCACCACATGAGAAACTGTATTAAAGGATCATGGCACTAGGAAGTTTGAGAACCACTGGTCTAGAGACTCTGAGTATCACTCCAGCTGTCCAGACTCCATTGGCTACCCGCACTGTCTCAGACAGTATTGCACCACAAGAGCATGGATCCCAAAACAGACTATCCCCCGGGCCTCTTCCACTCGCTGTCACTTAGGGATATGTTTTTCTATGTAGCCAACATCAGTGGTAGAGCCCTAAGTCAGGGACAATCCAGCCAGCTTGCTGTTATCAACAAACAATGTTTACAAATTTATACAAATGTCCTTGCACCCTTGACTATGAATGTAGAGTACCAATCAGTACATTTCGTCCCATGATCTGGGATCAGAGGCCCAGATGATCTATTCCTACTGCAGGAAAACAGATTAGGCCAAATTCTAATCTCTCTGGTGCTTCCACGTCACGTACAGTCATTATTCTCTCAGCGGTCCCTAAGTGTACCAAAAGAGGACTCAGTTCCTAAATACTTTGTTAGGCCTTGTTTCCAGTTGAAGTCACATTAAAAATAAAAGGTCTACAGATATTCTTGAGAAAAATCAGCCATTGAGCATCCTATCTGTTTAAGTTCTCCCGTGAAACTCGTAAGGTTGTCATGAGTTACCGTCAACTCTTTGGCAACTGTTTAATTAAAGACATTGTTAGGTCCGTGGTAGAATTCCCATCTAATAAGCAGGGTATCTGGTTCTATTCCTGCACAGTGAGCCTCATGCATAGCCACCCCACATTTGTTAATGAAGGCTTGCATGTTGCTGTGATATTCAACAGAGTTCAGAGGAGTGTCCACAAAGGATGCACTAGGATGAAAGGCATAGTGATCCAGGTCTAAAAACCCATCATGAAAATCTTGTGCAACACAATTGATCATGAGATTGGTGATGGACAAAGCAGTGCTTTGTTGTATTGTGAATTAGGGTCCCTATAAGTCAGTGTGATTCAACAAGAGCCAGCCACATTCAACTAAGGGTTGCCTTTATCTCCTGAGGAGAGCACTCAAGGTTCTCTGTGGTTTTGTCCTAATCCCTCTTGAGTCACAGAATTTAAAGCAGGTTGAACTGATAGATATCTTACTCTTGTCCATATTTTCTCCCCATCTGAAATGCCTTTTCCACTCTTCTCGGAGAGCTTCATCTCTTCTGGGTGTTACAGTAGGAATTGATACTACATGGGACTCACAGTCTGACTCTTTCTTATAAGCTAATATTTCCAAGAAACATGTAGTGATGGTCACTAACAATAGTAGGAGAAGAGAAGATGCAGAGGAAACAATGTGGCGATTGTGTTTAGGAATTGGGAGAAGATGTGACTTATTTTTGGTTCCTCTAGTAGTCATCATCTCTCTTGTTTTCTGCATAAATTATAGAAGGAGACCATCTATATGTATCCTTACACCTCCATAAATAAGCCAATGATAAGCTTCCAAAGGCAGTGACCAGGCTCTCTTATCTGTTTAATATCATTCAGTACAGTAGCAGAAGAGATTAAGTTCATTAGCACTAATTGAGTAGAATTGAATTGCCCCAGAGACCTTACAGAATATTGAATGACTGAAGTATAATTTGCAACTAAGAAGCAACTAGCAAGATTCCTTATAAACAAAGAAGTGATCACTATCAAAGCACTATTCATCAAAACGTGAGCTGTTTCCTACCAGGTTTTACTCATTAAGAACAAAGTCCACATGGAAGAAGCACACCAGACTGTGATCATGAGCAATGTGAAGGGGTGGGGGGAGGGTCATTAAATGGAGACCCAGTGCCCATCTGTAGACAGTTGGACCTCACCTCACAGAGGGGTCACAGGGAAGAGATGAACCTGTCAGGGTGCAGCATAGCACCGATGAAACACACAACTTTCCTCTAGCTCTTTGGTGCTTCCTTCCCCTGACTATCCTGACCTCAATTTTACCATACAAATTGGACTAGATCAGAATTTTCACACTGCTGCAGGTAAGAGCCTGCAACACAGGAAATCCCTCAGGACCAACAATGAGATCAGAGATATCAGTAGGATTCGGAAAGGGTTGGGGGAGAAAGGAGGAATCGATCACAAGGATTGGCATATAACCTCCTCTCAGGGGGACAAACAATGGAAAGGTGGGTGAGGGGAGAAAGAGGACACTGGAAGATATCAAAATAATAATCTATACCTTATCAAGGGTTCACGAAGGAGGGCTGGTAAGGGACAGAGGGGGAAGTAATGGGGAGCAGGTAACAGGGGCTGAAGTGGGAAGAGAATGCTTTGAAAATGATGATGGCGGCATATATGCAAATGTGCTCGACACACTGGATGCATGTATGGATTGTGATAAGAGATGTAAGACTCCCCAATAAAAGTATTAAATTTTAAAAAGAAAGAAAATGCAGGAGAGGAGTAAGAGCAAATCGAGATTCTTAATGTTGAACGTAGTTTTTTCTTGCTAGCGCTAGAAAACAGCTCATGGTTAAACTTTTGTGCACGATGTTTTTTCCAAGAGCATTCAGGTTTCTGTAGTTATTAAAACATTGAAAGAATATTTAATATTGAGAAAGGGAGACTTAAACCTTGAAACATTTTTCATCTCTTTGGTGCCTAATTATACGATTAGGCGATGGTTCTTTGTCATGTGGATAAAGTATCCCTACAGTTTATACACGTTAATAATATATCTGGAAATCATGTTTGAAAATAAAATAAATAAATACAAAATGACTTTCTTTCCATTGGTCGTTGTAAATAACAAATATTCTGCTTATGGGCCAAAACTTTATCCTATTTAAGCAGGAAGTGGGGAAATACAGATCTGCAGGGAGCACCAAGAGAAGTGTGCCCATTACTACCAGGTTCCCTGAGTGGACTGTGTACCACTGAAAATATAATGACAGGATGCCTTTTCTTTGCAACTACATCCAAAATTGTTACTGGTTGCAAGTCTGTTATTTGAGAGAGAATGGGTTAAAAAGTCCAAAGAAACGTGTGCAGAAAGCCTGGTATAGTAAGCATGACAACCCCATTTGACTTAGGTCTCTGAATATCCATCAGTAAAGCAGAGGGGACGCCTGTTTTACAGGTCTGGTCTCTTAAAGACTGAGAACGGTGTAGGACTGTGTAGTGTTTCCGTTTCCCTGGTGTTGTTTTAGATAGAGATAGATGAGAGATAGATAGCGATTTAGGGAGATAAAGAGAGATTTACTTACAGGTTTGGCCCACGTAATCAATCATGTGTTGTTGGGCAGCAAAGCAAGACCACAGGCAGTAGTAATAAAGATAGATTTGAAACTCTTGTAAGCTTGCATCCCAAATCTGTAGGTCTGCTGATGGAAAGAATAATGAGAAGAAGAAAGAGTTCTGTCAAAATAACTATTAATGCTCCAAAGACAAAATAGTCCCAAAGGAAAATCCCTTTTTAACTAATTGGATTCTTAAATTCTGCTACATAACCTTATATGAGGTGATCACATTACATTACTCCATAGAATGGCACTTTGATTAGTATTTAGCCAAACCGCCAGGGACCTTAACCTCGACAGGATGGCACATAAAGGTAAGCATCACATGCAAGATGCTGTTGCTGTTAGGTCCCTAGGAGTCGCTTTCTACTCAGAACAACTCTCCAAACACTTCTCTGATGGTAGCCTCATACCGACAATGTGTCTTCAGGCTTTCAATTGATATTGATGGGTATTCCTGAGTTGCATTAAATAGATTTGTCTTTTTCTTCTCTATTGTTAGTGAATTTTTCAGAGACCTACATCTTACTCTGAATGTACTTGATTCATTTAACTCTTGAAAAAGCCCTATGATGTAGGGATCATTATTGTGAACATTTTTCCAAGATCTGTAAAGATCTGTTGATCTTTAACAGGTTATAGAATCAATTCATAAGCTAAGCAGCATATCAGGATTTTGAACATCATGTATATGAATGATTTGGATCAACCCCTAATTATATTACAACAACCTCATTTGAAAGGGAATATTATAGCAGATAAAGAGAATACATATAGATAATGGAGTTGATCATTATACTTTATGTCTGTTAGTTTTTACTTATATTTGCAAAACAATGGATTAATTAAAACTAGTAAAGATTAAAGAGATTCTAGTTTGGTTCTAGAATATATACAATTGCTTTCTGATTTTTCTAATTATCCTTATACTATTTCCTAGACCAAGAGGTATATTCTTTGTTTAAGGATAACCTGGTCTTTGAAGAAGGAACATCTAGAAGGTTCCAGATATTAAAAGTGCCATAATGAAGATGTGCTTACAATGCATGCACCTTAACGCAGATTATTCCAACTCATAGTGATCATGTATGATAGAAAATAACTACCCCATATTATTTCCAAGGCTGTAATCCTTGGAAGCATATCACCACATCATTCTTCCATGGATCTCCAGGTGGATTCAGAACCCTGGCCTTATGGTTATTAGCTGATCAATTAATTACTACACCACTGGGCTCTTTGGAATATAGGCTTTGTTTTGTTAGGTATCTTACAGCTTCTTAGACTCATAGTGACTGTGTAAACAAAACAGCAAAACAAAACAACGGCCCTGTCCTTTCTCCATCCTCACCACTGGGGTGTTTGAGCCCATTGTCGCAGTTACTGGGTCTGAACACCTCGTTTAGGCTCTTCTTCTCTTCTCACCCTCTAATTTACCAAACATGATGATGCTTGAAAAAGGGATTAAGTATCTATTCCATTTCTCCTTAAACTTCATATAAGACCTTTGTGGAAGATCACATTTCAAAAGGGAGAGATGGAAACAGTCAATCTTGTAGGAAAAATGAAAGCAGAAGACAAGGGATAAAACAGCTGGTAACACTCATAATACACCATAGGATTTCTTTGATTAAGTCTTTGGAATAAATCTGTTGGCCACTGGTATGGAGTTGATTTCTATGCATAGCAGCTCTGTATGCTACAGAGTAGATCTGCCTAATAAAATGTTTTTGGCTGTAATATTAACTGAACCATTTCTCTTGGGAGCTGCTGGCTGAGCTTGAATTGCTAAATTATACATTGTCACCCTATTGCAACCCTCTTTTAATATATACTCCTTTCAGACTTGGGAAATACTGTACATAAGGAAAAAGGGAAAAGATATGGCTGGGGTTTTACTAGATACAAAATCTCCATTTCATTTAAAGCAATTCAATATTTAAGATTTCACTTTCTTTTGAGACAGATATTAATCAGAAGGAACTTGTGTTTGGCCAGGTTGTCTAGAGAAACAAATCCAGTGACACTTAACTATGCATAAAAAGAGCTTTATATTAAGAAGCAAATTTAAACCAAGAAGTCACCTCAGCCCAGTCCAACTAAAGTCCATAAACCTGATGCTATTCCATGACTCACTTTCCCAAATCATGTAGCACATGTCAGTGACACAGAATGGTGAACCAGGAACAGGAAGACCACAGGACAGTGGCTTCAGAATCACGTGCATCCAAGAGGAAAACACGGCAGAGCACCCACTGTTCTCAGCAGCATAGTCGCAAGCAGGAAGGTGAAGGGCCAAGAGAGACAGGTTGTCTCTGTTCACCTTGTTCTCCTACAAAAGACTGATGCCATAAACCAGGTATCATCAGGCTGAGATTTGATTGACAGTTTTAGCTCCACCCCTACAGGAGTGTATGGTTGAAATAATCCCTACCTACCACAGAAGTGAATCCTTATTAATAAATAACTTTAAAAATACATATGAAAGAGATGGTGTGTCGAGTGTACTAAAGCTAGAAAAGCATACTTTTTAAATGAATGAATCATCAAGTCATCAATAGATACTTATAACTTTGGATAAATGTTCAAAACCATAATGGTATATTTTGTATAGAAAACATGAAATTAATTACAGTAAACTTTAATTTAAAATGGTTCAAGTGAGAATGTTTTCCCTTAATGAAGAATGTTCTAATTATTACCACAGTACTTTCTATTTAGTAATGGACAGGATTACTTTTGGGGAGTCCATTAAATCATGGAGTGATTGATTTTTCTTTTTCTATTCTACTTGCAAGGGGATTTTTTTCTACCCAATAAAATAGCCCTTTAGTGAACAGCGTTAGTTTGATGTACTGTGAACTTCCTTGGGGATGTTCAGCCTCTGTGAATAGTAGCATTAATCTAGTACAGAAACATTAGTAGCTGGTGAGGATTAATTCTATTTTAAGAACCTTTTATGAACCTTGAGTGTACACATGCTCCATTATAACTTGTTTCCAATTTCTCAACTGTCACCTCTTTAATTTGGTTATTCACATTATTTCTTCACAGTTGTTGATTCGAAAGCCTGCTAAACATTCTTTACATAATATATTTAAGCATTATACTTTTTCTGAGAATGAAAAATGGATGACAGAAAAGCCCTTGGTGTCTAAAGCACACGCATGTGAGGCAAAGTCAACCTTTTCAGCTGCCTCCCTACTGTGGCAAAGGAAGAACCCACCTCTCCCCTGAATAACTGGTTTCATTCAGATTGTCAGCAGGAAGTTAGCTTGAAATTTTGAATTCAGATTTCTAAAACAATGATCACTTTACCTGGACCTTTGGAAGAGTTAAGCAGCAGCTGCACTGAGATCACTAACAACTCACAACTGGAGAGAGTATCTGCTAAATCAAGTCACTGAATCCCTAATGGAAGGGAATGGCAGCAGATGTTGAGAGAGGAGTCTGATCATTGTTGGTCCTGTCCCCTAAAGAAACCAGTGAGCTTGCCTCCTGTTACTTACAGTGGATCACACGAACACCATATACTTTTCTATTTAGCATGAGGGATTATAAGATTTTCAAGGAAATATTTACATTGTGTAATGATCATAACCAAGATTTATTTTTTTCTCTTTATATAGAGCTATTAAATCAAAAGAGTGGAATGCCTATCTGTTTGGGGCAGATTCAGTAAATGTTTATAAGTAAAAGAGACGTATAGACTAATAAATATTAGGTTTTGGATTAACTCTCCTCTGTCCTAGAGAATTTGGCCGGAGTCTGCAAACATTAACACCTGAAATAAATCTCCTGAAAAATAAATGACTTTCCTACTGATAATTGTGACAGTTGTGCCTCCTCTTGGCATAGTAGCCTTTTTTATCAAGGACGATCCACAAATGGAATGTGTGCATGATGCAGGGACTTGAGATTGCAATCCGTTGTTGCATCTCAGGTGTTGCAGATGGGAGGCAGTATTGCACTCTAGGCCAATTCTAAACAAATAACAAGGTCCTGTACCATTTGAACTTGGGGAAGTTTACTGCATAATGACCTGTTAGTAAACGTTTTCTGTCCAAAGCCCAGAATTGGGTAAACTTTGTTAGTAAGCCACTTGCTTTTTAAAAAAAAAATATTTTTGTGCAGCCGATAATCACATTTGAGAGACTGAGAAAAATGGATACACCAGAACATCACACCTATACAACTATAAAATAATTCTGATAAAACAAATTCCATATGAATAATGCAATGATAAAGAAAAATTGTAATGATATAATTCTTTTAGCCAGGGTCACTTAATACCGTAGAGTCAATGAACTGTGAAGGTCACTCTAAAGAGAGAGGGGAAAAAGTGAACCAAGAAATAAATCTCCATTGAAATACATGCCACACAATCGCTCATTTGCTTTTCTGGCTAGAGTAGAACCAAACACACATCAGATACTTGCCAAGATGCTCAAGGATAATGGTGTCATTAGATCTATGACTTTGGACTTTCTTGTTCTGAAATTCTATCCTTTCCACAGTGATGTACAAGGAAGGCTAGGGATGACTTCAGGTAAAGAATGCCCTTGCTTTGATTGATGAAAAATTTGTAAAGAAACTATTATGAGCTGGAATTGGCTTTAAAAGTACAAAAGCTAAAGTGAATAAATATAAACCTTTTGAGTAAGGCATAAGAATGGCATGACACTATGAACATAGCCAGTTTCTATTGTTCTAAAAGTCCACTTTGAAAGTTAACAGGCATGATGCAGCATCCTTTAAATAAATCAGGGTTTTTTTGTTCTTTTTATTATAAAGTAAATCCATTAAAATCAGCTGATTAATATTCTACTTTGTTCTTGCCCAGTTTATTAATTACATAAACCATATTCAATCTCTTAATGAGCTTTTGATTATACAATGTTCCCTGTAGGTACTCAAAGATGAATTGACGATGAAAGTAATGTGGCACCCATCATGAATACCTAAATGATATAGAAAAGTAATTAAAAATAATCAATAGATGGTAAACGTATACGCACTTACTTCTCACAGATACTGTTATGTTGTGCAAAAAACTGGTGTGAGAAGAAAATGGAGAGTGACCATAGTAGATTAGAAACATGGAGGAGACCATTACCTACTCTCATTTTTAAATAACCACCAAACCACCGAGCATAATAGCCCAACTAAATTCAAACGTGAACTTAACCATCAGAGCCAGGATTATTTTTGTCTCCTGTTTCCATTTAGCACACCCACATGCATACCATGCCTGTGCAAAATAGCCATAGTAGATTTTTACTATCATTTTAAATGCAAGATGTTAGGTGACAAGATAGTCAATACGTGATGAGTAAATGATATTGAATATTGACAGTTTTTGTTGCATGAGCTGGCATAATAATGGCTTGTGTGTCCACATCTGAGCTCATCTGGCCCCCTATTGCTGAGAAGCAGGGTGAGGCATGCTTCCATTATCCAGCCTTTTTTCCCTCCTAAGGAACCAATCATTCTTCCCATGGCACTCTATTTCTTTTTTTCAAATTTCTTTTTTCTCTTTCCAACGGTTTTATGGGTACTTAATTTACATACTATACAATTGAGCAGTTCAATCATTCAGTCATATCAAGGGAAATTATATAATCACCACTACCTCTATCTTAAAGCAGTCCCCCATGGTTAAATCACCTTCAATATGATCCGTCCAATTATATCAGTTCTAGTGCTCCCTCAACCTCCTGCCTTCATTACTGACTCCCAAGATCCCCTTTCCCTTCCTATCACCCCCCACCTGTATTCCCAATAACCCCTAGTATCAGTTATTATCATTATCAATCCACTTCCCCTGTGCTTCACAGCTGGGACACCCAACAGGAAACAATCAAAAACAATTTGCACTAAGGTGGTTTGATACGGTCACATTAGTATAATGACAAGAATACAAAGAATTAGTAAGTAAGAGACAATCCCATCAACATTCAAAAGGCCAGATAAGTACTTTCTGTGATGGAACAATAAGAGATCCTTGCACCCAATGCAAACTCAGGTCATGTCTATAGAGAGGTCAACTGGCCAAGTGTTGAGTTCTATCCAGCAGAATCAAGATCCCAATGGTCTCTGATAGTCAGGCTTTTCAGGACTCTTGCTTGGGGCTCGAGTGGATCTGCCAGGGACTCAGTCTGACTAGATATTTTGCAGGTGGGTATTGGGTCCCCACTTTCCTCCAGAGCCTTCTATAGATTGGGTGTTCATAATTCTAGCCCTGATACTTTTCTCTTCACGATATTTGAGTTTTATAATTGTCATCTTTGGATCACTCAAGTTAGTGTGCTTTTTCTGTGTGGACTGAGTTGACTCCTCGCTTAGATGGCAGGTTGTTTGAATACAAGCCATTAAGACCCCAGGCAATATTTGGACTGCTAGCCAGGTACCATCTGCTTTCTTCACCACACTTTGCTGTAGCACCCTTATCTTCAGTGATCCTTTCAAAAAGTTTAGCATCAAATAGGGCCATGATGTAAGAACTAAGTATTCCTAAATTGGAGCTAGAATTTAGTGTGAGCCCAGAACTCACTCCAGTATCTATGCTTTTTAATATTAATTTCTGTAATTTGAGATTTAATACATATGTCACATCATTCCATAGTCCAATCATGTGAAAATAATTGTACAAAGTATTTCATAGTCCATCACAAAACATACTTTTCCTTCTTGGGCTTCTTGATGTAATCTACTTCTTTTCTCCCCCACCCTTCTCTATGGCCCCTCCCCCCAATCCTTAGTAATGATTTCTTTCCCTATAGTTTCAATCTCCCAGTGTTTCATTCACTGAAAAACAGGGAAACAGCACAGCTTCAAGATGGTGAACCCAATGGTGGCACGTCTCTGAGATACACCCCAATATGCACAAGCAAAAGCCAATGAAAACAGAATGGCTGCCACAGGATTGCTGGAATAATACATCTCTTAGTCCTGTAGACAGGGCATTGATGTAGGAAGATTTTATTGGATCACCAACCAAGATTACATTGCTCTTGGTAGAGCTGTTTTCTGCTCCTCAGACTCCATGTCTTTTCTGGCTTGTCCTGGTGTTAGAAGTGTGTCTGAAGTAGCGTAGAGTTCACCAAGTGGGGATCCCGTATGGTGTTTCACTGATGCAGCTTCTGGACCATGCCATGCCTCCCAGACATGCAGAATTCAGTATCACAGTACTCTATGGCACAATGCCCTTGGCTCCCAGAGACCTCCAGATGCCCTAGTATATTTCTGCCCACCCACTGAATGCCACTAAAGACGCTCCCCACCTGATGTGCCTAAGAACACTCCAGTCACTGCTGCCCGCCCCTAGAGGTCAGCCCTCCGTTCCCTCCCCTCAAGAGACATGCACTTATGTTCTCCCTAACTTGACTGTTCCCTCTCCCTACTTTCTCCCTGCCCCATCCCATCATAAGCCTCATCCCTCTGACAGGGCTGCCACCCTCTCTGGAGTATCTCACCCCATCTCCACGTGGTGACCATTCAGTGTCTGTTGGGTTTGTATGTTATTGCAATGGCCACGTAGAACTCCCAGACAAAACTGAAAATTATAGGATTTATTAGGGAAGTTAATAGGTTACCATCAGTCAGGGTAAGTGAACAGTCAGGATAGTCACTGGTCAATATCAACACTCCTCTTAAACCAATAGCTTAAACCAAGCACCTTCCCAATCCTCAGCCTCTTAGCCATATGGTTCCTTGGCTTCTATCTCCATGGTAAAGGAAGCCGCCCACCTGTTTGCTCTATCTCTTATTCATATAGTCTCGGGCCAGATGAAGAGAAGTTACCTCATAGTCTCTATACTGCTTCCGAGTTTCAGCACCATAGTCCCTGGTGCCTCTGATCTCATCATCAATATCTTCAGACAGATATTTGGAATGTACCCTAGTGATGGTCCCAGGATTTTTCTAACGGTTCCAGATGGCTCATAGTCACTCAGGAATGACTTTAATGGAGGTGTGGGTTTTAATCTTTTATCAGGCAATATCCTTAAGGAAGCAAAGGATAATGACTTAAGTTACACTCTCTTGAGGAATGGATCTAAAGACACATCCCTTCCTAATCCTGTAACAGAAAACATCTTCAAAAATGGGATACCAGCCATAGGCATAGAATCTACAATTATAACACATCATGCTCGTATTTACAGCCAAAAGAGCAATATATGAATTGACTACATCTCAACTTATATTGTATTCAAGGGAAAACACATGACATGGGGCTATACTCATAAATTCTAGAATATTAGTGTAGATTTAATAAATGTAATTTATGAAATCATCACAATCAAATGAGGTAAAGTAACTCATTTATTGCATATGTACATGTTACCAACTATATATTATAAGGACAAATTAAGTACCTACCAATATATCCTTAAATAATACCACTCAGCTTTGCCTATTTTTTCAAACATGACAAAGAAAATGAAGAGTGTTGCAATGAACCATTCATTACCTCTTTATGTGTGTCAGGTTTTGAGCATTTCACACATTATATTATGATTATATATATGCATGTTTTCTACCTTATTATATCTGTAGGTTTTATCTGTCCAACATTTGTAGACACAATCACTTATACAAAGATTTTTAATAGCAAAGACTCTTCTTTTAATAAATAATTTATTAATTGGATGTTAATTATGCTTTTCAGAATTCACCTTTTCTTTTGGCCTTTATTGAATATAACCACCACTAAACCCATTGATGGAGAACAGGGTTGTAGCCTTACCTATGGGTTACAGCTCAATCTAGAGAGAACTAAACTCCTCACCATTAGACCAATAGGTAGCTTCAAGATAAAGGAAGAAAAGGCTGAAGTTAGCAAGTATTTTGTATGGCTTGCATCCACAATTTATGCCCATAGAAGTAGCAGTTGAGAGATCAAAAGACTAGTGTGTGTTAGGTAAATCTGCTGTGCAAGACCTCTTCAGAGTATTGTAAAGCAAAAATGTTACTTTGAGGCCCAAGGTAAGCCAATGTATTTTCTATTGCCTCATATGCATGTGAAAGTTGGGTATTAAATAAAGAAGACCTAAGAAGAATGAAGGCATTGAATTGTGATGCTGGCAACCAATATCGAAGGTACCAAAGACTGCTAAATGGCAAAGCAAAACTGTTTTGAAAGATATATGGCCAGAGTGCTCCTTAGAAGTAAGGATGGCAAGTCTTATACATATGGACTGTACCAGGAGAGATCAGTCACTGGAGAAAGACATCATGCTTGGTAAAGTAGAGGGACAGGTAAAAAAGAAAGCTATCAGAGATGAGTTGTCCCAGTGGCTTCAACAATAGACACAAGCTGAGGAACAGACAGGAGGTTAGAGCAGAATTGGGCAATGGTTCATTTGACAATGCATAGGGTTACTATGGCATCACCACCACCACCAATCATGTGTCTGCCAATTTGTCAGACTGTGGTGTCTAGGGTGTTGCTGTGATGGTGGAAGGCATGTCACTGGAAGTGATGTATTTCAAAAACCAGCAGGGTCCCCCAGAGTGGTCAGAGATTCCAGACTAAGGAGACTATGAAGAAGGAATCAGTTATCCACTTCAGAGGACTGAGCAGACCAGCAGAACAAGGTCAGAGACAGAAAAGCTCATGGAGCAGGAGAACATTGCCAGTCATACTGACAGAGGATGAGTATCTCAGACTGGAAGGCATTCAACAGATGAGTGCGGAAGAGCTGCATTCTCAAAGTGAAGTTGACCTTTGTACGTTCATTTGCTGATGGGGTACGAGTCAGAATGAGCTACAAACAGCTAGTCATAATTACATCTTGAAATCTAGAACATATTAAGAATATAGGATATTTGACCATAAAAATATAAAAATATATGGATATAAGAATGTAGAGTTTTGGAATAAAGTCATCCAAAATGAAATGGAATGCATAAAGATCTATATTCTAAATGCTGGTGAGCTGAAATGGACTGTTATTATAATTAATTATGTATATAATTAACTGAATCCCATGAGAGCTAGCATAGTATCTCTAATGATATCCATTACAAAATTTATAATATCTATCTATGCATTTTTATTGTATGGATGTATAGAACCCCTTTTTTCTGATGTATTCTGTCATCTTTCTTAGAGTAAAAGAAATATATACTGGATCTTGAAACCAGAGAACAATTCAGATATGCAAATATTTATTCAGGATTTCAAGTGAAGTATTCTTGAATCTCCCTTACTCATGGGTGTGTAATAACTTACAAGGGAATTTAAACATTTACAAATTGGGGTAAATAGTCCTCCAACTCAGCTTATCTATGAAATAATATACATCTTTTGAAGCATTTCTTAACCTCTGAATATTTAACCCAGAAGCTTAAAAATTAAAGGGATTGCTAAATTTATGTGAATATGTTCAAAAGAAGAATTAATCATTATAGGTAGAAAAGCAGAATGGGGAATTATAGCCTTCTTTTATCTTAATTTTTTCATCACACATCAAACATTGGCTATATAAGACCTTGTGCTATGGTTAAAGGTCATTGTTGAACACTGTTTAGTTAATTTTATGTGTCAGCTTGGACGGACTGTCATTGCATAACCAAACACTAGTCTCAATGTTGTGGTACAGGTATTTTGTAGATATGATTAACATTTAAAATCAATGGGCTCCGAATTAAGGCTGTTACCCTGATAATGAAGGTAGACATTATTCTTCCAGTTAAAGGCTAAAGTACAAATATGGTTTCCTCAAGAGAAGGAATTATTCTGTATCCTGTCTGTACAATAGAATCTAATGTCTGAATTTTGGATGTGCCAACCCTATAATTTTGTAATTTAATTGTGTAAAATCAGTCTCTCTCTAAGTCAATGACCATGTATACTTTGAGAATTCTTTATTAATGCATATAGATTCTTGATAAATTAGGTATATATGATTGTAGTAGAAAAAATATTACTACTAGTGTTTCAGCTCATACATGCATAGGTTTATTCCACACAAAACATGTTTAAACCCATCTCAGTGATAAATTGATGGATGCGGACAGGTTCCCTCCTTAATATATAAGGGGGTACCCCCTAGACCCCAATGCTCATTTGTTTTTTTTTTTATCTGAGGGCAAAAGGGCACTTGGAGTTTGTTCCACCAGGTCAGATTGCTAATGAAACTTTCTATTTAGAGGTTTTGAAAAGATTACATAACAGCATGAATCCAAAAGGTCTGATTTGTAGCAGATGGAGGATTGGTTTTGCCACCATGACACTGCACCTGCTTGCACAGCCATCTCGGTGCACCAGTTTTTGGCACACAAAAAAATACCCAGCATCCATCTCTTGTCCTATGCACCTAACTCACCAGACCTTGCTTCATGTGACTTCTTTTTGTTTATGCAAGTGAAGGGGGCATGAAAGGGCAGCGATTTGAAGATGTAGAAGAGGTGAAGAAAACCTAAGGGAGAGGCTATCAGTCATCCAAACAGATACATTTGAAACACGTTTTCAAGAATGGAATCACAGATTTGACAAATGTATTAAGTGGAATGGAGAGTATTTTGAAGGGGATAAGCTTGTTTTGTAAAATATTGAAGCACACAGCTTAGAAAACAATTATCATTTTTAGGGGGTAACACCTCCTACTTGCCTTGGTCTCATCAGGGTGCATCCCAAAATAAGATTCTTTTTAAAAGGATGTGCATCACCCCTTCTGTGTGACCCCTCTGTACATGACTGGGCAACTGTCTTACAGATGGGCTTTGGGTCTCCACCTTGCTTATGTTCCTTCGTGTCCATCTGATTGCTTATTTTTGAACTTCTGGTACTTTTTCCTATGGACACCTCATGTCCAAATAGGTTGGCATGATTCTTCCATGTGGCCTTCCTTTCTTCCTTGCTAGGTGGTTGCTTGTTGGATTTCAAGCCTGAAGACCCCAGATGCTATAGCATTGAATAGCCTGCTACCATCAGCTTCTATCCAGGGAGAAGCATAGCACCAATGAAACACACAAGTCTCCTCTAGTCCTTTAACACTTCCTCCTCATACTATTAAGGCTCTACTTTTACCTCACTAATCTTGCTAGTCCTGCATATACCCATAGATACACCCAAGATCTTTCAAGGCATGAAATTCAAGATAGATTTTCCCCTGAGAAACATTAGGGGTATTGACTTCCTGAGGATACGGGAAGGTTAGGGGAAAGGGGGAACAGAGAGCTATGATGACAGGATAACCCCACTGGAAGGGCACAGACATCAGAATTTATGGAGAATGGATTCCTGGAATGGTGTGTGTAAGGAAAAATAATAATACAATATACTGAGGGGTCAGAGGGGTGGTAGGCTGGGGTCAGGAGGGGATCGAGGGGAGCAGATATCTAGGAGTTAAGGAAGAAAAGAAAATAGATTTAATATGATGAGGGCAGCAAGTGTACAATCATGTTTGATCTAATGGAACTATGGATTGTAGTATTATCTGTAAGAGCTCCTAATAAAATGTGTTTTTTATTAAAAAACGGGGGTGGTGTGGCAAACATCATCTGTCTCAAAGAAGAAATCTTTCCATCAGTTCTTTTAAGCAAGATAGAAGCAAAGGCGAATGATTTTATGGGATGAATCACAACCAGTAAGATTCGGAGGGCTAGGTTCAAGCTGGGTCTCACGCCTGTCTGAGAGTATCTGCTTTCCCAGTTGAATTCAAGGTAGAGAGGTTTTGTGTTTTTCCTTTTGAGTTCCCGTCTTGTAGTTCCCTAAACTGGGAGAATATTTATGAGGTGTATTGTTTGAATCCTTCAAAGATGTCCAAAATGACATTCTTATATGTGTCCAAGAACACAAAATTCCCCAGGGATTGGTAACACAAAATTCCCCAGGGATTGGTTAGAGAGATGGACATATCACCTTCAGAAATGTACAACCCAGCTTAAAGGTAGGACATGAAACAAATGTTTCACATGTTGCTCTTTTTTTTCAATGGCTATTTCTATCAGTTTTGTACCAATACTTTTTGACTTACTCCTGTGTTTTCTTATGTTTATTCCTGCTTGAGTGATGACCTTCATAATTTAATCGTCTTTACTGAGCCCTAAGAGATTTGCTAGGATAGTGATTGAAAAGTCTTAATTAAAGTCTGTTGTGCATTATTGGTGATCTATTGATTTATGGTTATTACAAAGGAAGCATCCCATCAGAGGTCTTTGGGACAGATAGTAATTTCTTTGTTTGACTTGAGGACACATGGAAATTGAGAATTCTTTTCTGAGCTTACTTTTTCAAAGAGTAAATTTTCCAATGCAGTTAGGAGGGTATGCCTGTTCCTCACTTCTCATAAATATATGTAAAAACTTCAGCTGTACAAACACTTCTGGCTTTCAACTCTAGTATTATTTCTTGAAATAGAAGAAATGAGTTATCTGGCTTATGAATATGAGAGAGGAATATTTAGTGCATCCAGCTCATCCAATTTCTTTCCCTTTTGGTTTTCTCTGTTACAGAGGATCCTTTGTGACCTCCTTGTTCCACCTAGGAAGGGACATGTTTTACAAGAAAAGAATAGATTATCTAGGTATGCATCTAGCCGGATAGTATGACTACATAATTTAATATAGTCAATGAAAACAAATTTTTGTACACTACAAAAGCCACCTTTCAGTCTATGATTATTGGTTGTAAAATTAATATTTTATAATCTTGTCTGTGCATTATTTTCACTTCTCATTGGTTTTCAGTGTGAATGTGGAAACAAATGTTTGGTTTTTTTTAGTAGATAAAGAAATAACATCTTGGACTTAGAAACTTGAGAAAAAAGCATGAATTGGCATTTGGTACTAGAGAGAAAAAATAAGCAGCCAAGTTTGAGCCTTCAAACAAAGGTTTGCTGATAGGGTAAGGTCTCATACTTAGTTATTGAGGGTCCCATGATACCGACATTGGTAAATACAAATATAAATTGTTAATTTTGTGGTTAATGTGGACAGGCTTGCTGCTGCAGCCCATTAACTTGACTGAAGTAAACATGCAGACTTTAGTCTGCCCATCTCTGCAGCTGACCTTGCCTTGCAAATGGTATGTGCTGTTTTAACCTAAGAATGCACAACAGGGACAAAGATAGAATTAGAAAGAAAAGAGTTTTAGAAAGAATTGGGTTTTCAAATTATTAGGCTGCTGTGAGTCATGCAGGCTAAAGAAGACTTGAAGCAGAGGCTATGCATGTTAATCATTATACCAGAATAAGATATGCAGTATTTCACATCAATAGATACATTTTTTAAAATTTTATTTTGAAAAGTGCTAATGGTTAGGGAGAGGACAGTAGGCACTCTAAACTATAAATATTTTTAAGGCTTGCCCATGACCTCTTATGATCTTGTTATCTATACCCTACTACCATTCTAAGACAGCTCTGGGTTTGTTAAACTCTGACTGTGACTTCGGATTTCAGAGACCAAAATTTGTTATTTCTCTCTCCTCTCTCTCTCTCTCTCTCTCTCTCACACACACACACACACACACACACACACACACACAATAGAGTTGTTTGAATTTATAAGCAGATAAAGTTATTTGGCAGATCTCTTTATAGAGAAAAGAGCTATGTTGGCTCTTTTATAAAACTCAGCTGAAATGTTGGCATTTAAATCCACCAGGTGCTCCATGGGAAAAATATGCAGTAGTCCTCTTTTTTTAAGGTTTACATCCTTGAAAATCCTATAGGAAGAAGTCTACTCCGTCGAATAGAGTCAATATAAAATCACTGCCATCGAGTCAGTGCTGACTGTAAGTGACGCGCCTGTGGCTTTCTGTATCTATTCATGGGAGTAGAAAGTCAATCTTGCTCCCTCGAAGCTGCTGGTGGGTTTGTAATGATCACCACGTGGATCACTGAGCAAATCATGACCACTTTCCTCCCAGGGTTCCTAGCGTCAACATCAGTCTTCACCTGACAGCACTGGTTTGGTTTCATTTGATTTGTTTGAGGATAGAGCATATTTCCATGATGAGGAAGAGAAAGGGGAAAATAACACAAAAAATCTCATTAAAATGATCAAACACAAGGATAAGAAAAACAAATGAACGGCCCAGTATACTTCTATCAAGGAATCAGATTTGCTTATTTATTATCAATAAAAAATTTAAGTGGTTTAAAATTAGGATTCACTCAATGAAGTAATTAAAGAAAAATAAAATAAGACCATCTAATTAAACTTAAGAAAATTCTATAGAAGAAAACAAACTGGAAAAAGTCTTCAGGTCTTCAAGAGCAGAGTAGGTGGCATGGAGTTGATTTGGTAGCTATGAGAGAGTGTTACGGAGCTCAATACAATTTAACAGGAATGAGGTAAGGTCTCAGAGGATCTACTAGATCGAGCCTTCCTGAGAAGGCCGTGAATCAGTAAAGAAACACTTAAAATGTCCCAGATGCAATGGCCACAGGAAACAAGAAATGAGTAAAACTGCTTTAGAAGGTCTTCACAATAAACCAGCTGTTTTAAAAAGAGAACACCCCCATAAACTACACTTTGAAACATTTAACGTGCCTTAAATAAACACGATTAGTAAGTGAGGATATGCCCTGATGATTCTGAGACATCAAAGGAATGTGAATTCTAGGGGAAGACTTGGGCCAAGTCAGACCTGGTGATGGGCAAGCGGACCTACCCTGGGAGTCTCACTGAAGGGAGACTCTCCTAACCATGATCTTATCCTTTTGTCAAGAGCACAAACATAGGCAAGCTTTGTAGGAGTAGTTGAAGCTTTGATTTGGAAGTCCCTGAACTCCTGTATTTGTTACCTTACCTTCTGACAGCTCAGAAAATCATGTCTGAAAACGCGTGCTAAGCAGTCAAACAGCTAGATCATTAAGTAGAGAACAAATAAAGGGAAAGAAAGACAACCCATGGGGGGGGGGCAGAAACTATACCACGCTTCCTCATTACAGACAACTCAACAAACGTCACATTAGTAGACACTCAGATGAGTTTTCCTGAAAGGCATAGGGGGATTCAAGGGGATGTAGAGGTATCAGGATATTTAACACCGCTGTAGAAATACAGTGGAGCAAACCGAAGCCATGCTCACTGCCATCAAATCAATTCTGACTCCTAAATAGCCCCTCTGAGGCTGTAACTGTTTTGGGGAGTAGAAAGCCAAGTGTTTCTGTCGAGGAGCTGTTGGTGGCTTCAAACCGCCAACCATGTGAACCCCTACCCTATGATGGCTCCTCTCTTTACCACAAGCATACTGAAGACCTGGCACATTACAAATCTGACAAAACTCAGTGTCTCAAAGTAGCTACTCTCACGATAACCAGAGGAGGGCAGGCTACAGAAAGCAGACAAACAAACATCTATGCCAGGTCTACTCTCCTTGGACCCTAAGGCTGGCCTGGAGGAGGTCCTCTCTAGAAGGTACATAGCACCAGGGGCAGCTGCATGAAGACAAAGACATTCTCTTATAAGATACAACTTTTCTAGTCCATGGACTTGGGGTCAAAGGAAAATGGGCAAGTGAGAGGCTATGAATACTTTGTGTTGAAAGGGAAAATTCGTTAGGTAAGTTCAGGTGTCTGAGCTTATGGACATTTTATACATCAAATTGCCACTATCAAAGTAGCGGTGTTAGGCCAGGTTGAATAGAGGAGCAAACCCAGAGGCATTCATACATGTTTAAGAAAACTTTATTTCAAGAAAAAAATTACATCTATCAAGAAATCATCCCACCTCTGTCCAACTCAAGTCTATAAGTCTGATACTGCTCCATATATCCCTCTTTAGACTCACAGCCACATACAATGATGAAGGATTCAGGAAGATCACAGGCTGGTGGGTGCGAAGTCAGTCATGTGGATCCAATGGTGGTGACACTGACCTTAATCAGGGTCCACCAGCGGGAAGGTGAAGGCCAAGAGAGGTTAGGTTCCCCAGGGACTCCTCATGAGAAAGCCACACTCACAAGAAGTCCCATCAGGCTTTGACCTGATTGACAGGCTAAACTCTACTCCTACACTTTTATATATCTTCAAGTTGAAATTATGTAACTACTACAGTAAAAATAACTCAATCTGATACAGTTTCATAACACCATCATTAATGTCTGGAAAAAGCTTTTTCCTATCTGATTTTTGCTTCACAGGTTAATTTCCACACAAAGATCAGATCCTGCTTGGTAACATGGGTGAAGTTGAAACTCTTAGTTTGTTTTTCAAGCATGGCCCTCCATGCTGTGATCTCAGTGTTATGTATTGTGTTCTTGAGACATAACTTGCCTTTGGGTAAGTAATTCAGAGTTAGGATTGGCCTGTTTTTTGTGTGTGCTCTGACAATCTTGTATATTTTTTCAGTGCTGTCATGTAGAGTGCATGTAATAAGCCTTGATGTTATTGAAACAATCGACACGTGTTGTCCAGAGGGAATAATAACCTATCTCATAGAAGACATCCCAGACGGCAGCCATTAAAGGAATGTTACCATCCTGAAATCCTTCCCCTTAGCTACAGGATTGTTTCATAGCAATTGAATTAATGTCTGTTGGCTTATTTGAGAGCCTTATGGGGAAAACATAAACTTCCCATTATGTGCTTAATAGACGTATTGCTTAATAATAAGAGGTTAAGGGAATAGAAAGTGGATAGTCTTAGAGAGCATAATTATTGGCCACTCTACATGATTCCTTTTTTGAAAAATCATTTTATTGGGGGCTTGTATAATTCTTATCACAATCCATCCATACATACATACATTTTGTCAGGCATATTTGTACATTTGTTGCCATCATCATTCTCAAAACATTTGCTTTGTACTTGAGCCCTTAATATCATCTCCTCATTTTTACCCTCACTCCTCTCTCCCTCTCCCTCATGAACACTTCATAATTCATAAATTATTATTATTTTGTCATATCTTACACTGTGCGACATCTCCCTTCACCCACTTTTTCTGTTGTCCATTTCCCCAGGGAGGAGTTTATATTTAGATTCTTGTAATCAGTTCCCCCTTTCCACCCTCAAGATATCACCACTCTCACCACTGGTTCTGAAGGGGTCATCTGTCCCGGAGTCCCTGCCAAATGTCAGGAGATGAGGGAGGATGTCTATTTGGGGGCTCATACAAATAAAGACTTTGTGAAAGGTAATTAAGCCTGTCCTCATTCCTTTCGCTCCTTTTTCAAGCAGGTGCAGTCGTAGAGAGAAGTGGAGAGGCTTTCTATTTTGCCTGTAAGAGATGAGAAATTCTGTTTAACATAAGGGCAGTGGATATTAGCAAATTCTGTATGGCACATTTAAACCCACATGATTCTGCTGTGTTTACCATAAGTGTAGTCAATATTTTCATTTATATTTTTCAGTTTTGAAGGTTTCAAAGTTGGTTCCAATCCAAGGCAATACCTTCAGGGATATTGATACTAGTCCTTCAAAGCCCGAGTCTTATGAGGGGACTGAAGAGAATAAAGTTTGGCAGAAAACAATTAATATTCCTCCATCCTGTTCAGACACCACTAAGTAGTCTTTAGCTGTTCTTCCATGGGCGTCTACAAAATGGAAATAAGGTTAATGAAAAATAAAGACAAAATTTTCTATAAAAAAACAAGTATTCCCCTATACAATAATTTCAATCTGAAGTATGAATATTAACAAATCAAAGATGTTTTTGACATATACATCTGGTGGTACAGTGGTTAAATATTCAACAACTAGCATAAAATTTGGTGATTCTTCAAACGTTTGCAGTTGCTCTTTGGGAGAAAACACATGGGACCTGCTTCCATAAATATTCTCATCTAGAAAAGATGGGACCGGTCTCATTTGTCATATTGCTTCACTGTAAATCACAATTGATTAACTGACACTTAGCAATATAACATAATTGGAGTGCCTATGTGGTACAAGTAGTTAAGATGTTCAACAACTAGCCAAAAGTCTGACTGTTCCAATCCACTTAGAGGCACCTTGGTAAAAATATTGTTGCTAGGTGCCTTCTAATTGGTTCCAGCTCATAACAAACCATTTGGACTAAACAGAACGAAAGCACCCAGTCCTGCTACATTTTCACAGTTGTTATGATTGAATCGATTATTACAGCCATTGTGTCAATCCATCTCTTCCAAGCTCTTTCTCTCTTTTGCCGATCCTCCACTTTAGCAAGCATGATCTCCTTTTCCAAAGACCAGCCTCTCCTTAAAGTGCATCTGAAGTACATCAAAAGGACACATACCATTCTCAATTCTAAGGGGCATTCTGGTTGTACTTCTTCCCAGACAGATGTGTTTGTTCTTCCAGGGTTTTATGAGGCTTTCATGAACCTTTCCCATTTTTCTTGGTCTTCCTCCTTCATGTCAAATTTCACATGCATATGAGGTACCTAAAAATATGGCTTGTGTCAGACTCATCTTAGCCCTCAAAGGGACATCATTGCTATTCAGTGCTTCAAAGAGATATTGTGTTACAGAGTGGCCTATGAAATGCGCTATTTGACTTACTGACTGTGTTTTCCATGAGGACTGACTGCATATCCAAGTAAAATCAAACCCGGATCCCTTTAGTCTTTTTTCCATTTCTCACAATGTGGTCTGTTGGTTGAGTTTTAATGATTTTTTTTTATTTACGTTGACTTGCAATCCATACTGAATGCTGTAGTTTTTGATCTCCATTAGTGAGTCCTCCTCATTTTCAGTCAGCAATGTCTTGCCATCTGTGTATTGCAGGTTATTGATAAGCCTTCCTCAAATACATCTATCAAATTATTCTTCACAAAGTTCAGATTCTCAGAGTAGGTGCTCAGCATGAAGCTTGCATAAATATGATGAATTTCTAACTGTGAAATTAAAAATAAGAAGAAACAATGTGTATAAAAATAAGAAAAGGTTCTAAAACTGATTGTGGTAGCGATTGTACAACTCTTCTTATATGATTGAAGTATTGGATCATCTGATATGTGGATTATGGGCCAATAAAGGTAAAAAGAAATAATTGTTTTCAGATCAATTCTGGCACATGGAGACAAATTCATGCCAAAAACAAAACGGCACCATAGGAATTTCAATGGTTAAACAGTTTATTCGATTGTTTTTAATTGCATCGTTAATTATGCAATCTGCATACAACCCGATGGTTTCCCTTCCTGATTTTCGACCCTGCATTTTTCCCTTTTGCGCAAGTAACTGTGTTTTTGTCTATGTATAGATTTGGAATGAACACAATGGTGTGTTTTGGAATTCCCTGTCTTCTAAATGTTATCCATACTTTATTATTATGAGATAAGCAATTGAATGTCATTGCAGCTCAAATAAAAAACAAGTAACTATCTCTCTAGTATTCTCTAGTTAAAACCAGGACCCAGCTGACATCAACAATAATGGCACTTGAACCCCATCCTTTTCTGAATCCAGCTTAAATTTCTGGCAGTCCCTGTGATGTAAATGTAATAGTACTGCACACAGTTTTAAATCATCTTCAGTAACATTTTACTTACATATGATAATGTTACATAAATTTAGTCATTGAAATTCCTGTGGTGCAGTTTTGGTTTGACATACACATGCCTCCATATCAGAATTGACCAACAGCAACTGTTTCTTCTACTTTTCTCAATTACATCCTTGTAATTTGGACCCCTCTACAACAGGGATAAGAAACTCAATAATAAGTGTTTCTGCACATTGAGATTTAACTGAGTTATCTTTGATGGGAAATACGTTTAACTAGAAACTTCTTTCTGAAATCAGTCATTATGGCCTTGCAATGTAAGGTTCTTCACTATAAGAAATAAACAAGGGGAATTATAAACGTTGATTCGTCATTTATTATTCACTAAAATAAAACTATATTTATCTTTTAACTCCATTTTTCATGATTTTTTAAGTATCTTTCCTAATTTATTCCTTCCACCCTGCTGGTGCTGTTGGGTAGGCTGTAGACTGTTAACTGAACAGTTAGGGGTTAAAGGCTACCAACCACAAAGATGAGCCTGGCTGCTCCCATAACTGTGTAAAAAGCCTTAGGAAACCTATATCAGGATGGCAGAGTGGGCACGGGTTAGGCTGTAATCTCCAAGGACAGCAGTTCAAAACCACAAGTATATCCCTCCATTTACTCCATTACAGAGTCACAGGCTCTGACACTCACAGGGCCACTTCTACCTGTCCTGTAGGACATTTGGCATCAACTTGGTGGCAGTGAGGTTTTGATTTTGGTTTACATTTTTATGAATCAGAACTGACTCAGCTGTAGTGGTTTGGCTCTAGGCCTTTTTTTTGTCAATGGATGTCAGCTAAATTAAAATATGCCACCTAAGAGGGGAAGTCCTGAGAGCCCCTCCTTGAGTCCACTGTGGTTCCCTTCCGTTTGCCATGATAATGGCAGGGCCCAGATCTACACTGCTGCTTTATCCTGGATCCTTGTCTGCATTCAATAGATATTTAAGAATTGTGAAAAATAAACCTTTTACCCCAATGACACTGCAATTTGGAAACTGTATGCAACCCAAAGAGGAGTCATGGTTTTTGTATACAGAAAATCATAGAAGACATAAAGCCAAACAAACTGACAAATACCAGCAATGACAAGACAAAACAAAATACTAAATCATATAGAAAGCAGAAATATTAAAACTGAACAACTTCAAATGGGTCCAAAATGAGATCAAATGATAAAGTGATTCATTATTACTGAACAACATCTGCCAGAATTGCCTTTACATGGCTGTCTGAGAGCAAGGCTGTTCACAACCTTGCACTTTAGCCAGAGGAGAGTTTCATCCATGTGGGGATTCTACAAATTGATTTTGGGCTTCCACTGTCATCCAAAGAGAGAGTTACAGGATTAATAATTACCTGGAAGCATGGCACATGGTTTTTGATTCAATGTGAATCAGATGATCATATAGTTTACTATGCTGGTAATGAAGCACCCAAGAGGAATGGCTTTGCATTAATTGTCCAGAAAGGCATTTCAAGATCCATCTCGAAGTGCAATATTATTTGTGAAAGTAGCATGTCTATCCACATTCCAGGAAATCCAATCAATACAACCACTTTTTAAATTTATGTGTCAACTTATAAAACTAGTGACAAAGAGGTGGAAAATTCTACATATGTCTTCAGTCTGAAATAATCAAATATGCAATCAGGAAACATTGATCCTTATTGTCATTTGGAGTGCAAAAGTTGGAAACTTATAAAAAGAAGCTATCATAGAAAAATGTGGCCCTGGTGATGGAAACAAGGCTGGAGATCCGTGAAAGAGCTTTGTAAAGCCAACAGCCTCTTCATTGCAAATGTCTTTATCAACATCAGAAAAGCTGGACTTCTCCAGATGGAAAATAAAAAAGAAATCATATTGACCACATCTCTGAGAAGAGACAATGGAGAAGCTCCATATTAGCAACTAAATCCTGGCCAGGGAATTTTCTATGGAACAAATGATCATCACGCATATGTGAGTTCAGACTGAAGCTGAGGAAAAGAAAAGCAGGTCTAAGAGAACCAAAATATGACCTTGAGTTTCTCCCACTGGAAATTTGTAATATTCTCAAAAACAAGTTTTCTGCACCAAACACTGATGATGTAAGACCTGGTGAGCTGGGGGATGATATCAAATGCATCATATGCTAATAAAGCACAAGGGCCAACAAAAGGCAAGAAAGAAAGATCAGCTTGGATGTCATAAGAGAGGCTGATACTTGTTCTTAATCTCAGAGTAGCTAAGGGACATAGAAGAAATGACGATGTTAAAGTGATAAACAGAAGATTTCAAAGGGCAGCTCAAGAAGACATAATAAATATTATAATAAAATGTGTCCAAGCATAGAGCTAGAAGACCACAACCTGAAAGGACTTAAGAAAAGGTAGCATATAAACTAGAACCAATGGTACTGGAGGAAGAAGTCTAAGCTGCACTGAAAGCTTCGGGAATTGATGGGATAACAATTGAAATGTTTTAATAAACTCATGAAGCACTGGTCGTGCACTCTGTTTAAGCCAGGAAAGTTTGAAGACAGCTACTTGGTCAACTAATTGGAAGAGATTGATATTTGTAACCATTGCAAAATAAGTGACCCAACAGAATGTCCAAATAATAATTTTAAAACAGTACCATTAATATTACATGCTGAGGATCATCCAACAATGGTTGCAGCAGTACATTGAAAGGGAGATGCCAGAGGTTCAGCCTGGATACAGATGAGAACTTGGAACAAGGGCTATCATTGCTAATCTCAGATGGATGTTGGCTAAAAGCAGAGAATACAAGAAAGATGTTTACTTGTGTTTAATTAACTTCTTCAAGGTATTCAACTCTGCAAAAACCCTAACAAGCTATGGATAGATTTGAGAAGAATGGGAGTCCCAACACTCTGTATTCTGCTCATGCCAGAAACTGTACATAGATCAATAGGTAGTTGTGGGGAGAAAACAAGGAACTAGTGCATAGTTGAAAATCAAGAAAGGTGTGGGACAGGGTTGTATCCTCTCACCATGTGGAGTCAATTTGTTTCTGAGCAAATAATCAGACACTGGATTATCTGAAGAAGAATGCAGCATCGGGATTGGAAGACGGCAATGTGCAGACACCATGACATTGGTGATGACACACTTGACAATAATGATCAAGAGTTGCAGCCTTAAGTGTGGATTAAACTTTTTGTAAAGACAACCAAAACCAAGTGGAACAATAGGTAGCATCCTAATAAATGCAGAAAACATTGCCGTTGTCAAGGTTTTTAATCTTACCTGGATCCACAATCAATGCTCATGGAAGCACCAGTTCAGAGATCAAATGATACAGTGTGTTGGGTAAATCTGTTCCACAAGACTTTTATAAAGTGCTGAAAAGAAAGGATGCTACTTTGAGGACTATGGGGTAATTGATCCATTGTCTGTCCAACTGTCTCATATGCATGTGAAAGTTGGATATTAAATCAAGAAGATGGAGAAGATTCCATTCATTTGAATTCTGGTGCTGGAGAACAATATTGAAAGTAACAGGGACTGCCAAAATGATCCAAGCACCTGTCTTGGAAAAACAGCTCCTTAGAGTCAAGGATGATGAGGCTTGATCTGACCTACTTTAGACATGTTGTCAGAAGATGAGAGTCCCTGGAGAAGACACTATGCTTGCTAACGTAGAGGAACAGCAAGAAAAGAGGAAGTTTCATAGATGGACTCAAAAATCAGAATACTTTTGAGGCACATGATTGGCGCTGTTTTGTTCTATTGTAAACTGGGTCACTGTGACTTGAAGGAGACTGGATTGCACCTAAGAACAACAGGGGAGCAGTAAGGGAGAATCCAAGGGAGAGCGGATGGAGGTAGCTAGCAATAAGGAAGAGATAGAAGAAAATGGTCTGAAATGATGATGATTGAGTGATCAAGTGGTATGATGTGAATTATATGCCAGTCAACTATTTTTTAAGAGTAGCCGTGCTGGCTCCATGGGTTAAACGATGAACTGTGAGCTGAGAAGTCAGCAGTTGGAAACAACTGGCTGCTCTTCTAGAGAGAGGTCTGGCACCTTGTTTTCCTGAAACGCTCTCCTCTCTGAAACTCTATGGCAGAAATTGACTCTGCAAGAGACTCACGAGGAATCAGAATCGACATGATGACAGTGGGTTTGTCTGTGGGATGTTATTGAACAATATCCTTGCACATGATCATTTATATTCCATTACAGTTCCTCACATCTAAATCACCTCTAAATAATACGAATATATATCCTTATCATTTGTTCCTCTCCATTTCCCTCCTTTTCATCTCTAACCTAGAGCTTGTTTTGTCTGTTTGCATATTTCTTTTAAACTCAGATATTTTAGATAAAACTTTTCTAGGAGTTTAGTGTCATAGAGAGAATATAATATATATATTTAAATTTTAACACCCCCCCCCTTATTGTCTCAGTTTAGGCGGATTTTGTGTACCACTTGTTTTATCATCTTAAAAATATTCATGAGAAACGTTTGACATTGTGAGTATTAGAAATCCCTAAGTACAAACACTGATTGGGCTCTTAGCAGTATCATACCACAGAAGAAGAGGGGGAAGGTTAAGAATTATACAGCTGACAGAGATTTCTCTGCACTATGTGCACTACATTGACATTTTCAACTTAAATCATTGAGTGATTATTTTCTGAAACAATTTCATCTTTATAGGGGAGGTTGAAAATCATGTCTACTTAGTGATTTATTAAGTGAATAAGTAAGTGAACGTGAACAGATTGGTACTGATGTTGACCATAGGCAGCAAATTATGAATAATGATTTTTCCATGCATGAGCTCCTTTGCACTGCTCGGCAAATAATTCTAGCTTTCTAGGGTTGTTTCCACCAAATGGATTTGCATAGGCAGGAGAGGCTGAAAGACAGCAGGTTGAGCTTGAAGCACTATGTTGGAGGACATGCTACCATTTTATTAAAAGTCTGGGTTTGCATGCCATTTGGGTTCAGCACTGTCACAAGCTGGCATATCCAAAAGTGAGGAGAAGACTTAAGATTAGGTAAAATCATGTAATAAATAGTGTGTGCTCAGAGTATTTTGCTTGTATCTGAAACAATAAAGTAATACAATTAAAAAATTAAAGGTGGTAATAAAACTACAGAATCCATCATTCTTCACACTTAGAGATATTCTTAACAGTCATTTCTTGAGAACAAAACCGTATGATCATTATTTTTTCTGTAGTACAACTTTTAATATTTTTAGACTTAACCATATTTGCCATTTTTTGTCTAGATCAAAAGTAATTCTTATTATTCTAGTAAATAGCTCAAAACCTGTACTCTACCTACAAGCTATAACAAAGATCTATATCTGAGTGTGCACATAAGGATTAGCATGGAGAAGATGCATTTTCAGACCCATAGTAATATTATGAATATCAATGTTCTATTTTCATCATATCATAGGTACTTAGTCTCATACATATTCTGATTATTTCATATCTGGTCATTTCCATAAGGCATTTAGTTTGTGATTATCTATAATTTTTAGGATATTTTAATATTATATACAGAGCATGTGTTTCTATTTTTGTTTATCTTAATGGTGATGATGGCATTGGACTGAGTTTATTTGTTTCATTTAATAAGTTATAAGAAAATTCAATCTTTACTTTTTCTATGAATATATGTATACCACATATATAATGTAGTAATATGCTATAAAAATAATATTCTTCTAGCATCATCATCTTAATTTTACTCATATAAAGCTTTTCATAAATACATTAGTGTAATTTTAAATAGTTAATATATTAAAAATGAGAAAATTATAATACCATAATTCTTGACAAATTCAACCTTTACATCATTTATCATGAGGTTAGCTATTTGTTAGGTTTTGAGGATTTGGGTCTTTACATTGAGTCATATTCCACATTAAAAGCTACAATTCTTGATCTTCATTAGCAAGTACTTCAATTCTACTTTCACTAAGCAAGACTGTGTCATGTGCATAAACCTTCCTCCATTCTGTCGTCACACTCTTCTTCATATAATCCAGCTTCTCTGCTGATTTGTTCAGCATGCAGATTGAACAAGTATGGTGAGAGGATACCACCCTGATATATGCCTTACCTGATTTTAAGACACGCAAATTTCCCTTATTCTTTTCCTACAGCTGCCTTTTGATCTATGTATAAGTACTGAAGAAGCACAATGAAGAATTCCTATTCCTCTCAAGGGTAACCACAGTTTCTTATGGTCCACTTAGTTGAATGCCCTTGAATATTGAACAAAACACAGTAGCCAGTGAAACATGTGGTCAATGAAGCCCAAGTAAGCATCTTTCTGGTGTTCTCTACTTTGAGCCAAGATCCATCTGACATGAACTATGCTAGGTCCTGCTGTATGTCCTCTTCTGAATCTGACCTGAGCTTCTGGAAGTTCCCTGTCAAATTCACTACATTGGTGATAAGAGATAATGGGAAAGCTCAATATCTGCAGCTAAAAAAAGGGCCAGGGACCAACTGCGAAACATACCATCAACTGCTCATATGTAAGTTCATATTGAAGGTGAATAAAATATATAAAAGTCCTCTAGAGTCAAAATATGACCAGGAATGTATCCCACCTGAATTTCTAGAACATCTCATAAGCATATTTGACAATTGGTAAGGTGAGCACACAATGATATGATTTTTTTGTTCTTTGATGCCTCACCTTCCCTATATGATTGCTGAAGACAAATGGGTGCATCAGCAAATGTGGTGAAGAAAGCTGATGGTGCCTAACTATCAAAAGATATAACATCTGGGGTCTTAAAGGCGTGAAGGTAAACAAGCGGCCATCTAGCTCAGAAGCAACAAATTCCACATGGAAGAACACACCAACTTATGTGAAAACAAGGAGTCAAAGGGATCAGGTATCAGGCATCAAAGACCAAAAATGCATCTCATTGAGAATGAGGGAGAGTGCAGAGTGAGGACCCAAAACTCATCTGTAGGCAATTGGACATCCCCTTACAGTAGGGTCATGAGGAGGAGATGAGTCAGTCAGGGTGCAGTGTGGCAATGATGAAACATACAACTTTCTTTTAATTCTTAAATGCTTCTTCCCTCCCACTATCATGATCCCAATTCTACCTTACAAATCTGACTAGACCAGAGGATGTACACAGGTACAGATAGGAACTGGAAACACATGGAATCTAGGATAGATGATTCCTTCAGTACCAGTGGTGAGAGTGGCAATAGCAGGAGGGTGGAGGGAAGGTGGGGTAGAAAGGGGGAACCGATTACATGGATCTATATATAACCTCCTTCCTGGGGGACAGACAACAGAAAATGGGTGAAGGGAGATGGTGGACAGTGAAAGATATGACAAAATAATAATAATTTATAAATTTTCAAGTGTTCAAGAGGGAGGTGAGAGTGGAGAGGGAAGGCAAAAATGAGGAGCTGATTACAAGGGCTCAAGTAAAAAGCAGATGTTTTGAGAATGATGATGGCAACAAATGTACAAATGTGTATGACACACAATGAATACATGTATGGATTGTGATGAGTTGCACTATCCCTCAATAAAATGATTTTAAAAACCAGATTTGACTAATCAAAATAAATGATAGAAGATCTTATGAGCTGTGGGAACATATCAAGATCATCACTCATGAAGGAAGCAAAGGATTGTGATAAGAGTTGTACGAGCCACCAATAAAATGATTAAAAAAGAAAAAAGAGAGGAAAGAAATAAACGATCAAAGCGGATGTCTGAAGAAACTGTGAAACTTTCTCAGATTTTAGAATAGCTAAGGCAAGTGGAAGAAATGAAGCGGAGGAGCTGAACAGAAAATTTCAAAGTACCATTCAATCAGACAAAGTCAAAAATTGTAAGGAATGTGCATAGACCTAAGTTAGAAAATCAAAAGTAGAAAACGAAGATATAAAGACTACATAGACACTGACACAAAAAGTTACTCAACATCAAACACTGCAAGAAGCACTATAGGATCAAGGACTGATGATACCAAAGGAACTAGTCCAAGCTGCTCTGAAGGAATTATCCAAAAACATGGCCCAAGGAATTGATGGACTAGGGATTGAAATATTTAAACAAGATTATGGATCACTGGAAGCACTCACTACTCTGTGCCGAGAAATTTAGAAGATGGCTCCCTGGCCAATTGGACTGGAAGAGATCCCTATTTGTAACTGTTCCAAACAAAGAGGAAGCAGCCGAAGGCACATGTGTGGAGCCGTATTTTAATATCTCATGGAAGTAATATTTTGTTGAAGATATTTCAACTATGGTTGCAGCACCTGATCAGAAGAAGACATGGAACCAGGGATATCATTGATGATGTCTGCTGGATCATGCCAGAAAGATGTTGATTTGCATTTTATTGACTCTGTCAAGACTGTTTGAACCTTAACAAACTATGGGTAACTTTGAAAAGAATGATAATTTCAGAAGAGGTAATCGTGCTTTTGCAGAATCTATACATTTACAAGAGATAGTCATGGGAACCGGACAAGGGAATGGTGTAGGGTTTCACATTTGTAAAAGGTTGTGTATTTTCACCACACTTATTCAATCTGTATGCTGAGCAAATGAAAAGATCAACCAGACTATGGGAAGAAGAACATGGCTCCAGGGTTGGATAAAGGCTTAAGACCAATCTTTGATCTGCACATTACACTACTGTACTGGATACAAGTGAGGAAGACTTGAAGCACTTGCCGATAAAGATAAAGGACTACAGTGTTCAGTGTTCAGTTATGGATTGCAAATCAGTGTAAAAAATAAAATAAAATCTCACAAGTGGACCATTATATAACAACATGATAAATGGGAGACGACTGCGGCTGTCAAGTATTTCATCTTACTTGGTTATACAATCAATGCTCGTGCTGCCTTAGTTGATATTCTGTAATTTGCTTCTCCAGTTTCTAATATCTGTTGCAATGAGTACACAGAATTCAGACAAAATTCATGATCAAAAGGTATGTTAAGGAATTTAACAAATTGTAATGTCAGTGAGAAATGCTCAGTGTAGTTGTTTACCAGGGCATGCTACAAAGTGCCATGTGTACTAACATATGCCCAAAGGGGCATGGCACTCTGCTGGAAACATCAACCTGAAGCCATTCAGCTGAAGCTCCCTGGGTCAGCAAACCCACCTAACGGAAGTAAGTGCTCAGTGATAATCCTCTCCCGTGAACCTCAGTCCAACAGCACTCAGCTTCTTCAATCTACTTTCCTCAATTTTGTGCCCAGTGGCACTCCACTCTCCAACCCAGCCTCCCACACAAAAGTGTTCCTCTTACCTTGCTCCCTGGGTTGGTAAGCCCCTCACTATGTTCCGTGCTGTGGGTCCTGGTTCTTCTGCTGCTCCTCTGATAGATCCAGGAGGTTCAGTGGCCAGGAACCTCAGGTCCAGAGGGTAAGCTCCAATCTTGGGACTTGAAGTTCAACAAGCGACCATCTAGCAGAGAAGCAACAAGTCTACATGGAAGAAGCAAACCAGCCTGTGTGATCATGAGATGTAAATGGGGTCAGGTATCAGGCATCAAAGATTGAAAACAAAACAAAACAACAAAACAAACAAAAATTATATCATTGGGAATGAGGGTGAGGGTAGAGTGGAGACTCAAATCCCATCAGTAGTCAATTGGACACCCCCTGTCAGAAGGACCACAAGGAAGAGAACAGCTAGTCAGGGTGCACTATAGCACCAACAAAACACAAAACTTTCCTCTAGTTCTTTAAGGCTTCCTCCCTGCCCCACTACCATGACCCCAGTTCTATCATACAAATCTGTCTAGACCAGAACATGCATACTGGTACAGATAAGAGCTCACAACACAGGGAATCCAGAGCAGATAAACCTCTCAGGACCAATAAATGGATACCAGGAGGTTAAGGATTGGGGTGGGGCGGGCAGTAAGAGAGAACCAATCATAGTGAGCACCCGCTACCAGGGGGATGGACGGCAGAAAAGTAGGTGAAATGAGACAGCAGTAGGTGTAAGACATGAAAATAAAAAGAATTTATAAATTATCAAGGGGGCCTGGGGGAGAGAGGGTAGAGGAGGAAGGGAGATAAGATGAGCCGCTGATGTCAGGGGCTCAAGTAAAAGAAAATGTTTTGAAAAAGATAATGACAACCTATGTACAGATGTGTCTGACACAATGGCAATGGATATATGTATAGATTGTGATACGAGCTTTAAGAGCCCCAATAAAATAAAATAAATTAAAAATAAGATGAAGTAGGCACCTAAAGTGACATTAGAAATTCTTGGAAAAATATGTTGGTAAAAGTAAATGCAGCAAATACCAATGTAGAAAAATTTTAAATGTTTAACTCTTTTGTTGTTATTATTAGAAAGAACAACAACATCAAAAAAACATCAATTGGGGGGGGGGAAGACAATGGATCTCTTTATTTTTTAGGATAGCCAGGGCTATCTTGCTCTTAATCCTTCAGAGTATATCCAGACCAAGAATAGATTTTGAAGAAATGATATTGTTCTAAAATTTAAGCATTCTGTTGGGTCACCTTTCTTTGGAATAAGTACATATATGGATTTCTTCCAGTCAGTTGATCAAGTAGCTATTTCCAAAATTCCTGGCATAGACAAGTGAATGCTTCCAGTGCTTCATCTACTTATTTTAATTGGTATCCTATCAAATCCTAAATCCATGGTTTTGACTAACGCTTTCAGATCTGCTTGAACTTTCTGAAGAATCACTGATTGATGTGCATGTGCTCCCTCCTGAAAGAGATGGGTGTAAACTAGTTCATTGTGGGACAGTGGACAGTGGCTCCCATTCAATATTTTGCACATAGAATCTTTCACTTTGGACCCTTAAATTTTTTCTTTAGTTCTTTTCTTTTCAGACATAGTGACCATGCTCTTCCTTTCTGGCTTTCCAACTTTTGTGTGTGTTATACTATTAATATATCATTTATATCCTGTTTCTTTATCATTTTTATTTCATGAAATTTAGCCAATGAATTGATTGTTTTAAAATTTTGTTTTCTGGAATTTTATGGCAAACTAATTAAAATTACAAATTGCTCAATATTTTACTAATGAAAATTTGCCGGTAAGTATAGTGTACTACACAGTTTGCATTCTTTACCCAGTACTGTGATGAAGTTAAAACAAACATTTCCCCATATAACTAGCTTACAATCATAGCTGTAAAACTGCCGTTGTTGTTAACTTTTGCTGGTTTAATTTTTGTTTACATTTTTAGAGATGAAACACATTATGAGCTCAGCTTTATCTGAAACTTTCTTAACTGACTCTGTTTAATATAGCTCTAGGCTTAATTTTCTGTACAAAAATTTTTGTAGCTGGAGAGTTTGACACTGAATATTTTGTAAATTCTCAGAAACTGTCACTATGAAGCCCTTTTAGATAGTGAACTGATCAGATGTAGTCATGTACATACTTTTTCTCTGTAAAAATAATTTCATATAATTAAAATAAATTTAATTTATTTTATTTCACCATTTACATAGTGTCGATATTTTATTTAGGCACTTCTGATAATTATTAAAACAAAAATAAATCTTCAACAGGAACCGAATGGCATTTTATAAAAGTAAACAGATGTCCAATTAGGTTCCTTTGTTTATTTAAATGAATATTTAAATTTATAAAATGCCATTTTATATATGTTGAATTGAAAACTTATTATTCTGCCTCTATTTCTTCTTATTTCCCTTTTAGAAGATGATACCTATAGTCCACAAGTACATGTTTATGATTTGTAATAATAAAATAGGTAACCCAACTGAAATAGTTCTTAATGGTCATAGTTGGAATGATTTAATAAAATAAAGTAATATTGGATTATAGTATAAAATACATTTGCATGAGTGTACAGATATAAATAAATTATTGAATATATTTATAAATAGGTTTAAAGAGATAGATACAAATATTTATTTAGAAACATATCAAATAAATAACATAGGTCCTCAAGGAGGAGGTCAGAATTATCTATCTTTGAAGAGTGGGCTATACATAGTGAGTTATACACACTTTAGAAAGAATAGAAAATGGAAAATAGAAAGAGGAAGCAACAGAGAAGAAGAGGAAGAATAAATTTGGAGTGAGGAGACTTGACACACAGTACTTCAGCCAGTCATCAAGGTCAGCTTCAACACTCATAAATCATGTTGATCTAACCTTGATATATTGATGACTATAACTATCAGTAAAGGGAAATCTGCTCTCTTTCTCCTTAAAACTAATCATCACAATGTAATTATGAGAAATATATCAGACAAATTCTATCAGGGTAGCATCTTATAATATACATGACCAATAATTCTTAAAAGTGCAAGGATCATCAAAGAAACACAGAAAATTCTGAATGACTGTCATAGTTAAGATGTTCAGGTAGCACTATCAAATGAAGGTTGCACTGTGAACCTCCGGGTTGGCATTTTAAACCCTCTCGCTGCACCTAGACAAAGAAATAAAGTGTCTGCTTTAATAAAGGCCTAAACCCTCAAAAACCCGATATCAGTTCCTAAGGAAGTTGACGTGACCCAGTGGCAATTGGCTTGGTTTGGGGTTGGTCAGAGCTAAGAGTTAGCTATGGAGACTGGACAACAAAATACAATCTTCTTGCCTAGGAGAAATCTTTGAGGAGAAAAATAATGGAAAAAATATAGTTAATACTAATAAATGTCATGTAACAAACATTATAAACAATAATGCCATAAGCAAATTAGGCATGTTATTTTAAGATATTGACCATAAGAAATATGTGTGCATGGAAACTTTTCTAATGACTCAATGTCTTTGTAATTATAAAACTCTTGTAAAAATAAAGTATATTGATTGAAAAAATTAAGTTGGTGAAATTATGAAAATGTCTAGAAAAGATGGGGCCAATTTAATTAGGAATATCTCTTAGTTCCTCAGATACACTACTTACTTATTTTTATATCCCACTGCAAAATACCCCTCAATTATAATTGATGGCGTGCAAGCCAGTCTGGAACTTCTGTGCTAAAATGGGCGAGCATTGTCCAATTTGTAGAGCATCTATAAAAAAATAACTAAGTAATTGAAACAATAATTATTCATCACAATGTATTATAGCCAGTGATGTGAGAGAGTGCTCCAATGTAGCAGAAACATGATCGTTTATAAATATTGAATGATAATTAATCAAAATGAAATAATTTGCCACAAGACATAAGCTTTAGGTCTTTATAAAATTAATTTAATTTAAAGTATATTTTTGTAAGTTTGGGTAAGTATTCATTAATGTTCAGAGGACATTTACAATTGCACAACCAGGGAACACTTGATGGAAATGCAGACTCACAAAGTTGGCAAGGAGATCATCTTTTAAGTCACTCATTTATATGATTAAAGTGAGAGATCATTTGACTTGAATGAGATCGTTGTCAGAGGTCTTACACTTGTTTTTCTCCACTGTTACATAGAATTTGAAGCCAACATATTTGAGATTTTATGCTGACTGTGACCATCATTCTCCTACATTGTGTGAGAAAAGACAAACTCTTTAAAAAATTCTTCTAAACACTAGTTTGCTTTGTTATTATGTATGAAAAAGGATGAAGTAGAACAAAATGATGGTGGCAATGGCCATGGTGACGATAATTCTCTAATATTTCGAATGCTGTTTAAGGACGAAATGACTGTTTTCCTAGAAGGAAATTTTAAAATCTAAAGCAAAAATCAATTGTTGGTAATATTTCTGTTTGGTAGTTACTAAATATTGCCCAATATCTCCCATTTTTATTTTTATTTTGAAACTAAGCCCAGGATTCCCCAGGAATTTGTCAGGTTGCTTTAATCTGGTGGCTTGCCTTTTCTATGATACTGGAAGAGATGCTAAGATACTCAGCAGTGTCACCAATGGTGAATGGGATTCACAGAGATAGCACACTAAGAACAGCCTAGTGAGAAGGAAGAGGTGGCTACTCCTGAAAATCAATCATTAAAATATAATAAAGAACAGTAAACCATTGTGTGATATAGTTCCAGAAGGCGAGTCTCTCAGAATCAAAAACACTCAAAATAGGAATGAGGAAGAAGGGCTTCATCACAACCAACTTTAATAAAGAGGATAAATAAAATATTTTGAGATTTTCATTTGCTAATGGGGATTTCTCATAGAGGCAAAGATCAAAAAGAAATCACTGCAAAAAATTTTAATAAGAAGAATATGAAATGTACATGGTATAAATCTAGGAAAAATGGAAGTTGACCAAAGGAAATGGACCTGAAGACAGGTCACCTAGACCAGAGTGATCTGAAATGGACCGGTCATTGGAGATTTGGAATCCACCATATAATGTACTATGCAAGAATGTAAAATTCAAGATTCATGTTGTTATATTCAGCATGCAAAAGTATACTTCAATATTTATCCTGGACTATAAAACTGAGTTATAATAAAAAATCTACACATCTACAAGAAAAACTAATTAATATAACAATTATTCTAAGTTACACACAATCACTTAAGCCAATAGTAAACAAATTGAAGGATTCTACTAATTTCGTCAGTCTGAAATTGATCAAACATGCAACCAAGATGTATTGATAATCCCAGGTGAGTGAAATAGTAAAGTTGTAAAAAAGGATCAATGTCTTGATAGACACAAAGCTGTGGAACATAGGACAGAAGACCAGCAAGTACTTCATTGCAATTACTCTTATGAACAACATAAATGACAACTATATAGTTGATCTAACCATATGAGTTATACTGAGGGCCAATTTAGGTGGGATGACACAATGGATACACGTGTTATCATCAGACAAAATAAGGACATGTGTAGACTGTGGAACATAAAAACTATTGCATATATGCAAGTTCATGTTGAACTTATGGAAAATTAGAGTAAGTCCATGAAAGTCAAATTAACCCAACTGAACTTATAATCAAATCTCAAGAACAGATTTGATTTACTGAATGCAAATGACCAAAGACCAAATGAGTTGTTGGAGGACATCAAAAAACACCATACTTGAAAAGAAGGAAAAAGTGATTGAAATGCAAAGAGAGAGAGAGAAAAGAGCACAAGAATGGATGACAAAAGAAACTCTGTTACTTGCTCTGGACTGTAGAGGTGTTAAATGAATGCAAGAAATGACCAAGTAAAAGAATTGCATAGATATTTTCAAAGAGAAGTTCAACAAGACAAATTAAAAGATTATAGTAAAATGTGCGAAGACTTAGTGAGAAATTGAAAGGGTAGAATAAGTATATCTCAATGTGAAAGAACAAAGAAGAAAGTCAAGACCCAATTTGCATCATTCAAGGTATCTATGGGTGAAATTAGGAGCCCAGGGGGCAATGTGTGTTACCTAATGGGCTACCAACCAAAAGGCCAACAGTCAAAATCCATTAGCCATTCTACAGAAGAAAGGTGAGGTTGTTGCTTTGTAAAGCTTCACATCCTCAGAAACCCACAGGGACAGTTCTAAGCTACCCTATGGGCAGTATGAGCTTACAACACCATGCTGACAATACGGTTTGAATTTTTTAGATGGTCAAATTATTTCAAATGATGCAGCAAACACTAACTTAGGATGGAAGGAATACACTGAGTCGCTATACCAAAGAAAAACCCCTCAACCTTTCAAGAGGAAGTATTTAATCAAGGATAGAAAATAATGAAGGAAGAAACTCAGGCTGCACAAAAGTCATTAGCGAAAAACAAGGATGCAATAATTGATAAATGGTATTTGAAATGTTTCATAAAAATCAATGCAATGCTGGGAACTCTCCCATTTCTGGCAAGATATTTAGAATGCATCTTCCTGGCCAACGGACTGGGAGTGATCCATATCTGTGCTCATTCAAAAGAAAGGTCCATATCTGTGCTCACCCAACACAATGGAGACATTAACAGTCATTAGTGTCATCTGCAAGTCAAATATTGCTGAAGCTAATTCACAAACAGTTGCAGCAGTGTATCCAAAGGAAGCTGCCAGAAATCCATGCTAGATTCAAGAGAACATGAAAACAAAGAACAGATCACGGCTAACATTATGTACCAGAGCAATGGTTACTTGTGTTTAGGCATAAAGGAATGTGAGTGTGTGCCCCATAACAAAGTATTGATAACTTTGAAAAGGATGGAATTCCACAACATTTTTTTTAAGCTCAAGCATAAGCTGTACATAGACCAAGAAGTAGTGATTGGAACAGAATAAAGGGATACCTTGTGGTTTAAAATCAGGAAAGGTATGCATCAATTGTGTATACTTTCACAATATTTATTCAATCTGTATGTAAACTATTTGCATAAACTAGACTGGCTGAGGAAAAACATGCAATCTGAATTGGAGGAAGCCTCATGAACAACTTTCAGTCTATATATATTACAACCTAGCTTGCTAAGTGTGAAGGGATGAAGAGAACTTCAAATACTTATTGATGATACTCAAAGATTACAGCCTTCAATAGGGAGCACATGTAATGTAGACACAAAACAAATGTTCTCATAGTTGGACCAAAAGATAACATCATGATAAATGGTCAAAATGTTGAACTTGCCAAGGATTTAATTTTATTGAAATCCATAATCAATGACTATAATAACAGCATTCAAGAAACCAAATTAAGCATTGTGTTTGGCACAGCTGCATGAGATGCATTTACAAATGGCCAAGTGCAAAGCAGTCCTCCGCCTCGTGCTCAGTGAGGTGAGGGCTGTGATAAAAGGGCATTCTTCAGCGAGATGGACTGACCCGGTGGCTGCATCCATGGCCTCAAGCATCGGAGTAATTGGGAGAAGGGCGCACGGCCAGGAAGTGTTTCATTCTATTCTACATAGGGTCACTATGAGTTGGAACCTACTTGATGTCCCTTAACATGTTCAAAAATGTCGCTTTGAGGACTAAGATCTACTGACCTAAGACAAGGCATTTTCAATTGCCTCATACGCATGTAGAAGCTGATTAGTGGTTATTTGATGCATTTGGAGTATGGTGTTGGATAAGACATGGAAAATACTGATTGCTGCAAGACCAAGCAAACCTCCACTGAAGGATGTATATCCTGGCTGCTTGGATGGGGGAGCCTTCATCTCAAGCACTTTGTGTATGTTGTCAGGACACACCAGTCCAAGGAAAATCACATCATGCTTGATAAGTAGACCAGCAAATAAAAGTGGAAGTTATTCAACGAGACGAGTTGGCACAGAGTTGGCTGCAACAATGCATTCAAATCCAACAACTTTGAAGACGGTGCAAGATCAAGCGCGGTTTCATTTTTGTGTACAAAGGGGCATCACGTACCAATTCAAGTCAATGGCACTGAACAAAATCAATAAGTCGGGAAAATCAAGATCTTAAATAAGGTGCACACATATATACTTTGATTTTAATGCACAGTTCTCATCAATTTTTTCTTTTTTTTAATTGTTGCTTCCTCTTCTCTGTATACTTTAACTGGGTTTATTATAATTTATAAGAGTAAGAGAGGTGGTTCTTTCGCCTCAGCAATTAGACTCCTCTGATGTTTTTCTCCCCTTCTTGTAATTCCATCCTGCAGTGATTTCTGCAGCAGTAATTTTCCTTGTTTCTCCTTTGATTTTCCTTGAAGCCCACCCTTCTTCATATGTCTTAGGCAATGATGTCACTCTGCATTCTACACGGAGGATCCGCATCGTCCCTTCTCACTGCAGCTACTTTTCTTGAGCAACTCCATGTAATTTCCGTTCCTCCAACTTCAGAGTATCCACAGATCAGCCTCAGATTTGTATCTCCAGTACCCATCACACACTTGAATTTCAGTTTCATCAAACTGTATTTAGGTATTTCTCTGAGAATATGAGATAAATCCGTAGCTTTCAAAATATCAAAAAATAGAATCACATTCTCAAAATACCTCTCATTCATTTCCATCACTCCATTGCTAGCTTTCATTTTACACTAATCTGTTGCCCAAGACCAAAAACTGGGAGTTATTTGAGGACTCTGTGTCTCATTATATTCTCATATGTACTTGTGAAATTTATACCACCAAATTATTTTTAACCCCTATTAAACTTGTCCTCTGCTCTGTGTCTTCACTCTCGCTACTTTAGCTAAGGTTTCAGGGATCTCTCTCTGTGTATTTTACAATAGCCTTCCACCTCAGGTGACTCTTACCACAAAAAGGATTGTGGTCATGCCAGTGCCAATCATGGGCACCCCATACATTAGATTAGGCGTCTAGTGGGGTCTAGTGATGTAGCAGTTATGCCATTGGGCTGTGATCCCCATGGTCGTGGTCAGCAGTTAGCAACCACCAGAAGCTCCACCGGAGAAAGAATGGTCTTTCTACTACCATAAACATTTACACTCAGGGAAAGCCAGAAGGAGTTGCTAGGAGCCAGCACTGACTTGATGACAGCATGTTTGGAGTTGATTCTTTACAGAAACACTTCACCGCGTCTTTCTCAGATAGTGTCACTACATGCCTTCAACCTATTAGTCAAGCGCATACCACTTGTGCTACCCACGGACCGCTAACTCAGACAACTTTGTTATATAATGCACACTTTGTTTCTGAATTGCATGCTGTACCATGTCACTTCTCTGCTTAGAACTGTTGAGTGAGTCCCAGTTAATGGCATAGAGATGAAAGACCAATCCCCCTGGAAAGAAATCATGAATCTTTCAACTCTGTCTTTCTTCAATCCCACTCCTATTCTTAATTCCTCAAGTGAAAATATATTTTAATATATGTTCACTGTATCTAGGATGTGTTATATAGAACTATTTTGGGTAAGGTGATCAACATTCAACTGAAATGCTTGTGAATCCATCAGATAAATAAGACAACCCACATCTCTGTACTAGTTTCTATGTGATAATAATGAAATGAGGTTTTACATATATATTTTCATCCCTGGCTAACAAGATTTAAGCTTATATTCTACAAGGTAGACTGATTACATATGTATTAGAATTCACTCAACAAAATAATTCAAAATAGTAAGCTATAGAATATACCCCTCAATGTCTATGACATGAATAATTCTACTGTAATCAGTAAATATCTCAGCCCATTAAATCTGATATCTAAATTTTATTTGAAAGTATAAGCAACTGCTACTGCTCATCATAACAAAATTAAGGATAATGTTGGTAGATGTTGGATAGAAATTCTTATGCCAAACTCCCTTTCACAGGAAGGATTTTTAAATTTAATGAGCAAATGACACAGTCTTTTCTGAACATCTTTAAATATAGTTTACACATTTCGATGACGATGTCTTCCGAGGCAAACTTCTGGTCAATAGTGTTACACCACATAAAGTGGTTAAGGTTGGGCCTGATAATGAACTCTGTGTGACCACATTCAGCATCTGGCAGACATTCCAAGGTGAAAGCCAAGCAGATGGCTAATTTAATATATTCTAAGTGACTTTGGATCAGATAAAGCAATGGAATTAACAGCACTTTAACTCCACATACATCAGTTATCAACCATTCCGACCATTTCACTTCAATAGGCGCTTCTTCAGGATGAAAATCAATGCTAATTGAAAGCTCATATGGTCATGTTTATAACTGTAAAATGTGTGGCTAAATAGCATATTAAAAACATGTGGGCATGAATATTAGGATTGGGAAATGGGTTAACTATAGAATAAATCACAATGCCTTTAGAGTTATTTTATGGGTTTTAAATCACAAAATGTATTTCAACCAGTGTGCCTACTATATTAATCTCAATTTCATTCAGTGTCTTTTCATTAGATGCACAGGAAATTATTCTTTATGCATAGTGACTTTCAAATTCCCGTTATGTTGAGTTTAGTAGTGTGTGTGGGAGAGAGAGAGGAGAGAAAGAGGAAAAGAGACCGAGACAAACTAATTGCTGATTATTACTTTCTCATTCAAGAACGCTGATGCATTTTGAATTCTCTGTGCATGTAAAAATATATTTAAACTTACTTTATGTGAAGATATTTATATGTAATAGGAAATTTCAAATAATTAATCTCAAAATTTTAAATAGTCGGTATAAGTCATTCTAGAATTGGTGACTCACATTAGTGGAAGAATGTGGCTATGTTGTAGGAAGACCAGTTTTAAATTATGGTTCTATAGCTTATTTAACCTGTAAAATTATTTCATTATTTCATTGGTCTAAGTCTCTAATTCATCATCATTCAAATTAAGAAACTGATAATCAACATTATGGATATGTTATGATGCTTATAAATAAGGAAACACAAATGGAGGCATTCAATGAATATAAATCATTATTGACAAAACATTTGAAACACTTTTAGCATCACAGCTTCCATTTTATTGGGGGTTATTCAACAACCATTTATTTACACTGTATATTAAGCTATGTTGGACATTAATGATAGAAAGGCAATATACCAGACTGGTATATAACAGCCTGGTACAAGTACCGTGACAAATATGAAGAACAAATGATTAGAAATACCAGAAATACCACAATGTACCCATAGGCATCTAATTTTTGATAAAGAAATAAAATACATTGAATGGGCAAGAGACAGACCTTTCAACAATTAGTTGTTGGAAAATCTGGATCCTTACCTGCAAAAGGATGAAACAAGACTCATATCTCACACCACATCTTAAAGAAAAGACAAGATGGATCAAAGACCTAACTATAAATCACTTACTTATTAAGGTTATCATTGAAAAAATAGAGACAAACTTGATGACTTTAATACAAGGCATAAACACACTACTGAATATAATGAAAAATATCCACAATATAGAGGACAATGTAAAGAACGAGTTCCTACTAAATTATGACCCTTATGCACATAAAAAGACGTCACAAAATAGCACAGAAGCCAAAGATTGGGAAAATATTCAGTAATAATCCATCGGGTAATGATAATTTTGGCAATATCCTAATTTTATAGAAATATACATCTTAACAAGAAAAATAATAATAGAGCCATAAAAAGTGGGCATAAGAAATGAAGACAATTTATCAAAGAGGACATGCACGCAGCTGACAATCAATGGAGAAATAGCAATAAGAGATCAGCAAATTAAAACAACAGTGAGATGCCACTTCACACCAACACTTTTGGCAAAATTCAATCCAACAGAATAGAGGAGAAAGGAGGAACGAGGAGCTGATAGCAATGATGACAACATAACCCCTTTGAGGGAAACAAATTAAAGAACAGAGGGTCAACGGGTACATTGAATGGTCTAAGGTATGACAAAAATAAATACAGAAATAATGAATAAATAATATTTATAATATATAATATCATAAAAACGGTTCCTGGGGACTACAGTGGGGGATGGAGGAGATAAAGAGGAGCTTGAATCAACGAGTTCAAGAAGAAATAAAATGTTTTGGAAAATGATCTTGGCAGCAATCATACAATTGTGCTTGCTCTAAATGACCTGTGGATTGTTAGAAATTCTGTAGGAGCTACAAATAAAATAGAGTAAATAAATGAATGAATATATAAATGCTTGAGGGGATGTGGAGCAAGAGGCATGACTTGAATTGTTGATGGTATTGAAGAATTCTGCAACTATTATGGACATCAGGGTGACACTTCCTTAAACAAATTCCAATCCATGTAACTGATGATCCGGCAAACTCTCCACTGGGTCTATACCAAAAATAAATGAAGAATATTACCCGGACAGCCATATGTGCACCTTTATTTATTGAAGCAATTTCCTCAGTAGCAAAACATGGAAACAACCAAAATCCCCAACTATAGAGGAATAAATAAACCATCTTTGGTACATTCATATTATGGAATTTTATATAGCAATAATAAAAATAATAGCTCTCTTAAATAATTCCAGACATAGACAAAACCAGAGTTTTGTGATTAGCAAACTAATTTATGCTTACCAAAATAAATATTAAATATCACCATTGTAAGTAAAAATAAAGAAGAAATGTGATTTATAAACCAATATACAAGTCTTTGGAATAGGAAGAGGGGATGGATGGAGGGGGTACGTGACAAAAAACAGAGAGCTGAACATGAAATAAATAAGTAGAAATGAAATAAAAATTACTTCATAAAAAAAAAAACACCTCCAGATTCCTTACCTCTGACCTCTAAATGTTTCTCTCAGTGGATAAAACAAGGAGGAAAAGTAATCCTGAAGTGGACTTGGAGTCACTCTTTAGTGACATACAAGTTCATTTCAAACTTTTTTTTTTTAAAAGCAATACAATTTAGGAAGAGGAAGTATTCTGTAAGCAAACACAGGAACTCCAAAGCCAGACCACTTGGATCCATAAAAAACCTCGCCACTTACTAGATCTAGTGTTTTGGGCAAGTCATCTAAATTTCTTCACTTCAGTCCTTTCCATATGTAAGTTAGAAAAACATCAGTCCTTTGCTCATAAGGTTGTGATGCATGATGAAAGTGTTGGCTGAACAATAAAATGGAAGCTTCAGAAAAAACGATATTTTTATGATCACCCTTTTACTAATATTTCTTCCTTCGTTTTATTAGTTTTGGGTACATACACATCTTTTAAAGGAATGAAAGCTGAAATTCTTTCCTTCAAGGAACAGTCTAGTAAGACCATGTGTCCATCATATAAATCACAAATATGTCTTTGGAAAATGCTAAATGGAGTAATACTAATACATGCTCTCTACCTTCTAGCAGATACTTGGAAATTGAAGCAAAAATAATGACTTCATAAATATTGTTCTGGATGCATAGATCTCTGATTCTCTCATCAGATAATTCAAGGACAAAGAGGCCTGTCCTCTTTCAGAGTCCAGTGAAACCTACTTAATACAATGATCTCTGCTGATACCGTGGTCATAGGTGGTACTATGCAGCAAGCGTCTGGTATGTCCGCAACTGAGATAGCGTTCTAGTCACACTGTGCAGGGTCTCTCAGTTCAACACATCGTCTCCCAAGACAGGTCTCACACCTAAATAAGCAAAAGGAAATATCATAAGAAGACGCAGGAAAAGAAGTCCCACACATATGACCATGATTTTCCATCTGCAAGTGATTTTTTCACTTCCTTCTGGGATCTTGGAATTGACAACAATTTGTTGTTTTTTTTCTTTATGGGACAGTGGCGTCTTGTAAAATACAGTTGTCAGATTTTTACCATTTCCCAATAGGAATGTGTGGTGATGTATAAATTATTAAATTATCCTAATATAAGCTTGGCCATGTATAGACACACACAAAGCATATGCACACACACACTCCACATCTGGGTGTGTGTGTATGGTGTACATGATTAATATTATCTAAGTTTGCTTCAAGCCCAGGAAGAGGCAGTTAAACACGAAAGCACTTGGATGGCACAATAATATAACTGAAGAGTGTTTTCTGAGCATAATCTCTTTTCAGTATTCCCCTTGGATGTGCTTTCACTTTCAAATGGCATGGTCTTATACATTATTTTCTCTGTATGTCTCTTGACCTGACATATCATGTAAAGGGAGAATTGTTCACGATGTGGCCTGTATTTTGATGCCTCCGTTCAGACTGCTTTCTTTCCCAGATGCAGGGTCTCGTATTGCAATGTCCACCTTCTGGGGTCCCCTCCAGTCACCTACGTCACGTCTGTGGAGTGTTCCATTCTTATCTTAAGAGCCTCTTGAATTATTTGCTTTATTTTCCACTGTTTCTAGAGATCCATCTTCCAGTTGAAGGAGAAAATTCCCTGCTGAAGTTTCACCTGTAAAGGAAAGACTCTCAGGCAGTGTGTATTCAGTGAGTAGATAATTCAGATCTGTATGTTTTATAACATCACTCTCCCTTTCTTTAACTTGGAACACCTTTTCCCTGCAAGAGTGCAGGTTGTCTTTATAGAATGTGGATTCTGTTTCCTTCTTTATCTTTGTATATACTGTTCCAGTGTCCAGATAAAAACGAGGTTTATTATTTTCCCAAAGTAACTCTAGGTCTCTTATAATTTAGAGAATGTGAAAAAAAAATTGGTGACAGTGCCTGAGGAGAGTCTCCCCTGGTCATCCACTGGGAGACACGGATGATTCTGTGGGGTCAAAAGCTCACACCACTGGAGGGCTACAGAGCATGTTGTTGCAGTCCTAGAGAAGAATAACATAGTATGCCATTGCATACTACACTGACCAGTAGAGAAATTGTTAAAGTAAACCACGTTGAAAAGAGGTGTAAGGCAAAGGATTTGAGTCATCCACATCAGGACCTTACCTTGAAGCCAAAAGCCCCAAATTGCCCACCCAATAACATTTGAGCATTCTTTTATAACCATATGGAACATTGTTGTTATTGTTAGCTGTCACTAAGTCTATTACAACTCTACGAGCAACAAAACAAAGGAGTACCCAGTCCTGCAACATCCTCACGGTCACTCTCTTTAGGCTTGAACCCATTCTTGTAGACTTTGTGTCAATTCATATCACTGAATTGGGAATCCTCTTCTTTTGCACTCACTCTCTTTCCTCTGCAGGGATTAATCCCTGCTGATAATATGTCCAGAATAATTGGGACAAGACTCAGCACCTTAATTTCTAATGTGAATTCTTATACTTGTTCCAAGACACAATTCCATATTCTTTCCCAGTGCGACAATTCAGTTCTTTGTTGGTTTCCTTAGTCAATTCTCACCTTTTAATGCATTTGAAGCATTTGAAAATGCCCCGGTCAGGTATACGTTGGTCCCTAAAATGACATCCTTGCTGTTCAACCCTGTAAAGATGTCTTGTGTAGCAGATTTACAAAGTGCAATGCATCATTTGACCTCTTAGCTGCTATTTACACAAGCATTGACTGTAGATCAAAGCAAGAGAGAAGGCTTTGAAGAAGACTTCAATCTCTTCTCCATGAGTTAGTTGCAATGGACTCGATGGCAGTCAGTTTGGTTTTTGTTTAGGTTTTTTGTTTTTATCACAATATTATCTATTGGTCCCGTTGTGAGGAGCTTTTTGTTCATTTTCCATTGAGTTTTAATCCCCATGGATGGCTGCAAGCCTTGATCTTCGACAAGTGCTTCAGGTTCTCCTCCTTTTCCGCAAGCAAAGTTGTGTCATTTACATATGACAGCTTGTTTGGTAATAACCTTCCTGGAATCCTGGGCCACTGTTCTTTGTCACATAATCCTACTTCTTGGATTATATGCTCAGTACACGTATTAAGTAAGTACAGTGAAAGGATACAGCCCTGCTACACTTCTTCCCTGATTTTCCACTATGCGGGATTCCTTTGTTCACACAACTGCCTCTTGAACTCTGTATAGGTTCTTTTGTCTATATATATATATATATCCAATAAATTCATCAGTTCTTCTTTGGTTTTCTTTATTCACTGCTCACTCTTTACATGCCTATATAGTGATAGAGAATACCATAGTTTGAATGAGACAAACCTGTCTTCAAAGTTCCATCTTTGTTTTGTTTTAACAGTCGAAAGAGGTCTTTGCATTTATTCAATGTTTTGTGTTCTTTGATCCCTGTTTCTATCAGAAATGATGGTGGATCCTAACAAAATGAAGTCATTGGGAGCTTCCAACTTTTCTCTGTTTATTCTCATGTTGCTGATTGGTTGAAAGGTGAAGATTTTTATGTGACCCTTATGTTGAGGTGTAAGACATATTAGTAGTCTTGGAACTTCAATAAGTGCTTCCAATCCTCTTAGCTTTTAGCAAGCAAGTTGTGTCGTCTTCATTTTGCAATTTTAAACTGAGATTAGCCTTCCTGCAATCTTTAGGTTCTGTACTTCCTCGTATAGTTCAGCGTCTTGGATTATTGACTGAGAAAGTGCGGTGACAAGACACAATCCTGATGCACACCTTTTAAGATAGTAACACATGTGGTACCCTATGCAGGATGCTCTTGATTTTATGTGCCCCTCAATGTGAACACAACCAAGAGTTCCAGAACTCCTATTTTTTCAATGGTAGGCATAATTCCTAATATAAAAACACACTTATTTAATATATGGGTAGCTATAAAAAGTTCATGAAAAGTAGCATTATTTTATAAGTCTGTTTTCCCATGAACTTTTTGAAAGCCCCCACATATGGACATACCTGTGAGATAAAAGTATGAGAAGAAAATTTGGTAAGTAACTCATGTACTTGAATCAAAACTTTTGGCTCCTCTTTAAAATAGGCTGACTTCCTATTGCATTTACTTTAACATTCATTTAAAGCCCCATGATGACCTAGTTTTTACCTACCTTTCCAAATTAGTCTACCACAGCGCCCTTGCCGTATCTTCTCATAGCTCCCAGTGATCTGGAACCATTCAGGCTCTTCAATCGGCAGAGGACTTCCCACTCCAGGCTAATGCCACTTTGTGCACATGTCACCTTGAACACGCCTCCCTTCTTTAAACCCTTCAAGACCCACTGACTATACCCGAAGCAAATGATTTTGTATCATGCAAACATCTCAACTGTTACATTTATCACTTTTTCATTACATAGTCATCCTGTAATTACTTGACTGATATCTCTGTCTACCTATAGAATGTAAGGTTAAAGAGAGAAAGAAGCTCACCTGTGTTGTTAACTACTTGTGTCTTTGGTGATCTAATTGGGAAACTGGCATATAATGAGTCTTCAATTAATCTTTGTTGAAGAAATGAAGGACTTGGTTTTTTAATTATCTTTTCTCTTTATCTAGAATATTTTTTTTGCATTTTCACTCTGTGACAAGACACTACCATATATTGACATATGTATTTTCTTATAAAATGATTTTACCAAAAGATTTATTTTGTGGTTAGTCATAGAACCCAGAGACTTACAAGTTATGATTTTGAAATCCCCTACTTGAAGAGTAGAAGAGATATTTAAAAAAAGTTATTGTGAATTTGAAGAAGATTTACAGAGTTGAACATTAGTTTTGCAATCAATAATTCATCTGCAATTAGTTTAATATCATTAATGGCTATTCTCTCAATATAATTTCACTTATCACAATTCTTCATGAGTTTCTGGTTTTCATTTCTCTGTTTTAAACCATTTTGATCTTTGTCTTAAGATCTTAAATGTTTGATTAGTCTAGAAATGTCATTCTTCCCTTTAGAACAGTGGTTCTCAACTTTCCTAATGCCATGACCCTTTCACACAGTTCCTCATGTTGTGTGACCTCCAACTATACAATTATTTTCATTGTTATTTCATAACTGTAATTTTGCTACTGTTATGATGGGTGACCCCTGTGAAAAGGTCAGTCAAGCCCCGAAGGGGTCGTGACCCACAGGTTGAGAACCACTGCTTTATAAATGCATCTGTTATTTGGCTCCTACAGGAAAAAGATGAGAATTCCTTCCCCTGTAATGATTCACAGCCTCAGACATCACTGGTGTCGTTTTACTCTCTACTACTGGAGCATTGTGGGTCAGAATTCAATCAATGACAGTGAGAGTATTTTCAGATAATTTGGCTGAATGTTGAGGAACAATGATGAATTCATTTCCAGTCTCTTTTTTAAAAATAATTTTATTAGGGACTCATACAACTCCTATTACAATCCATACATACATCAATTGTGTAAAGCACATTTGTACATTCATTGCCCTCATCATTCTCAAACATTTGCTCTCCACCCAAGAACCTGGCATCAGGTCCTCATTTTCCCCTCCCTCCCCAATCCCCCCTCCCTTCTGAATCCTTAATAATTTATAAATTATTATTTTGTCATATCTTGCTCTGTCCCATGTCTCCCTTCCCCAACTTTTCTGTATGTCCCCCAGGAAGGAGGTCACATGTAGATCCTTGAAATTGGTTCCCCTTTCCAAACCATCCTCCCTATGCCTTCCCAGTATTGCCACTCACACCACTGGTCCTGAGAAGATCATCTGTCCTGGCTTCCCTGTGTTTCCAGTTCCCATCTGTACCAGTGTACACCCTGTGGTGTAGTCAGACTTGCAAGGTAGGATTCGAACCATGACAGTGGGAGGGGTGGGGGTAGGAAGCATTTAGGAACTAGAGGAAAGTTGTATTTTTCATTGTTGCTAAATCGCACCCTGATTGTCTCGTCTTCTCCCCAAGACCCTTCTGTAAGGGGATCTCCAGTGACTGACAAATGGGCTTGGGGTCTCCACTCCGCACTCGTCCCTTCATTCACAATGGTAAGATTTTTTGTTTTGATGAAGCCTGATACCTGATCCCTTGACACCTTGTGATCGAACAGGCTGGTGTGCTTCTTCCATGTGGGCTTTGTTGCTTCTGAGCTAGATGGCCGCTTGTTAACCTTCAAACCTTTAAAACCCCAGATGCTATATCTCTTGATAACCAGGCACCATCAGCTTTCTTCACCACATTTGCTTATGCACCCATTTGTGTTCAGCGATCATATCATGGAGGTGAGCATGCAATGTATGATTTTTTGTTCTTTGGTGCCTAATAATTGATCCCTTCAGCACCTCATGGTCACAGAGGCTGGTGTGCTTCTTCCATGTGGGCTTTATTGCTTCTGAGCCAGATGGCTGCTTGATTACCTTCAAGCCTTTAAGACCCCAGACGCTGTCTCTTTTGATAGCCAGGCAGCATCAGCTTTATTCACCACATTTATTCATTCACCCACTTTGTCTTCAGCAGTTGTGTAGGGAAGGTGAGCTTCATAGGATGCCAATGTAATAGAAAAAAAACGTGTTCTTGCATTGAGGGAGTACTTGAGTGGAGTTCCAATGTCCCTCTGCTACCTTAATACTAACCTTATAAATATATGAACATAGCGTTATTTCCCCATCCTCCTGTGTAAATATATTTGCATATGTACATGACTTTATCTAGACCTCTATAAATGCCCTCTGCCTTCTAGCTCCTTCCTCTATTTCCTTTGACTTCCCTCCTGTCCCACTATCATACTCAGTCCCCACCAGGGTTTCAGCAAATCCTCTTAGTTACATTAACCTTGGTCACACCCAACGAAGCCTTCCATGCCCTCCTCCCCACTGATTTGGATCACTTGTTGTTCCCTTTTACCTGGGGTTGAGTGATGACAGTGGGCCAAAGTCTCAGGAGTTTCACTAATCCCTACATCACCAATAATCCTGGTAACTTTTATGATTTTTGAGTCAAATTCCATGTTTTCTTCAAGAAATAGAAAAGATGTTGATTAATAACTGATCAAAAATTTAGAAGAAGGTTTAAAAATGAGACCGTTATTATCAAGAACCAGAAATGACTGTATGGTGTTCAAAGAGAGAGATGAAACGTAGCGGGATGTATACCATCCCGGGAACTGTGGCCAGTGCTAAGTGGTTTGGAGACTGCTCTGAGGAGGAAGGGATTTGGGTATTCAGAACTGAGTACACTTTTTCGTGGCCGAAAACTTAAAGTAGCTCTCACTGCAGCTGGCCTTGATGAATTAAGTGGAATGTGTTCTAAGCAGACCACCCTGAATACTAAACTTCTCAAATGCACTAACAAAGCACTTTTGAAGGAATTTTAACTAGGTCAGCAAAATATTTACCATATATCACACACATAATTCTAATGTAATTCATAAATATCAAGGCTTATGGAAATTGATGTTTCTGTAAATATTAGAGTACCATCATCTCTCACAGATAGTCAAAGGAGAATTTAATTGGAAGAAGGACATATCAATGAATATAATAGAGATTCATAGATTTGAGGGTGAAAGAGTTCAAATGCAATATATTATCTGGAATAAACAGAAACTTTCAGTCCTATATCTTTTTAAAAGAGTTACAGACACTTTTCTTTATTTGAAATATTGAGGTACCTTGGGGAAATTTTGTGGATAATTTATTCCATTATATAATTGAGCTTACTTGGGGGGAAAATCATCCTAATACACCCTCTTGAATTTTCATTCAAACCATAGTACATTGCCCTTCTTTAGTTATCTTTCTTGCCCTGATAAAGTTTTTCACTATTTTATTATTACGATCTGTTTAGGAGCTCAACAATTTTAATGGGAAATGATCCAAATAATGTCACTGAAATGTCAACATTGGTTATCTCAGGGGAGTAATGTCACACACATCCATAAACACACACACTCTCAAATATCTACAATTTGTATGTTAATGTTCATTCAATTACTTATTCACTGAATATAATCATATGCCACATATGAGCTATTTAGGCAACACATTAAATAGACATCTCATGTTTTATAAAGTTATAGTATAATTCATAACGACTAGCCAGAGAATAGGGTGTAGTGAAAACAGCAGTGTTCTGACCACATGTGTATATCGTGTAGAGGGTGTATAATATTGTTAGTATTAGATGCTGTGGGGTCGGTTTTCTCCTAGCCACACCATGCAACATTGCCTGACCTGATCCAGCTTCATAATAATTGTTATCTTTGAGCCCAATGTAGCAGACACTGCATCAATCCATTTCCTTGAGTGTCTCCCCTTTTTATTGACCTTCTTCATTACCAAGCACAATATCCTTTCCAAGGGATTGTTTCCAAAGTAGATGAGATGAAGTCTAGCCGCCCTTGCTTCTAATGAGCATGCTTACTGTGCTTCTTCCAAGAGAAACGTATTTGTTCTTTGGGCAGTACATTGTTTTCCCCAAATATTTTTTCCCTAAATCAGAACTCAGATATATCAATTCCTTTAGGGGTCCTCACCTTTAGTCCTATTTGCTGTGGGTCAGGCATACCTTTACAATCGACGGGACATCCGTATTGATAACACTTTAAATAAGTCAAGTGCAGCAGATATGCCCAGTGCCATATATCATTTGATTCCCTGATTGCTGCTTCCATGGAAAGCATGGATCTCTGCAAAATCAAATCCTTGACAACTTGAATCGTTTCTCTGTTTATCATGATGTCAGCTATTGGTCCATTTAAGTTTTGTTTTTGTTTTCTACGTATTGAGCTGGACTCCACATGGAATGCTTCAGTATTTTAACTTCATCCGTAAATGCTTCATGACATCCTCACTTTCAGCATTCAAGATTGTGTCATCTGCATATCACAGGCTGTTAATAAGATTTCCTCCAGTCCAGATGCCATTAGTTTATTCATATAAGTCAACCTTCATGGATTATTTGCTCAGCATACAGATTACATAAATATGCTGAAGGGATACAACCCTAAGAAACACCTTTCCTGATCCCCAACCAAGCAGTGTTCCCTTAACTGTATAGATCATAATAAACTCTGGATAGCATTCAGAAGAATGGGAATCCCAGAATATTGAATTGTTCCATGTATGGTTTCCACATGAGCACATTGCAATGTTCTTGAATTTCCATTCTTCTCAATAGTCTCCTTAATTTTTAATGCTATGATCTGTACTGTTATATGTGCTTTATTTGCCAATGAAAATGAAGTCAACATTTTTCTCATATTGTCTGCTTTCAGTCAAGATCCACCTGACATCAGCAATGACATCCCTAGTGTCATGTCCTCTATAGAACCCAACATGAAATCTGTATCTCCCTGTTGAAACACTGCCTAAATCATTTTAAGTTACCTTCATCAAAGTTTTACTTGCATATGATAGCAATTATATTGTTAGAAATTATCTGCAATGTATCAAATCAACTTTCTTTGAAATCACCACAAATAGGGGTCTACTTCAGTTGATTGACCAGGTGAGTGTTTTTTTCACTGTTTCATCAACGTGTTCAAGCATGACAATTGGTATTCCATCAATGCAAAGAGCCCTGCTTTTCATTAATGCCATCCATGTAGTTTTCACTTTTCCTTAAGTGATATTGTTCATGAGATCTTTTAAGGTCGTTAATAATAGTCTACTTCATTCTGGTACAGCGTCTCTGGTACAGAATCTCAGCTACAGAGACTCTATGTATTCCCTCCAGCATCTTTTCATGTTTCTGGAATCATTCAATATTGTGCCTATAGAATCCTTCAGTATCACAACTAGATATCATAAATGTTTCTTCAGTTCTTCCATTTGAAATATACTGAGTGTGTCCTACATGTTTAACTTTTTAACTGTTGGTCTTTGTATATTTCATTATAATACTTTACATTGTTTTTCTAAGCTGTCCTTTGGAATTTTCCGTTTGGCTCTTTTGTTTAATTATTTCTTCCATTTCCTTTAGATATTGTATGATTGTGAGCAAGCTTCAGAATATCTTCTGACTTTCACCATGATTGTTTCTTCTTTTTTTACCTTGTAAGTGGCATTTTGTACTCTTGATTTTTAATGATGTTCTTCATGTCATCCCATAGTTCATCAAGTCTTCTGTCATTATTATTTCATGTGTCATCTGTTCTTAAGATGTTCAGGTAGGAACATATAGAAAAGGTTACATAGTTGCTCCTGTGGACCTATTTTAATTTTCTCCAACTTACTGTAAACATATATAAGCAATTAATTGCCTATTCCACAATAAGTCTTTGGCCTTTTTTGATCCTAATATTTAGCTTCCTTATTGCTTCTTCCCAAAGAAGTATTTTCTTGGATTGTTTCATTATCTGTCTGGAGAGATAAAAGCATATAATCAATGTTATTATTTTTGTTAAGAAGGTATTTACAATAGTGAAGTGGTTGGTCTTATAAAATACTACTATGTTATCTCCTGCTTTATTTCTATCACAAGTGCCTTATTTTTCAACTACTGTTCCTTCCTCTTTATTTCTAACTATAAACCTACAAACGTCAATAATTATCTATACATCTTGATTGCGTGTTTTATCAATTTCAGACAGAAGAAGTTGGTAGACTTCTTCAAATTCTGCATCACTACATTTAATGGTTGGTGCATACATTTGAATAACAGGTGTATTGATTGGTTGTCTTTATATGTAGAGCGACATTATCCTATCACAGGTAGCATTTTACTTGAGGATGGATCTTGAAATGATGTCCTTTTTGAAGATGAATGCAATGCTATTCCTCTTGAATCTGTTGTTCCTAGAATCATAAACCATAATATTTTCTCATTTAAATGAACAACACCAGCCCAGTTTGGGAAATTAATCTTAAGCATTCCATTTACTTTTTTTTGACAACTGTGAATTTTCCTGGCTTAATGCTTCCTACATTTCATGTTCCAATGATTAATATACATTTTCAGCGATTTCTTCTCATGTTGAGTCATGCCCCATCAGCACAGGAAGGTGCTGTAGATTGTACCTCATCGTTGGGATGATGGTCTGCTCCAGATGAGGGGGCTTCTCTCCCCGAGGGCTGTTAGAAGCCCTTCTAAAACAAGGGGCTCTGACAACATTCCCCTGCCCTCCAGAAGATGAGCATTGGCTAAGTCTCAACAAATGGACAGCCTGGTCTTTCCTTGAAGTCTCTTCTCACTCTTGGAAGCTCCACTGAAACCAGTTTACCTTGGGTGAGCCTGCTGATATTGGAAATACCAGTGACATAGCTTCCAGTATCAAAGCAACACACACAAGCCACCTTATACAACAACTTGGCGGGGAAGTGGAGGTGTACAATGGTCCAACCAACATATGCAGGTACTTCAGAGAGTTTGTGCAACATTCTATTATCTTTACTCCCATTATCTTTTAGTTAAGTGTTTCTGAAGCCATCACATATAGCCTATAATTTATGTGGCTGGGTGGTAATAAAACATGCTTATGTACAGCAATTTATGTATAGATTATCTAGTATATGCTATACTATACTTTCTGTCTAACAAAGTTTACCATGCAATATTATATGCTTCAATGTTTAAGCAGCAGCATCCAATCTCATGTACCACATATTTCTTTATATTTAAGGGTTATTGATTTAACTTTATTATGAAAATAAGATCATAAAATGGCTCTCAAATACAGCAAAAACAGTGCTGGTGGTAGCAGCAGCCAGAAACAAAAATAGAAGTACCAATTTGGAGGTAGTGGAAAAAAATTTGAAATCACACAAAGGTGGAAACATGATGAATCCCAATTACTCGTGTGATTTAGGCACGTCCCATTTGATAGTCAAAGTAAGCCTCAGGAAAAAAAAGAAAAAATATATATCTATGATGCTAAAGTATCAATTCCATTTAAAGTTTACAGAAAAATGCTCTGGGGGATAGATTTGGCATAGTGATTACAAGTTAACCCACTAACCACAAGGTCCACAGTTTGAAACCAAGACTCTCTACTTCTATAAAGAGTTAGAGTATCAGAAACCCACAGGGGAGGCTCTATCCTGTCCTGTAGGGTCCCCTGAGTTGGCATCATTTGATGAAGTCAATTTACAGTTGCAAGGCTAACAAAAACTATATTAGATATAGAGAAATTCGAAAGACTTGGAATTCAAAAGAACCAAACTGAAAAGCAGATCTTTCTCAACACGTCAATTAAGGCACTAAGCTCATTATGCTTACAAAAAGCAAGACCGGTACAGTATGGTGTTTGCATCCATTGAAATCACAAAACATTCTGTTCAACAGAATAGATTGTCGACATGATATAACATGTGGCTATATTTACTGTAGCTATTGTGTACTTTAAAGAAATAGCTAGGTAGCATGAACCATTCAGTGCTTTATATTAATTGAAAGGTGGGTGGTTCAAATCAGCCCATAGCTTCCTTGGAAAACACCTAATTCCAAAATCCTTCTATCTGGAAATTGCTATGGAGTTTTTCTGCTCCATACACACGAGGTTGCCAGGAGTCAGAACGGGCCTGATGACCACTAACAAGAGCAACAAGTGCACCCGATGTGACAGGTCGTGATGAAGCAAAATATTCAGTAGATAGCCAGAGTTTAATTATGGGAATGAGTCAGTATAGGCCATCCTGATGCCTACCATGACATTTCACCAAAAGACACTATATTTCTAATTGCAGAACCATTAGCTAACACTCTAATCGTCAAGTGTGGGAAAGAAAGGGGGAAGAACGGAGAGAATAGAAACCTCTATTTGTCAATACCAACGTCTGGCTTTTTGTTGTAGAGTAAATTTAAACTTACTTCCTGAAGCTGAACTATTTTTCTCTTCCATGTTTTGGAAACTTCCCTTTGGGCAAAGCATAGAGTGACCCAATTCTCTGGCACATTTAGTAATCAGTAGAAATGAAAATTAAGAGACGTGTGCTTAGAAAGGGCAAAAGAGGGAGGGTAGTGAATTACCATAGATACTTTCTTAAGATAACAATATAAACAAACAACAGTAACAAAAACATCTTAACTCCTAAATATGTGGATTGTGGGTCAGAAAGTTTGTTAGGGAGTTGCTGATATAAAAATGGCTGTGTTAAAGACAATTTCCTATCCAAAACTAGCCAGATACCTAATAAGAAAAAAATGATGATTCTTAAATACTTGATTCAATTAATTTTTTATTAGATGTCAACTATGTGCTCATCAATAGATAAAATATCTGCTTACCTATAAAAAGTTATTCATTGTTTTAAATATGTGACAGCTAGCTAAGGCATATATATAAATGCCAGACGCCACTCCCATGGCTTGCCCTAAGCACTTGTCACTTCAAGGAGAATTGAGAAGAGACCCTATTCCCAGCCCAGGGCTTCTGGACTAGCTGATGACAGTAAGAGGGCTGTCAGGGGTGATTCTCTTACTGACCTTACCCTTGATGGACAGCTCCATGCTCTAGGCTGCGTAACGCAATTGAAACCTGGATGTGGTCCTTGCTTTTCCTAGGCCCCTGTCTCTGACTTCTCTTGATTTATCCTAGTCCCTAGAAGGAAATGTTCCAACCTCACTAATACATTCCGGTAGGGTAAGAGTATATCTGTAGAGTACTGCAGATGTTCTTGGATGAGCACAGACAGTCATATGCAAAGCTGGACCCAGAATGGATGGGCAACAGAGAGAAACTGAGGAATAGCGATGAGGGACTGATAATGATGGGTGTGCCACCGCTTTCTGCTTCCAATATTGACATTTTCTTGACAATGCACACATAATAGGATTCACTGGGTGTCAGGGAAATCAGCAAGCACACACTTTTTTTGAGCTCAACTCTCAACGTTTCTAGCAGGGCAAATGCCTCAGCTGCTGTCCTAACCGATCTCAAACACACTTTACTCACCGTGCTAAGGAAGACGTCTGTCTTCTCTCATCTACCCCACCTTCTCTGGCAACGTGATCGTTGTAAAACGCAAACACTATTATGATAACCCTATTTCTCCTCCGTCCAATTGTTCAATGAGAATCTAAAGTAACATTTCCATGAAGACCTGGCAAGTTGCCACTCATCTCTTATCCTCTGTCTCTTGTTTTCCTAATTTTGGTAGCACAGTTTTACCCTAGTGCCTTCAAACTGTCATTTATGAAATCTCTTGAACCTTCACACTTCTCCACCCATGGTCTACCAGGAGTTTAAGTCTCTGCTGACACAGCCCTTTCTGTGAGGGGCATTCCCCTTCTCCAAGCCCAGGGTACGTTTTCCTTGTGTCCATATGGGTTTCCAGCACATCAACTATTGCCTACATTTCCCCAACCAACCTTGTTCAATATTGATGTCTTCCACTAAGTCATAAACTCAATGAAAGGAAGGGCTCTTTCTGTCTGCATATTTAACAATAGCTAACTGTGGGATAAATGAATCAGTGATCTAGTCCTCGCCTCTTTCTTAGGTGTCTTTACTTAGCTTTCTGAAAAATGAAGCAAGTGCAAACCATTCTAATCTGTCCTCTGACAGGGATAAATTCTGATCATGTATTAGTCAAATGCAAACTAACCTCTGTGTTTGTATTCTAGACTGAACAAAGTGACTGTAATATCCTATTTATGGTATTCTTTCCTTTAAACGTGTTCATCTTCTTATCACGGAAGTCAGAGGAACCTATAGTTCAGGAAATAGATTTCTGTTTCATGTAATCTTCTCTATAAAGAAAATGGAATCTTGATAGCAAGCCAATCTTCAGCTCTCTGAGGATAATTTTTGAGGGAAGGAACAAAACAGAAACTGTGCAAAGAATATCAATGCATGGCGGTCAGGTGTTCCTTCCCCTGAGGTCGTCCAACAAAGTCACTCTTCCTAGTAATGTTCACTTGACAGGTGGCAGCACGAAGGCTTCTACATTCTTTTCCTAATTAACACTAGAGCTTGAATCATTGAAGATGGCCTTCACCCGCTAAACTCAAGGAAGAAAATCCTAACTAAAAATCACAAGTATCTGTGAGAGGATGCAGGAACCTGCTCTTTTAGGACTCAGATGTAATGAGACATGCACTCCATCGGCCATTTACAGTGGAGTGCCATCCAACCTTCTCTCCATCTGTGCCGTCAGAGGTACAATTGAACGTGACGCATTGAGAGCTTTTCCCAACAAACATAAAACAAGTTGAACTATGAAATTGTACTTACAAAAGTAGAATAACACCCCTTTTGCTTCTATAATGCTCGGCCTTGTCCTTGAAAAGATCTTTTAAACTTTATGAAGGCTCCTTCCAATTGAGTAACATCTCATTATTGTCTAACATTCTCCCCATTTTACAGAGAGACCAAAGAAAAGGATGGTCTGATTTGCATTTTGTTGCATGAACATAATTTATTCTGACGGGAAAAATAACAGCCCAATAATCACATATTTATATCACTTTCACACAAAACCCCACATATCTATACTGATTAATGGTTTCGCTCTGGTTTTCAAAGTGATATGACTAGCATTTCAGGAAACATCAAATCATCTAAAGCAGATACATTAACTTAAAAACATAGCAACATGGGATGATTTAGCATGCAGACAAGCGAGTCCACTATGACACAGCCGACTCTAGGTCATTGTGGAGTGACAGCGCAGCACTATGTTGTGTATTTATCATAATGACCCAGACTCATTTAATCAGCTTAAGTTATTATTATATCCCCTGGTTAGAGATTCAGAGAGTTGTGCCATGCATTTTTAAATATTTATAGCTGGAAATTGATGCATGAAAGTGTATTATGCACACTGTGGACAATCAATAAACAATGTGACTGTCAGTGGTACATTCAGGCTGTTTTGATTTGGAAACCTTTCGATAAGGTTCTGCCATCCCTTAGGGACACAAAAGCCTACAAAATTTGTCAGAGTCTACTATAATTGGTGATGCATCTGTCTTCTCAATTAGGCTCCCGGTTTCAGAAGAGGAGAATTGGATATTTCTGTGCATGACAGAACTTGGCACACAGTAGGTATTACTTGAGTGCCTCACAGAGGCTATATAATTTTGCACTTGCTTACTGGAAAAAAGGCTTAAAATAACGTAGCCTTGATATATTTTTAAATCTATTCAGGGTTAGGTTGGGTTTTTTTTCTGCTCCAAATAATGACATGCTTATGGACATATTATGATACTGGTAAAAAATGGAAAATTATTTAAGAATTCAAATCATAAAGAAAATTATGCAAAACATGGAAAAATCGTTGATAATCTTTTCATTAGCCTGCTGGACATTATTGATGCAACCCCCACCAGGGGGAAATATAAATATCTAAGGCTTGATTCCCCTTTTCACTTGTTATTTACTATTGCTAAGGATATTTTACAACCCCTTAAGAGTACATGGAAGGTTAGAGAGCCCTAATAGAACAATGGAAATGCATCGCCTGAAGGAGGCACGTACTTCCTGACGAAATGTGAAATGGCTACGGATGGACATGCGGGAGTCCGGTGGGCACTGCGGAAATGAGCTGGGCTGCTACTTGCAGCGCAGGCTTTTCAAACCCACCTTGACTCTGCAGAAAGCTGAGGCTGCTGCTGCAGTAAGGACTGGCAACACCCGAGGAGCCTAAACAGAATCACTGCGAGTCATAATCCACTGGACAGCAGGGAGTAAAGGATGTGGCTATTTAACCATTGTTGAACCTAAGTTAGCAGTCTCATTCAAGTTCTTTTTTAAAAGAGCATTAGAGATCATTTCCATCTCTTGAATTCTCTGTGAACCATCTTGTTAATTTATTTTCCTCTAAAATTAGCCATCCTTTTAATAAACAATGTGCTTGTGAGGTACTGATTTACATAGTCGCATGACATGTGCTGTCATAGCGTTTTAAAAGTTATACTTTGAGAGAGTTAAGCTATTTGCTTATCTTGTATAATCCTGATTAAAATATTTCAAAACATGTGAAATACATACATATCATTTAGAGCTAAATTGCTATATTATGCTTGAGTCTTGGGATATTTAGAAAACTAATGTGAGGAACTGTGTGTGTGTGTGTGTGTGTGTGTGAAGTAATGTAAAAAAATGAAGGTGGGATTTTGAGTGAACTATTTTCATGACAGACAAGATAGGGCTACTGATTTAAACACAATGTAACAATGAGGATACCAGTGGGAAAAGGTTTAATTTGTCAACATGGTTTAAATGAAAGAAAATGCCGGCAGGTGAGGAAACAGGGCAGTGAAGGAGGAGCAGCCCCCACTGAAGTGGTTGCAAGGCCGTGCTCCGTCCTGTGCCCCTGGAGAACAGAAACAAAATGAGTACACGGCAGGATGACATCGTTATTTCATCATTCAATAGAGCTGTAAGCTCCTTCTCAACACGGACCCGAAATAGAACTCCTCATTGAGAAAAGATGCAACAACTCCGTTTCATTTGATACAAATACATGCATATTTCAATGTGTCCATATACATTGACATTAAGACAGGGGTATTTGCATTTTCCTTTATACCAAAAACTTTACAAAACATAAAGCATGTAAAACATTAAATAAGACCTAGGTGTGTCCTCCTAGACATCCGTTTAGTTGAGAATATAAGACATAGCTAAGGGGGATGAATAAGGGAATCGTTGGTTTCCGAGAACGCCAACTATGAGAAATATGTGGGAACTTGGTTAAGGAAGAAAATGATGGTTGAGCCTAAAACCTTTTGATATTTGCCTTCAATCTTAATTTGGGAAAAGTCTTTTAAGCAGAAAACATAGATTTAAAAAGGCAATGACTAGTATTCTAATGATGAACTGGATTCAGTTGTACAGATATCTTTACCCGTCTCTACAAAGATCATCCATTTTCTGAAACCTCAGGCACATGTACACAATGTAGCTCAATTTACTGGTGTCAGATCTTCCTGTCTGGAGTCTCAGGTGGGAAGAGGAGAAGAAAGTCCATTTTGTGGTCGGTCTCTACTCCTCTTCCCTCAGAACTCTGAAGGAATGTGAATATCTTTTATGAAGACTGACCTTTGCTGTTTTCCTTGTACCTTTGAATTTGCTATGTTTTCTGTGTGTGTATGAGTTTTTTTTTAACTCTTAGGACACAAAATTGTGGGCAGAGAAGTGGGAAATAAAAAGTAGGATCTTGTCTAAGTTCCATTTAGCTTGCTACCTAAAATTGTTAATTCTACTGTACACACCCAGTGTTGAGGGGCCATGGTGTTTTCCGGGCTCAGACAACAGTGGTTGAGAGAATGGCACAGGATCAGGCAATGTTGCCTTCAGTTGGACTGAGTGTTGCTTGCTGTGAGGTGGACTGCACTTGACAGAACCCAACAACATCAAACAATTTAGAGTGTTATATATTGGATAGGTGTATGTTTTATTTTTTTTCTTGTTCATTTAATAGGGGCATTCATGGCTCAGTGATTAATGATCAGGCTGCTAACTACAAGCTCCTTGGTTAAAACTCATCAGCAGCTTGCTGGTTGAAAATCAGGAAAGGTGGACATCAGGGCCACATTCCTGTCACCATGTTTATTTAAGGCCGAGAAAATAACCTAAGAAACTGGACTGGATGAAGAACTCAGCATCAGAAGAGGAGGAAAGCTTATTAACAAGCTGCAATATGCAGATGATACGCCTTTTCTTGCTGAAAGCAAGGAGGACTTGAAGCACTTGCTAATAAAGATCAAGGACTACAACTCAATCAAATTCTCACCAGTGGACCTACAGATGACAGCATGAAATACACTGAAAAGGCTGGTGGTGTCAATAGTTTACTTTGTTAAGATCCACAATCAATGTTCATGGATGTAACAGTAAGGAAATCAATGGAAGCATTGCTCTGAGCAGCATCCTGGACCTCTTTTAAGAGTAATGATGTCACAGTAGAAAGTAAGGTGTGCTGACCGAAGGTAAGGAATTTTCAATCACCCCATATGCCTGTAAAAGGTGGACAATCGATAGGAAGATTGCAGAATTGATGCATTTGGATTACAGTGTTAGCGGAGAATATTGAGAGTAATATGGACTGCCAGAAGATCAAACAGATCTGCCTTGAGAGAAGCCCAGGTAGACTATGCCTTGGCAGTGTAAAATCCAGATTGCACATGTAATCCAGAGAGAGCACTTGGTTAAGCAGAAGGTCCACTGAAAAGAGGAAGACCCTCAATGGGGTGGCTCGACACGGGCTGCAGCCAGGATCTCAAGCATAATCAGGGTGCGGATGGCAGAGTACTGAGCAGTGTTTAGCTCTGTTGTACAGAGTTGGAACCAACCCCAAGGCACTTAATAACAACAACATTTCCATCCTTTGTGTTGGACTCATCTTGACAACAGAAGATTGGAGTTTTTTATTAGTGATGCACCATACATATTATTATCATAAATACATTTACATTTATTTTATATTTTTCTATAAAATTTAGGCTTGATTTATTTGCCTTAATTGTTTTCTTAGTTTTAGGCATTTTGTTAAACATTAGTTTTTGCTATTTTAAATATTTCTGTTTGAAATATATTTGTTAATATAACCCTGTTTGCATCATATTAATGGCTAGAAGGTTCTAATATTAAAATTAATACTCCAAAATATATTACCTATGCTACTATAGTATTGTATATCTGATTTATATTATAATATTTTGTCATGATATATGTTAGAAAATGTGTAAAATATCATATTATAATAAGTTTAATTTAGGTTTATATTAGTTGATAATGGTTGACAACAAGAATGCAAAAATTGGAAACAAAGAGGAAGGAACATTACTTAGAAAATATGTCCTTAGTTGGGGGTTCCATAATTGAATCTGCAAGACCAATGACTTGTTTATCAGAAATACCTTTTTTTCAACAACACAATAGCAAACCATACAGGTGGACGTCTCCAGATGAACACACAGAAGTCAAATTGACTATATCTGTGGGAAGAAATGATGCAGAAGTTCATTATCAACAGCTAAAACTAGGCCAGGAGCCAACTATTGAACAGATAATCAATTTTTCATATGCAAGTTCAGAATAAAGTTGAGGAATATTAAAACAAGTCTGCAAGAAACAATATAGGACCTTGAGTCGATCCCATCTAAATTTTGAGAACATCTCAAGAACAGATTTGATACATTGCACACCAATGACAAGACCTTCTGAGATGACGACAGAACAGCATGCACGAACTAAACAAAATGTTCTTAGAAAGACTGGAGATAAAGATCAAAGTAGATGTCTAAAGAAACTCATAAGCTTGCTGTAAGTCAGAGCTAAAGCAAATGAAGTAAAAGGGCTGAAACAGAAAATTTCGAAGAGAAGCTCTAGAAGTGAAAGTAAAAGAACCTATCAACACGAGCCCTCTCCATGGTAGCATATGAGCAAGAACCATGGTACTGAAGGAAGAAGTTCAAACTGTACTGAACGCATTACCCTAAAGCAAGTCTCCAAGAATTGATGGACTACAAATTGAAATGTTTCAACAAGCTGCTGAAGCACTGGTAACCAAACACCTTTCTATGCCAATAAATTTGTAAGACAGTAATTAGGCCAACTGACTGGTACCATTCTAAAGAAATGTGAACCAACACAATGCTCAAATTAGAGAACAATATCCAGTAAAATTGTGCTGAATATCACTCGGCAATGATTGCAGCAGTATGCTTACAGGGAGTTGCCTGAAATCCAAGCCACATTCGCAGGAGGAGGTGGAACGAAGGAGCTATCATTGCTGTCAAATGGGTCTTTGCTAAAAGCAGAGATGCCACAGAGAAGTTGATTTGTGTTTCCTTGACTATGCTGAGGCACATGACTGTTTGTACCATAGCATGCCACAGATAGCCTTCAGAAGAATGGGGATTTCAGAACATTAAATCAATTATAGATGAAGATGAGGGCGGCCTTCAATATGCATTGCAACTTAATGTAAAGAAAAAAAAATCCTCATCACTGGCACAGTATCTAACCTCATAAAAATGGAGAAAAGATCAAGTTGTCAGGGTTTTATCTGGCTTGCATCCACAATCAATGCTCACAGAAGCAGCAGTCAAGAGTTCAAATGACACCTTGTGTTGGGTAAATCTGCTCTACAAGAACTCTATAAAGTATTGAAAAGCAACGATGTTACTTTGAGGCCTATGGTGTGCCTGACTCAAGCCATGGTAATTTCAATCAGCACATATGAAAATTGTGAAAATTGGTCAGCGACTAAGGAAAATCAAAGAAGAATCAATGTATTTGAATTACGATGTTGGTGAAGAATATTGAAGGTGCCATGGACTGCCAAAAGAACCCACTTCTCTGGTAGAATTACAGCCTGAATACTCAAGACAAGATGGTGCAACTTCATTGGAAATATTTTGCACGTTATTAGAAGATATCGTTCCCTGGGGAAGGACATCATGCTCGGGAAAGAGGAGGGGCAGCAACAAAGAGGACCTTCAGCAAGAAGATTGATACCATGGCTGTAACAATGGGTTTAAACAGGAGAACAACTGTGAGGATGCAGAAGGGCCGAGGGCTGTACCATTCTGTGTACACAGGGGCACTCTGAGTAGTACCTACCAAAGGCACCTAACAATAACACCATATTCGGTTTATAGTCTATGTATGTTAATATCCTAATGGTGATATGGGCTAGACTTTGGCATGCTGACACCAAGTTCAATGCTTTCTCAGTCCCTCCAGAGCAAAAACATGAGGCTGTATGTTTCCATATAGATGTATATGCTTCATAGGGCCATGGAAGGGTTGGAATAAATTCATTAGCTGGGAGTTTGGCTTCTGCAGGTATATTATTAACATAATTATGGGATGTTAATAAAAGTATGCATTTAAATGCTGAGTATCAGAATCATTATTACTGTAGAATCAGAATAAAGTATTTCCTTCATGTAACTCTTTAAGGACATTTATAAAGAAACACATAAGCAGAGTATGAAATTTAACCTGTGAGATGTGGTAGTGGATGTAATACAAAGTAAATAAATTACTAATATTGTACAACATGTCTAAAGAAACATTAAACAACAACAAAACCCAAGAAAACCTAGCCCACTGTCAAGAAGTGAGCTGGGACTCAAAGTGTTTGAGGCTGTACCTCTTTATTGGAGCAGAAATCCTCAGCTTTCTTCCACTGACTTGAGTAAAACCACTATCAATAGAGGAGGTAAATATACACATTTTCGGTATATACTATTAAATTTATTGTCAACCAATGAAAGCACTACCACTTTATTTTAAATTTAATACATGATACAGAAAGTTCACCTGAAAGAGTAAGTGAGCATCGTTAAACTTGTGGTAGCAATTTGTACAATTCTGCTTGACGTGATTGAACTATGGAATAATATGATATGTGTATTAACTCCAAATTAATTTAAATTTTTACAATTAAGATATGTATCAATTTAAAGGTTATGTTGCCTTTTATAATACATCTGAATACCTTGTACTGTTAGTCTCACTCAGCTTTTTGTGCTTGGGTTGCCTCACTCATTTGTTCTCCACTTAATCCAAAGTTTTTTCTTGTTGCTCTAGAAAAGGAAAATTCTAAACTCTGCTACATAAATGGGGGTCTATGTATATAACTAACTCACTGCCATTGAGTTGATGCTGACTCGCAGTGACCCTATATGGCAAAGTAGACATGCACTGTGAATTTATGAGACTGTAACTCTTTATGGGAGTAGAAAGCACTATCTTTTTCACAGAGCCAGCTAGTGGTTTCAAACTTACGACCTTGAGGATCACATCCCAATGCTTCATCACCATACTACCAGGGCTCCTATGTATATTCAGTCTACAGAAATTGAAAATATGATAATGATGTTGTTGTTAGGTGCCACTGAGTCCCTTTCAGAGCAAGTAGAACAGAATAGAAGGACACCTGGTCCTGTCCATCCTCACAATGGTTTGAATATTTGACCACCTGGCCACAGCCACTGGGCCAATCCATCCTCTTCAATGTTTCCTCTTCACCTCCACCCCTTCGGTTTACCAAGCACAATGTCCTTCTTATGGGACCTGGTATCTCCTGGCAACATGTGAAAAATACTTGAGATGAAGTTTTGTCTCCCTTGCCGCTAAAGAACATTCTGGTTGAATTTTCCACAGCAGAGAAGTTTGTTCTCTTGGCAGTTCCCGGGTGTTGCACACTCTTTGACAGCACCCGAATTCGAATGCATCAATTCTTGTTCACTCTTTTGACTTTAATATCATATCTTTATTTATTTTTCTTTTCTTAATCATTTTAGTAGGGGCTCATACAATTTTATCACAATGCATACATCAATTGTGTAAAGCACATTTGTACATTCATTGCCCTCATCATTCTCAAAACATTTGCTCTCCACTTAAGCCTTTGCCATCAGCTCCTCATTTTCCCCTCCCTCCCTGCTGTCCCTCTGCCCTCCCTCATGAGCCCTTGATAATTTGTAAATTATTATTTTGTCATATCTTGCACTGTCCAACGTCTCCCTTCACCCACTTTTCTGTTGTCCATACCCCAGGGAGGATGTCACATTTAGATCCTTGTAATCGGTTCCCCCTTTCCAATCCACCCTCCCTTCACCCTCCGGTATCACCACTCTCACCACTGGTCCTGAAGGGATCATCCGCCCTGGATTCCATGTGTTTCCATTTCCCATCTGTACCAGTGTACATCCTCTGGTCTAGCCATATTTGTAAGGTAAAATTGGGATCATGATAGTGGGGGAGGAGGAAGCATTTAGGAATTAGAGGAAAGTTGTATGCCTCATCGTTCTACATCAAACCCTGACAGGCTTGTCTCCTACCGGGGACCAGTCTTCTTTATTCAATGCCCAACATTCACATGCACAGGAAGTGATTTAAAATGACATGCCTTGATTCCAATACACCTTATTTCTCAAAGTAAAGCCCTTGATTTTTAATAAGATGATAGTAACAAATAAATGATAAATTTACATACATAAATGATAAATATGTATACACACATATATAAACTCAATTCAGGATATAGGAATAGAAATGACTACAAGATCACTATAACTACAGAGTTCCAAGATACAGAAAATAGTTAAACATAAATAAAGTACATTAACATAGTCCAAGAAGAATATATAGATGAATTGCTTTCTTTGTGGAAGAGCATTTTAAACATGTAGCCCAAGAATTTTAAAAGAAAGGTTAAAAGTTTCATTATATTAAAGTAAATAAGTAAATAAACATTGAAATATCTTAAGATACTTTAATCAAAGTTAAAAGCTAATTGATAGTAATTGATGAAAGCAAAATAAAAATCCGTAATTCACATGACAGAACAAAGACTATTTTTTAAAATGTACAAATTGCTCTGACAAAGCACTTCATATACTCTCAAGGGCCAACTACTAAAAGGAAAGAAGAGTACAACTTTTGATTAAAGAAATGAAGATTGTAACAGTAATGAAATATGAATTTTATCTATCAGCCACCCTTAGAAATTTGCCTAAGAAAATAAAATTAAATTAAAAGGGAGCAGGTAAAGGATTTACCTTTCAGTCTGTATACTGGAAAACAGGAAATACCACACATTACTCATTTGGGTCAACAGATAAAAGGGTGACTCCCTGCCTAAGACTTTTACTGTTGGGCCAGCTTGCAAGCTTGTCTCTGTGAACTTGTGTTCTAGGAGTCTTTCCACTCTGCCCTCACTGATGATAAAGGTCGACATTCTTAGTCTGGGTAATATACTTTACACTGAATACCTGTGGCCTGTGTGTGCATATGGAATTTGACACATGCCAAGAGAAGGGGGCATGTTGGATGAGAATTGAATCAAAGCTGCAACGCAACGTCTCTACTGGCACAAATTGTGTAACCCTTCCCAGGGGAAAAACACTGCACACAGGGGTTGCATCTCCTTGCTGGGTTGAGAGTGTCCCTTGAGGTAAGGTTGTTGTTAGGTGCAATGGAGTCTGTTAGGACTCACCGTGACCCTCTGGGCAACGTAAAGAAACACTGCTCCGTCCTTCTCCATCCTTATGATTGTTCTTATGTTTGAGCCCATGTGTCAGCCACTGTGCCAATTCCTCTCAGCAATGACTTTCCCCTTTTCAAAACCCCGCCACTTTCCCAAGCATACTGTCCTTCTCCAGGGACTGGTCTCCTTTGATAGCAGGTCCAAACTTCAGGAGACAAAACCTTGCCATCTTTGTTTCTAAAGAGCATTCTGGTTGAATTTCTTCCAAGACTGAACTGTTGATTGAAGATTTACCAACATTTTAATTATTAATCTAAGATAATTGGTGTATATTATGGAACACTAGAAACAAGCATAAGAAACATGCACTAAATCCATTCTCAATCTAACAATTTGCATTTTTTTTTCTTAACCTTCATTATATTTCCTATGTAATCATATAATGTATATTTTTCCTGTGTTTGTCCTGCTGAATAAGCTACTGTAACCTTATTTTCATGATAGTACTTTTTTTAATTAATCATTTTATAGGGGGCTCTTACATGTAATAATCCATACATCCATTATATTAAGCATATGTGTACACATATTGCCATCAACAATTTCAAAACATAAATTTTCTTCTTCTATTTCCTCATATTGAAATTTTAATTTCAGAATAGAATTTTTTAAAATATCAACCTGATTAACCAGTTATTTAATTTGTGAAATATACATTGTTATACATTTTCTATCAATTGTGTTTATTGGACAATCATTGTAAATTAGTATTTTCACAGGATTAATTTTTTTGGTGTAGAATTATTTGATCAACATTTTAAACATCATAATATTTGATATATCACATGATTCTTCCATCTTACAATCATACAATCAGAGTATTAGAGGCAATGTACTTGTTTTTCTACCCATTTGTCAAGGCTATAGATTAATATTCCATTCTATCCTATAAGGTAAACAGTATGTTCTCTTTAATTAATGCATTTATTCCATTAAAAATGTCAGAGGCTGATCAACTCTTTGAGATTTTCCACTTTGAATCTATTATAATCAGTTATAGCAATTAGTTCGAGGTGATGTTCTTTTTATCTTTGATTTAAATATATCTATGAAAGTAGATTAAAAAATTTTAGATGCAAATGCATATATCGAACAGACTTATCTGGTTAACTAGATAATTACATTAAATTACATTAAACAGTTATACGCTCATTGCCTATGTGTGTTAGAAATGTTGATAAAACAACTCGGCAAAGCTCAAGCTTAGTGATCCTTCTAATTTCATCGTTCAGTTGTATGAATCTTTTCATTTTGTCCTGATATTTTTAAGAGAAATGCTATTGGCTTATCAGAAAGAAAATAGTTATATATTATTTGTATTGGAATTAGACTTAATTTTTAAAAGTCACACCTTAATTTGTAGTTGACTTGCTCTACTTGATATTTGAAGTAGATTCTTTTGCTCTCAAATAATTCATAAAAATATCTTTTTTCCCCAAGAATATCGTACTGTCCATCGTAGGTTAGGTTACTGAGTGGTGCAGAAGCAACCCAATGCATCAGTGATTTGGTTATGAGAGAAATGCCCTACTTACCTATGATAGTGTCTCCTGTGGATGAGCTACAGTCATGTCTCATGCTGTCTTCAGGCCAGAGTACACAGGCCGACCGCACAAACTGTAGATGGCACTCTCTTTCATGTAGAAAGATTGTATGGGAAGTCATGCATCGGATTCAAAAGCCTTTTCCTGGAGAGAAATGCATCATTCAATTCACAGTTCATGGGTCAAAGAAATTGTGTAGTCTCGTATTATGTTAAAGGATCCAACAAATATAGCCCCCCCTTTCTCCCAGAAATGTACAAGTATTTCAAGCATTAATACTATCTGTGGAAGTACCTAGTAAAGCAATTTACTGATATTTGGCTCTCAAGTTACAAAGCCATGCCCCTGGTAAAGCCCCCCATGCATTCATTAGTTTAATAGATTAGGAAACATAATGGGAAATTTTGTGTTCCAATTAAATTGTATTTACAGAAGCAGGCTCTGAATTGGATTGATATTGCAGCCATAGTTTTCCAACACCTGTAGTTCACCAGTCGCCTACTGTTAAGATTAACATTTTGCAAAAGTCTGTTGCTAAGTGCATTTTATTTCTTTTTATTGGAGAAATATTGAATAGAAATGCAAAAGTTTGCTTTCTGATAGACATTAATCTATAAAATTCCATTTAACTGATAGTGCCACTAGGACTCCTAGATAGCAAGATGGGATCCATTAATTTTATTAACTGCTAGCTCTATGGATAATGTTCCTAGGTGAAGAGGTGTCATTTTTTTCCTCTGTGCAGCGTCTGCTCAAGCAGACCCTAGAAATAAAAGCTCTCTCAAATCTGTGTGTCTAGTAGAAACATACATAAAAGTGACAAACCATTTCAAGGGGCATGGATCAAACATAAGAGGAAATTCTGATTTAATTTATTTAGTATCATGACAAAATGAAATGGCCCAGCTTCTTGGAAATCATCTTCATTCCACCACATTCCTGGAAGTCTTGTGATGATTTATCATTTAAAAAGACAGAGCTACTCTTCTGGATTCAGTCCTTGCGTGTGTGGATCCATGAAAGCACACTTGAAAGATCCATGAAGACATGGCATCCAGACGGAGGACCGTGTCTGTATCTTTGGAAACCTCAGAGGAGTTGTTCTAGATAACCATTAAGAAATAAAATAAAGAGCAGCTGATAGAGTTGATACATAAAAACTGTTATTCTACTGCTTGATACTTGCTGAAAATGCTTAACAAAATGACATTGCTGGATGTTGTTTTAAGAACCAAACTCTCAACTGCTTTCTTGCTAAGAATATAACAGGCAAGAAATACATTCTAATTTCGTTCCCCCCAAAAGCAAGCTTAAAAAGGAAGAAATGTTAATTGAGTCATTGAACTTTTGAAGCAATTGTTTAACATTGTCAATAAAAAGAAGTTTCCGTCTAATCCCAAGAGGCAGCTTTACTAAAGATATACATTATAATTACGCTTCTGTTTTCGTTCTCTCCTAATAAAGGAGACTGGTGAAGCCTGATTCCTACATCTGGATTTCAGGCCATCATTCAGACAAAGCTTCATTAAATCCCACCAAACACTAAAGGTCACCTCAGTCCTCATGTTTGTGCTGTAACAACCAAATGTTGCAATCACTCTATGGGCACCGGGCACAATTCAGACACGTTGCTAAATGGCAGGAGTAAGATGAAGTTGTAGGTGACAAGTTCCTCCACACAACAAACAGAAACACAGCTGAATAGAGCACAGTCACTGGCCTCAGGAAATCAGCATTCCGCCTGTCCATGTAATATTGCATGGTAAATTGACAATTAGAATATGTCATGTAAATGAAATGCTGACTTCCATTAAGTCGCTGGGCTGAGTTGATCCAGGAAATCTTAGTTTTCACTCGAACATATAGAAATGTGGTGTAAAATGTAATGATTGTACATTTAAATAGATAGCGGAGCTCAAAATTTAACAATAGAAACATCCTGATTTCAGGAAGAATTCAAAGGTCGAAAAGAGAGTGGAGGCTGAAGCCCTGAGGCCCAGGAGCGCACAGGCCTTAGTGGCTGGCTCTGGAGCTCTCACGACCCGCCTTGTGCTGTGAATAAAAAATGAGCTGCCACAGAACACCCAGGATCCTGGAGGTCGGCTTCATTTATAACATGGAAACTAGGCAAATGCTTAGGAGTCCAGGAAAGCAGCTCAAGAACATACAGCTTACCTGAGGCCACACAGAGAAAAGCACCTACAGAGGAGTGATAATGTCAGGCCTTCATCCCTTCTGTGCAGTCTGAATTTGTCCCTAACGAGTCCAGGGAAAAGGCCTCTAAAAGGCAAACATTCTGAAAGGACGTTCCTACAGCCCTGGGAAATAGAGCTCTCCCTATATACAATCCCTAATGAGGATGAACTTACATTTTAAAAACTATGAACCATACATGAAATAGATTTACAAAGCTGGAGAAAGGGAAAGGAAGTGCCAATCGAAGAGCCCGTGTACCAACTAGAGATAAAAAACTACTGTATACACTCGAATATAAGCCGCCCTGAGTATTAGCCGAGGTGCCTGGGAAAGCAGAAAAACTGATTGACTCGAGTATAAGCCTAGTGGGCAAATGCAGAAACTATTGGTGAGTTTCAATAATCAAAACAAATGAAAATAAAATTACTTAATATTGAGACATCAGTGGGGTAATGTATTTAAATATGTATTTTAAAAAACATAAATAAAAGAACAATAAGTCATTTAACATTAGTAAGCCAGCACAGTAAGTGGAAAATAGGTTCAACAGAAACAATAAGTTATCAACAATGATACCTTAAGAGTACTATGCCCTGAGCTCAATCAGCAACCAAGATAAAAATGTAAAGACTTAAAATCCTTCTAAACTGGATTCCTCATCATCATCCCTATCCCAATGCAGAGATTCAGCTGGTGTGAGGTCATCATAGACGCTATCCTCACTGAGATCGCCGTCATCACCATCACTGCTGTCATTTTCATACAAAGCGCAGTCTTCACTGCCATCCACAGCATTACTAATACTACATTTCTGGAAGGCACGTCGCACCGTGTCTTCTGGAATGCCTTCCCATGCATCTCGAACCCACTTTGCTATTAACTCTATGTCAGGCTTCATGAGATTTCCTCCTTTTGTTAGTGAGATTTCCTCCTTTTGTTAGTCGGGCTTGACCAGATGACATCCATTTATGCCACATCCTTTGCACACTGTGTTTAAAAGGCTTATTCAAAGATACAAGTAATAGGATAGCTCTGATTGGTTAGATGTGAGTAAACAAACATTCAAAGCCCTGCAGTGTCAGTGGGGCTTTGAATGAACAGCGGAGAAATGGCAATCACCTGCGAGATAGCGGGTGCTCCTCCAGTTACCTCAGGGGACCCCAGGGAGATTTTACACCTCGCTGGGGTACCACTGACCCATGTATAAGCCAAACCCCAGTTTTTCAGCACATTTTTTGTGCTGAAAAACCTGGCTTATACACAAGTATATATGGTTATTTAAAAGGGAGTTTAAAGTTAGTAGATTTTTATATATTCAAATGAGTAAAGTCAACAATAAACACTTTAAGATCAGGATGGTAGATAAGAGGAGATAATATTGTAAAACAACTAAGCACATATTCTAGATAATAAAACACTGAAGTACTAAAGTTAAATGTAATAAATGTTCTCTGCAAGGGTTGACAGATTGGGTCTTATTGGAGAGTGAATATATTCATTGGGAGATGGCAGCAAACTCATGTGGGCAGAATTAAAAGGCAAAGCAAAGATACATTGGGAAATCTGTGGGACAGAGTCTGGATTTTTTCAAAGAACAAAGAAAACGCAGGGAGTGATTGCAGAGCTAGTCTGCAATTTTTCCTGGAAAAAGGGTCTGATGATTTGAAAAATCTAACAGAACTTCTACAAATACTTCACCAACAATAACTGATGGGGGAATAATTATTTTATAATTATAGATTTTCTTAAATAAATTTCAGAAATTATTTAATGGTCACATATTTGTATAGTAGTCCCTTCCTTACAGGTAGTAATGAAAAGTTAATCTTATATTCTAATAAGAACTAGACTTCCAGGCATAATGAGAATTGATATATTCGTTTAGCTACTGATTTCAAAGGGGTTCTCTAGTATGTCACCAATGGCATTATTTCTTAATATAATTTAACTTTTATTATTTTAAGGTGGTTCAATTCTTAGTTTATATGGAGTTTCTATTTATTAGGAATATGCAGACTTGTATCAAAAACTTTCATGTCTAGTAAGATGATCAGTTTGTTTTCTTCTTTACCTCATTGATAAAATTATTATTGATAGTTACTTATTAGCAGACAGATTTATTATTATTTTGCAATATTGTTCAACAATCTTTAGGGTTACTGACTCTATGCAATTTGATAAGTAAGTTAATTCTACAGATTTCTTGAAAACTGTATATTAACTTGAAAAGTTATTATATCAAATGCACTTATAGCTCAATCAAGGGTGTAGATAGATTTTTTTCATAGGACATGTTATTTTTAGGACTATATTGCGCACAGGGGAAAAAACTCAATAAATATATTACTAATAAATAATGAATCATTGAGTTCAGTTCTAATCCTCTTTAAACTACATTTTTTGCATTCTTCCTTAAGGGAAAGAGTCAAATATATGTTCTCCTGCAGAAATCACACTACCTTCCTAAGTACTGTGCCTTAAGAAAACCCTTGAGGAAGGACCCCCTCAAGGGGTCATGCTATTTTTATAATTATTAAAGGAAATGCAATGTGCAAAATTATTCCTTATACATTTTATTTGCTTTTCCAGTTGTAAAGAACGAGGTATCTAATATTTTATGTATAACATTTTATTCTGAGCCATTGTCTGGATTCCATGAAGCACTTAGAGAGAGTAAGTCAGCATTTTTCTCAGATGATTTGTTAAGTGACAAAAAATGAGATAAGAGATAGAAATAGGCCCTTACATTGGGTTTTCTAATTGTAAAGCGCTGAATGGTAGAAGTAGGTGTACTGACTATTGTACAGCCTATTCCATAGGATCGGGAAGGATATAATTAGACACTAATTCCCTCCCATTTACATGGTTGTGTTTTGCTTTAAAAATTCTCTTTCTTTTGTTCTTTAATTTTTGGTAAAAAGTAATGCATAACTTATAATTTGTAATTATAGCAATTATAGTAATTTTTACCTAGAGTAATTATGAAAATACCATTATTAATTTTTACCACTCTTCTTGTTCTTACTTAGAAATTACCACTGTTGTGCTTCAGCTTCTGTGTGCATAGCAGATGGCTGGTGGATCAGCTGTGTACTTGTCCTTCTGGTGGTGAATTGGCTTTGCAATACGAGGGAGGCCTTTGGCAGCACATTTTCCCAGTGCAATTGACCACTTTATCTTGACTGCTGCTTCCATGGGCCTAGGTTGTGGATCCAAATAAAATGACATGACCTTCTTGACAGCTTCAATCTTTACTCCATATATCATGATGTTGTGTATTGGTTTAGGGTGGATATTATATTATTTTGAGATGTAACCCATTACTAAAGGATGAACGTAAGTGTTTTAGCTCTTCTTCAATTTTAGCACGTTTTCCCCTGAAATAATTACAAGAACTCATAATGTTGTCAGTCATGTATATGATTGCCTATTTATTGTATCTACACTAATATTTAAAGTACCTGATAATTAAAATTTTTATTTTAAAATGAGCAATTTATATATTCCTTGTAACTGTTCTGGCTGAACAAATTTGATGAGTTATTTTGATTTTTTTTTATTTTTCTTTTTTCTATTGACTAATCCGTCTCTTTCTTTTTGGAGTGTATGATTTCTTTGGAGCCTGATGGTGTAGTGGTTACCCGCTAGGCTGTGATGCACACGGTTCAGCAAGGCAAAGACCATGGGTCTCTCTGGGTCGCTTTGTGCGTTCATATACATGGGTCTCTCAGAGCCAGCAGTGACTAAATGGCATTAGACACATCTTTGCGTGAATATGTCAGTGACTATCTGTAGATATACTATAATGTCAATGCTTATTCTTGGTCTGCTGTACTTAATCCTTATCCTTGGTCACATAAAGAGTTATTTTAAATTTCAAGATTTTATTATTTTTTACTTTTTTATTGATATGAAATCTGTCTTTCTGCTTCTATGAATTCAGAATTCCAAAAAACTTTCTTAAGAAGCTCTTTCTTAACATAAGGAAACAGTCATGTATGTTTTATGTTCAAAGTTTTATCTTTCTTAGTATATTGTTCCTTAATCCATTTTAGTAGAGTATTTAAATATGGCTAAATTTGGGTATCTAATTTATCGATTTACCCATGATTCACTAAGGATGTATTGTATGTCTGGCACTGTTCTAAAAGAGTAAGCAACGCTAAATCCTCCCTTTAGCAATGAATATATGCTAGTAGCAAAAAAAGAGACACTAAAGAAATGAAAATGTAAGAAAATATATTTAGAATGTGATGAGAGTTCACTAGTGTATTAAGTACTCCACTGTGATTTGGAGAATAGAGCCTACATATTTTTTGTCAAGGTAGATTTTCTCCAAAGTGATGATAATTATCCATCAAAATATGTAAAATATCCATTCTTTTCCTATTAAATTAAGGAAATAAAATCTCCAATTTCATTTTTATTCAATTGCTACATGTCCTTCTTTTTTATTTTTTTTTACTATATCAGTGGTTTTAATTGCATCTAGTTTTAACTAATTTTTCTTTGTTTTAAGCTTCTTGCTGTACCTATTGGTATTTTTTTAATGTATATCAACTATAGAAGTAGCCAGTTTATATAGATACTAAAAATGCATTAGGATTAGCATATTCATGAATTTGGAAGACATTGATTGCTATATATCTATAATATGGAGTCTTTCTAATGAGAAATAGCTATTAAGGTTATTCATCAAAGTTTTTCTTAGTAATGAAATGTTTTATGTTTTAGAACACCTGTGTAGGTATATAAAAATATGCTTCAAATTGATTGCCACTTTAATTGTGCGATTTTCGTGTTAATTCATTCATTTCTTGTATTAGTTGTGATAAGTCTTGATTGATTGTTTATAATTTTCTATGTAAATGTATTATCAATGAGTGATTGTTTCAGATCTTTTTGTAGTTGTAATGCTCATTTGTTTTCTTAGGTAGCTAAGGGGTTAAGCATGTTGCTGCTAACAAAAGGACTGACTTCTCCCAGCAGGAAGATGGCACAATCTTGTTTCCATAAGAATTACAGTCTTACTGATGTAGCATTGACTGCAGGGATGGTTGTAAGATTCTTAGTACAATTGACCTATTGAGATGTATGCTAAGTGAACTGTCATTGTTGGTAGGTGTCATTGAGTAGGTTTGACCTTGGTTGTAACCATGCACAACAAAATGAAACAGTGCTCAGTCCTGCTCCAGCCTCACACTTGGCCGCATGCTGGAGCCATGGTTACAACCACTGTGTCGATCCATCTCATGGAGGGACTTCCTGCCCATCTCTTTACCAAACATGCTGTCCTTCTCCAGGGATTAGTCTCTCCTGACAACATGTCCAAAGAACTTAAGAAAAATTTTCCTACTGGCTATACTTCTTCCAGGACAAATCTGTTTATCCTTTTACCCATGTCTGGTACTTTCAATGTGCTTCTCCAGCACCACGATTCAAATGTATCAATTCTTCGTTTGCCTTCTTTGGTCAATGTTCAACATTCAAAGGCATAGGAGGCCACTTAAAACACTATGGCTTGCGTCAGGTGCACCTCAGTGTGCAAAATGACATCTTTTTTCTTCAATATTCTAAAGAGAACGTGTGTAGCAGATTTTACTAATGAATTTTCCTTTTGGTCTCTTGATGGCTGATTCCAATAACATAGATTATGGCTCCAGGCAAGACAAAACCCTTGGCAACGTCAACCTTTTTCTCCATTGGCCATGATGTGACCTATTGATCTAGTTGTGAGGGTTTGGTGCTTTACACTGAGTGCAATCTTTATTGAAGGCTGCAAGTTTTGATCTTCAGCTGAAGGTGCTCAAGTGCGTCTCTATATCAGCACACATGGTTGGGTCATCTGCCTATCACAGCTTGTGAATAAGCCTTCCTCCAATCCTAATGCCACATTCTTCTTCATATAATCCAGCTTCTCTGATCATTTACTCAGCATAGAGATTTAATAAGGGGGGCACGACTACACAACCTTGCCACACACTTTTCCTGATTTTAAATCATGTAGTTTCCCCTGTTCCATTCTCACAACTGCCTCTTGAGGCAGGTCCAAGTTCCATATGAGAGCAATGAAGTGTTTCTGGAATTCCCGTTCTTCTCAAGGTGATCTATAGTTTTTTAGGATCCACACTGTCAAATGCCTTGGCATAGTCAATAAAATACAACCGTCTTTCTGGTATTCTCTTTCAGTCAAAAGTCATCTAATATCAGCAGTGATATCCCTTGTCTCATGTCGTCTTCTGAATCCAGCCTGAATCTTCTGAATCCAGTTCCCCCATCTATGTACTATTGGAATCATTTTTGGGTGATCTTCAGTGAAATTTTCTTGCACATGATATCAATGATATTGCTCTATAATTTGAGCATTCTTTGGGGTCACTTTTCTTTAGAATGGATATCAATATGGTTCTCTTCCAGTCAATTGGCCAAATAGCTGTCCTCCAAATTTCTTAGCATAGACTGAGTGCTTCCAGTGCTTCATCTGTTTATAGGAATATTTCAACGGATATTCAACCAATTCCTGGAGTCTTGCTTTGGGGTAACGCTTTCAGTGCAGCTTGAACTTCTTTCTGCACCATTGGTTCTTGCTCACTGTTACCTCCTTTTTCAGACAGGAGGCCTGACTTTTTCATTGATTTCTTTCTCTTTAAGGGACACGGAGTGTGTTCTTCACTTCTGGTTTTCTACTTCTTGGTCCTTGTACATTCCATTAAATCTATTTGGCTTTGGCTTCTTGAAATACCCTTTGATGTTTTCTAGTCGGCTCTGGGACTTCATCATTTCTTCTATTTGCTTTAGCTACTCGACGGTTAAGAGCCCTTTGCAGAATGTCTTCTGTGATCCACTTAGATCTTTTCTTTCCTTAATGTGATTTTAATGGCCTTTTGCTTTCTCCATAAATGATATTGGTGAGGTTCTTGACAGTTTTAGAACCGACTCTACAATATTATGAGAAAGTTCACATAGAACTTTTTCCTCAATCATAATTTGGTGGGAAGTATGCTATAGCATTAAATGCTTATTCAAGCCATCATTTATGAAATAGTAATTTCCTCATTTCATCTTCATAACAACATAGTGATGGTGGCTATTTAATGTATTCATACTTCATATGAAGAAATTAAGGATTGGAGTAAATAAACAACTTGTCAATGGAACATAATTTGCAGATCACAAAATCCAGGATTTGGCGTGCTTGATGCCAGAGTATACTAGCACCTGGAGGAAATTCTTTTCTGATTAAGAAAATGTTCTCCTTTTAGCTGATTTATTGAGAGTGTTATCAAGTATGAATGCTGAGTTTTATCAGAATTCTACTGAGATAATCATATGCTTATTCACCTTTAATCTTTTAATATACTGAATTACATTAATAGATTCCCTGATGTTAAGCCATTCATGCATTACATTTCTGGGATACACCCTACTTGGTAATGACATATTACTTTATTAGCACACTCATACATTTGATGTACTAATATTTTGTCTAAGATAATCATCTAGAGCTTTAAGTTAAACTGACATATTATTTTATTTCATTTTACAAGCCAACATGAATATTAGAATTGTGGTAAACTATTAGAATGAAGCATAGAAATTCCATTGCTCTCTTCTACTAAAAAATTAACTTCATAATGAATGAATACATGGCTGAATTTTTGAGAATAAGTTAAAATATTTGCATGCATAACCCCACTAAATACTCAGAGTAAACGCATGACATAATAATTGTGCATTTATGTACATACGGAAATAAGATCATCATAAATCAAAATTAATTCAATAGCAGTAGGCTGTCTGGCTGCTTGGATGGTGAGAATCTGAGGTAACTGGGAAAGAGTCACTCAGTTGGAATGTGGCATATCAGATTTAGGAAAAAAAAACATTATGCTTAATTTTAGTAAGAGTTCTTTAATAAATAAATTAGTTATATGTTATAAATTAATTGCATCTGATAATATTATGTGAAAAATCAACAACAATTCTTATAGTTGCTCTGTGATTTGTTGTCTGTGAAGTTTTGGTAACTTTTAATCAAAATTTTTAGAATGAAAAATTCAGAAAATTTTACTATTTTCTCTGAATGAACAGTGAAATTTATATAGATTTTCACTTGCATTTTCTTTAGACCTTTTGTTTCCCTGTTATCTTCATTTTAACCCTCTACTTGCAAATTATAGTTAATTTTCATTAAAGAATTTAAACTTGAAAGTTTTTCCCTTAGCACTTTCAAAATAATATTTTTAGGCATTTGTTATTTTTTTAAATTGGGAGTTAATGCATATATCAGATCATTCCATAGTCCAATCATATCAAGCACTATTGTGAAATTGCTTTAGTTTCTAAGCATTCTTTTCTTTCCTGGACTTTTTGACATCGGCTCCTTTTCACTCCCCACCCCACCGCCACCGCTGTACTCCTGCCCCTGAAACCCATATTCTATTTGCTGTTCCATAGGTCTGTCGATCCTGGATTTCATATACTGAAAAACATTAAAAGAAAACCCCAAGCTCAAGAGGGGGACCCCCAATGTCATTATGCATCTGAGATAAACCCTAATCTGAACAAAACAAACAAAAAGCTACAGTAATGTCCAGAACCAGGTAAGGCCAAGTATTCATAACAGGGGTTCAACTGACAAGGTCTTAGCCATTTAAGTCAGGTTTACCCCTTGGGTCTTCTAGAGTCATCTTTAGTAACCACTTTCCTCCATCCATCAATTATGTTTAGAATGACATCACCAAAGGCTTCTTTCCTATAGTTCCCACAAATATATCTTGGGCATCCAGTGTCATCCACAGCCTTCTGCAAATCAAATTCTCACAACTTAGACTCACTCTGATATGATTCCTTCCTTCAATTTCAGACTATCTGATTTGTAGTCCTCCGGTGACAGATGGTGATGTGCTTCTTCCATGTGGACTTTGTTGACATCTCAGATGATTGCTTGTTTGGAGACAAGACCTTCAGGCAATATTGATTTTTGGTAGTATAGCAATTTGCACAATGGACTGCTAACCATGAGTTTGGTGCTTCCAATCCACTAGAATCCCTGAAGAAGAAAGATGAGGCTTTCTGGTCCTGTAGAGATTTCTATCACCGGAGATGCACAAGATGGGTTCTACTGTGTCCTTTTGGATCATCATAAGTTAGAATCAATTAGAAGTAGTAAATTTTTAGTGTTTATGTGTAGCTTAGGAGGGAGAGGTAGATGATTTAATGAGATTTATATAGTTAACTCATTCATTTATTCACCTGAAATATGTTTATTATACACCTGTTATGCTCCAGAGGGGCCTGATGCTTTGTGGTTATGTGGCTCACTGTAAGTAAGGTAAGTAGTTCAAAACCATGACCCACTTCACAGAGAGTAAAATGGTTTTTAATCCCATCAAGATTTTCAGTCTTGAAAACCCACACAGGTACAATTCTACCTGCCCTATAGGGACTCTTATGAATCAGAATCTACTCAGTGGAACTGTGGCAGGGTGTTTGGTTTTGAATTTTGTTTGTTCTGGGTAGTGTTTTAGGAATAGAGTATCTTCCAGTGAATAAAAAAAAGGAAAATTACTATTCTCAAAAAATTTATAGCCTAAAACCAAACAAATAAGCAAATTCTATTGCAGGTTATACAGTGCTCAATCTCTGGAGAAAAATAAAGCAAGGCAAGTTCTATTAAATGCAGGGTTTTAAATGAGAACTTTCGTAAATTCAGGCAGAAAGCATTTACTGGGGAGATACTATTTGAACAAAGGACTGAAGAAGAGAAGAGAGAAAGTACTATACACTTAAAGGAAGAACAAATTCATAAGCAGTGCGGTAGGAGTCTCCCGGACATGTTTGAATAGCAAGGAGTAGTCCTCTAAGATGGTTGAGAATTGACCCAGTAAAATAGAAACACTTAGAGGTACAGTCAGAAAAAGGGTTGGAATGCTAACAAAAAGTTTGGTAGTTTGAACCAATCCAAAAGGACATTGGAAATAAAGCCTGGTCATTTAAGTAACCCTGAAAACTCTAAAGAACTCAGGTCTACTCTGCTCATTTGGGCATCTGGAAGGAGGGATGATTACAACAACAACTAATAACAACACTAGAAATGTTGTGAGGAACTCTAGATTATTGTCTGAGACGACCAACAAAAAAGAGTTCTTAATGGGAATTATTTTTTCACAAGTTGAGCCCTGTAAATTCATTGTAAATAAGCTTAAAAAATGCAAGAGCAGACAGAGGGAGGTGCACCGGAAAGATGTTGAAATGTTTTAAATCAAAGACAATGGTAGAGCCCATGGTTACAGTGGTAAAAAAGTAGTGGTCAGATTCTGAACATATTTTTAAGATAGAATGGAAATATCTAAAATTTTATTAGATGTGGGATATTCCTCCCCCCCAAAAAGACACCCCACTCTCACAGAGGAATTCTTGATACATAACCCTATATAGGGCTTCAGAGATTGTCTTTACCCATTGACTATTCAGTGGATTTAACTGAGAAAGTTGAGGAGACAAGATAGGTGGAAAATCAGAAGAATCTGGTTTATGGGAAATTAACTGAAAATGTTTCAAAATAAGAGTTCAGATGTCAGAAAGCTTGGTGTCATTCTGAGGAGGTCTCATTGCAATTGGTTTAAGAGAGAATAGAAAGGCAGTATTTGGAGATGGTAAAATAGACAGACCCAACTCTTCCAAGCATCTTTCCTGAAAATGAGATAAAATGAAAATAAAGTGATAACTGCAGTTGGGATTGAAGACAATGATGTTTTGTTTCCAGATGTTGTTGCTGTTCGTGTCATCCATGTAGCTCTGACTCTGAGATGCCACATGTACAGCAGACAAAATACTGCCTGATCCTGTGTCATCCTGACACATTTTTTTAAATGTTTGACCCCATTGTTGAAGCGACTCTCCCAATCTGTATCACAGAGGGGCTTCCTCTTTTCCATTTCTCTTCTGCTTCTTAGATCTCCCTTCATCAATGGCAGCTTTTACATGCATACGAGGCAAAGAGAAAAGCCGCTTCTTGGGTTAGGCACGCGAGTCCTCCAGGTGACATCTGTTCGCATCTACCCCTTGCTGGTCTTGTGCAGGAGACTGACTCGATGCAATGCCTTGTTTGATTGCTCTGCCACTGCTTCCATGACTATTGGTTGTAAACACCAGCAAGATGAAAATCTTGACCACTGCAAGCTCTTCTCCATTTATCAGAATGCAACCTATTGGTCCAGCAGTGGATTTTCTTTCTCTTAATTCCTATTGAAGGCCGCAAGTCCTGATCATCAGCAGCAAGTTTGTCAAACACATTATTAGAGAGTTGACATAACATTTTCATCCATGGGGGGCAACAATCCAGCAGATAAAGGAAAACTCTTAAGCTAAAAAAGATAGAAGTAAATTGGGATTATAACATTCTTGATTGGGACAGAGATTGGGAGCTAGCATACAAGACGGAGGTTTGAGTAGAAAAAGTTCATCTGTAGAAACAGGTTAACAGGAGAGAAGACAGAGCGTATGGTTATAGATATTTGTTGATAGGTGAATAATATGGTAAATGTTGACAGAATTATTCAAATAGCTTCAGGTATTTATAAAATCATGAGTAAGAACATTGAGTAAAAGCGAGGATGCCGAAACAGATATTACAGGCTTGAAAAAAAGAGGAACATTTTTAAAGCCATCCACAAGAATTGGAGAGTGAATTACCCAGAGAATGCCTTATTATTGTCATTATTCATGCATAAAGAGCTCTTCCAGATGAAAAAGAAGCAGGTAACAGCAAAAACAAGGAACATCACTCACCCAGGCATGCATACAGCAACAGGCAGAAGCAATCGTTGTTAACCCCATTACCAATCTCCTAAAGGACAACCCCGTAGCTGATATTGCTGGGAGACCATGGATCCTGGCAACCCACGTGTGAGAGACATCTCTAGATTAATAATATGTCCATGTTTTCGTGTACCTGGAAAAGTATTTTCCCCAAAGAACTAACTGACTAAGGTTGAAGCCATTTCATGAAATCTGTTTTTCTCAACTGTTTCTGAACATGAGACAAAAAGTAAATGTTGAAAGAGGACACCAGAAAAATTGCTGTGAAAGGCAATGAAATTATATTTGACTGTTAAAATTTCATTAATTATAGAGTAAATTTATTTTAGCATACTTTGCACATAAATAAATTCAGGATGCTAATTATGGAGATGCTATGTTTATAAGATACCATTTATAGGTTTGATAGATACATATATCATGAACAAATGGAGATTTGCTGTCCATGTTCTTTGATCTCTTTGCATCCCTTAGGTAAAGGGTTCTTCGTTCACTGATTCTTATTCCTCCTTCCTGAGCAATTGAGGCTTCTGAGGGGCAGTGGAATGTGCGGTCTGTTTATGATAGGGCCATCTTTCTGGGCAACTCTGCTCACTGGATGTTTCTTCCCGGAACTGTGAATTGACCTTATTTCCATTTTAGAGTGTTCACATTTACTCTTATCCCCAAAAGGGGGTGATTTGGACAGAGATAAATTTGGAAAGGGAAAGCCAAACAGAACCCCTGTATTGATGAGAGAGGGAAGGGGATGCCAGTGATCTGAACAGTGGAAATAGAGAACAGGGATCAATGTAGAACTTCCAGCGGAGGCACAGGTAGGCAAATCCTCTGTATTCACAGAAGTACACCAGTAACCATCACAGGGAGCCAGTTGCTTTCAAATCTGTGCTGACTCATGGAGATCCCATTGTGTCAGTGAATAATGACATTCCATAAGGAATTTAATCATTGATATACATGTTTATAATGTCAATCATCACCTTCTTCAAAGGTGCCTCTGGGTGGACTCGATCCTCCGACTTTACCATTGGAAGCCAGGCATGTTCATTTTGCCTACCACCACACAACTCTGGTATTCACATGAACACGTACATACACACATACACACACATATACATGCTTGCACAAACAGGCACGCACATCCACATACACACATAAGCACACACATACATACACAGATACACACACATATACAAACACACACATACATACACACACACCAAAAAGAACATTCAGAAATAGAACCAATTCCCCAGCAGCCCCTACCACCACCCCAAATTCCCAACTGTGCTGAGACAGCAGCTTCATCATGACAATTTGAAATTATAGGATTATTTCTGTCCTTAGTCACTTTGCCTGTGTTTAATTATATACCAATCTGATGCTAGGAAAACAGCAGCTATTTTGAGGATACTGTAGCGTTCTGGGCTCTGTAAGCCCTCTCCATGTGACAGTGGGTTAAAAAGGGGATGTGAAACAGAAGAGGCACAGGTGGTTATGTTTATGGGCTTAAGGGAGATATGATTACCTCACATGGCTGATTGCTACGTGAAGGGAGTCAGATTACAATTAAGACTGGCAGGTAAAGCACACAATTAAAGTTTATTGCAAATGGTGTTGACAAACAGTATTAGACGGGCGACGTGCTCTGCCAAGCAGATGTACCCTGGAAAAATAGAAAGGGGATGTTTCCCACTAGAACAAATCGACTTTATCAAATCTGACAACTTCCACTTGAGCCCTGTGTCCTGCGCTAGAAAGCTTCTTATTTGATTTAAAGAATTGGCACATCACACGCAGTTTGAAAATGAGTTGACTCATTAACTTATTTTGCTTAGCGGAGAAGGTAGGGTGGGAGAGAACACCGATTACCTCAACATATTTTTTCGGTTGCTTTCCAGATTTGTTTAAAAGCTAGAAATAATGTGTTCTACTATGTTTTATAAGGGGGAGGAGTGTGGCCCTAGAATTGAAATATTCATATTTTATAATATATATTTTTACAAGGTCATACACCTCTGTTGTTAAAACAGGGTGTTTGGAACTGATCCATTCAGTTCACCTCCCTGGATTTTCAACCCAGGTATACTGAATCAGAATGTATGGTGGAACTGAAGTGGACTGATTTTCAGCCCAACTTAAAATCGCCTTTTAGCCGCTCACATGGTGCGGCTCGATGGCCTGCCTGTGCGCCATCAATCTCTTTACACATTTACTTGTATTTATATGACACTAATAAGAAAGAGTTCCCAGAGACAAACAGCAATTCTGCTGTTTGATTTCACTCCATAAGTAACTGTATATATCATTTCCTCTTAATAAAGTGGCGTATTCCCTCAGCTCAGGCAGATCACAGCCACATTACCGCTAATGGAAGTAATGCATGGGGATTCAGGAGAAAGTACACCTCCTAGTCCCAAGCCTCCACTCTGTGGGTTCCTGTACTAATGATATTTCTCATCCAGTCAGTAATGGAGGCAGCGGTGCTGGGGATGACTGTCACATAAAAATTCCAATCCAAAGGGGGGGGGGATTTTAAAAAAAAAACCACCACATATTTGCTTGTCTCTAATGCGAAAGATAGACAGTCTATAGCAGACTTGTTTCTATAAGAGAAGTTTCTTCTGATCATGATCAGCAGCACAGACAAATGCCCAGGTCAGCAAAATAGAAACTAAGCCCACTGTATCTTCGCCTGTGATAAGGGCTCTTCTCTTTGGTTCCTCACAGTGCGTTAGTCCTTTGGGAAAATTAACCCCCACTGAATACATGTCAGGTGCTCCATCTGTAATGAAGTTCAGATTACATGAGGTGACACCTAGGAAGTAGTTTATAAACCCTTAAATAACGGCAACTCTCTTTGTACCTAAGAATCTTTGATGTCCAAAGTGTATAACCCCGGCCCCATGCCCGCTTGGTGATATTAACTCACTCCCCACACAGTCACCTATCAGTTGATAGTGTTGGTCCCGCAGTAGGACAAGCACTGTTTTCACAACATCCAGGACAGGATCCATGGTGGCACCAGGGCTGGAGCCCCAACCTGCGACCTGATAGACAGCAAGTTTGAATCCAGCAGCTGATCCGCAGAAGAAAGACATGGCCATCTGCTTCCAGGATGCAACAGCTTGGATTTCCCAGCCCATTGCAATACATTGTTGTTTAACCGAGGTTCAGTGACACCAAAAAAAGGTGGTGCAAATTACCAAAAGTTTTAGTGAATGGCTTGATAAACTTTTACTTATGTGAATGTATTTAGAGCATAACAATCACCCCAACAAACATTATTCATTTTTGTTACTCTTAGTTTTACTTAGAGTACCCCGACTTCCCCTTTATTCAGTGTGTGTTACAAAAATTTGCATCCCAGAATGCTCCCTTAAAGGTGTTGTGATGATCATATTTGTGCTTCCTAATCAGGATGTCCCAAGTGATTGGGCCTCTATGGCATACGGAACCTCAGTAACGGAAATGCAACAAACCCCCTTCAGATACTACGTATTTGTTTATCTGTCACCTTCAGAGATGATGGGGATGACGTCATAGTGCAATGGATAGGCAGTAGTCGACAATAGAGTCCTGCAAGGAAACTAACACTTCCCACCCCTGGTGGGCTATTGTTCTGGATCACCTGTAAGGGGTATTCTTTAAACCTTCCAGGCCCAGGCTGTGTAAAGTCACACCTGATATGCTCCAGCTCTCTCTCGTTTCCCACACCCCCTTCTAGACACCTTCGTGTCATTGGCTCCCTCTCACAATTGTTTCTCTGCATTGCCTTGCCTCTCTCTCGCCCCAACGTTTAATCTCCTCAGGGCAAGTCTTCTCTCCGGTCCTTTCCTTCCACCTCTCCCTCCCTTTCCCTAGGACTTAAATTCTTCTGATTATGGAGCATCCTGTCTCCTCTTCCCTGTCTCATTTCTTTCTTCTCGAATACACCCAAATTTATCAAAATTTTCAGCTTAATCAATAGTTGCTAGCCCCAAACTTTAAGTTCTTTAGAGGTTTGCCACCTCATAGATGGTCTGGATTTTTTGTTTCTCACTGGCAAAAGGACACTGAGATTCCAAAAGCCGAGAGCTGGCTTGTGGAGAGAGCACATATTTCTTTAAAAACATGACCACAGTCATTTGCTGAGATAGATAACCTTTATTGTGCCAACCTGGCCAATGAACGCATGTGGGACTAATTGAAGGGTGGTGAGATAAATGGCTTGGCGGGCCTCGCCTTTCTTGTCTCTCCCTCTCTGATCATTGGACCAGTGTGCGGCTGCCTTGCTTGTTCTGTGCTGCAATTTGCAAGCTACACAACCTGGGGGACACCTAACCGATGGACGATGTCACTATAATTTGAGGTTCCTTCAAGACCTGCTTCACCACACTATTGAAATATACATCTCTTGAGCTGGGGACTGTCAGATCCTGTCCTCTGGCTGACTGTTGGTGACCTGCCTTGCCTCTGGCCGGATAGCCTGAGTTTCACTACAGAGGATTACACGGCGACCCTCCAGACTTGAAGGACTACCAGTGTCTCACGGCTGTCTCATGGGAGTGAGTTGCACTGAACCATTTGCACTGCTTTATAGGTTAATTAACTGTTAAATTATTTTGCTTTATATATATAATATATGTATAATTATTAGCATTCTGGTTTTATTTCTCTAGAGAACCCTGTGTAACATATTGGCCAACTCATTTCTCACACTTTTGAATGACCGATTTTTCTACTTAATTCCACAATTCTCCTCTTGAACAGCTGCTGGTGGTTTTTATCATCCAGAGCCAATCACTACCTTCATCTTTCTATGTAAATTATCAAACTTCTATAATACACTGTTCAAAGTAATTTAAAACAGAGGAACATATTATTTGGGGAAAAAGTTATAGATTTTCCTGAACTTTACAATTTGATTCTCACCCTACATTGTGATTTGGGCAAAGAGGCCATTACTATCTTGATGTTTAAGAAAATTGAGGAAAGAGATCCAGTAAAGCAAAATGGCTTGTCACGGGCCACTTATACCTACTAGCATAGATGAGAGATGATAGATAGATAGATAGGTGATAGATGATGATTTGATTTATGTCTTTTCTACTAATAGGATATACACTTTAAGAGAATCAGCACTAATTATATGTGGCTCACTTTTGAAATCTTCAGCTCTAAACACATACCAAAGGGCGGTTTATCATCATGCAATTGGCCTCATCATGGAGACCACATGTGAGTCAGCAGATTGAATCTACACACTAAGGTTTTCAAGGTGTTTTCATGATCTTCTCTGTAAGACTTTGGGATACACATGTCCAGGAAGTCCGTCTGAGGCATCTCTGGGTAGGTAGAAACCAACTCTCTTCACTAACCTGTTTACTTAGTAAGCAAGTGCGCTAACCACTTGCAACACCCAGCCTTGCTTTAGTCACTGCCATCGAGTCAATGCTGACTAGCAGCGACCCTGCAGCTCCAGGTAGAACTGTCCCCGTGGGCTTGGGAGACTGTAACTTGACAGGAGCAGAAAGCCTCCTCTTCCCACCCACCCCCAAAGAGGCCGCTGGAGGATGCTAACTGAGGACCTTGTGTGTTGTAACACAACGCATGACCCATTAAGCCACTGGGCTCAAAATCAAGCCACTGTCCACACTCATTGCCACAGAGTCAGTGGTGGAGCAGAGCTACCCCGTGGGTATCAGAGATTGTTAACGGTTTACCGGAGGAGAAAGCCCAGTCAAGCTACCAGCCATGTGGACCACAGCCGAACGCGTAACCTCTCTACTCCCACACCACCCATCACCAGGGCTCATGCCCATATGAATCAACACTGACATGTAATTTGAACCTGTTACATTACCCTCCTCTGTTCCTGTGCAGCTACCGCTAATCTCTGAAGCCTCTGTCTCGTGACAAAACTTCATTTGGAATGCCAGTTCTCCATGTTGGCATTTCTAACTTTTCTTCAATCATGCTGCCAACTTAACCTGTTGGTCCTTTGCCTGTCTTGGCGCTCGGTGTTTGTAAACACTGTGTCCCTAAAGGAATCCTGGGTGGTGGGGTGGTTATGCCCTGGGCTGTGATCCGCATGGGTTGGCAGTTGGAAACTTCCAGCAGCTCAGCCAGAGGAAGACTGGCGTTTCTGCTCCTCTAAACAGTTACAGTCTTGGAAACCCACGGGTGTCTCTAGGAATCAGCATTGACTTCATGGGAGTGAGTGAGTATTCCTAACATCAGCATGAGACAGGAGAAGCCAACATTGTAGCCTAGATGTGGTCCCTGGGATCCCTCTTCCCTAGTTCCCAGCAGCTTTGACTCCTGGGCTGGCAGAGGCTTCTGAGCACAGTCCCCAGGTCTTCAGAATGCTCCCAGAGAGCTCTGTTTACATCCTTTAATTCATGCTCACCTTGCCACCTCTATGATCCTATTCTGGCAGGATGCATAGGTCGGAATTCTCCAGGGCTGCCAATCCCTTTCCCATAAGTAATCCATGCAGAAACAATACTGGAAACAATGCCCCCAAAGAAATAACAACTTTGACATCATTTATTAAGTTTTCAGATTATAATGTGTGCCAAGAAATAGTCCTGAATCAATTCCTTTCTGAACACGTCTGTAAAGGTGGCTTATTTTGCTCTTATCACCCATTTCCCCAGTCTCTCATTTGTGATGAATCAAATTAATTTGACATCAGATTAAATTTGACTTTGATGTCAGTAGTTTTGTTTTACTCTAGAATTTCCAAAGTCTCTCATTTTCAGGCAATGAATAAAACATTATTTTGAAGAGTCCCACTTTTAAATGGTCTCCTGCTAACAAATAAGCCAAGAATGACCTTTGGCTTCAGGTTAAAGCTCAGTCTTCCCATCAGGGTGGATTTGCAGGGCATTTTACCTCATTCCAAGGAAGCACTGATTCTCGATGCTTTGGGGAATTGTCACCCAGTGAAAGTTAACTTCTCCTGACAGCACATACTCCATAGTCCCCTTGCCCCTGCTCAGGAGTATCCAAAAATCAGGACCCCTGCACAGGGTGGTCAATGGGAATTTTAGGAGGAATGTTGTCTCATGAAGACAGCTGGTGGTAGAGTGAGTTGTGTACCACTGCTAAGCACACATTCAGCAGTTCGAAACTGCTGGCCACTCATAGCAGAAAGATGAGGCTTTCTGCCAGGTACAGAGTTATAAACTAGGAAACCCTGAGTTATTCTCCTCTGTCCTAAAAGGTTACTGTGAGTTGGAATCAACTTAATGATAGGTCATGACCTTGTTAACCAAACTCAGGTAATCACATGGTGGTGAGAAAAACAAACTAGGAAGTCAAAGATTTTAGAAATGTTTTCTTAATACAGTAGCTTTGTGGATTGGAGTGAACATAAAGACACTTCCTAATTCAAGGATGTAAATCATATCCCTGCTTCTCACTTGTCCATCGTTTCTAAAACCAGCCAGTCAGTCACCCACATGGCTCCCTCGCTCTCTTGCCTTCTGCCTCTCTCACTGACTCTAGACACCAGAAGGAAGTTATCCGGAGGCTGTCATGCCACTCTATGGCACTGTGGCCCCCAGGGCTCCGATGAAGCGCGAGCTCAAGATTCAACTCAAACTCCCCGCTATCAAGTTGGTTCCAACTCACAGGGACCCTGCAGGACAGCGTAGACCTGTCCCGATGGGTTTCCACGACTTTAACTCTTTAAAGGAGGAGAGAACCTCGTCTTTTTCCCGATGAAATAGCGTAGGCATGCTTACGTTATAATCCTGCCCTAAAAATTAAGTCCTTGCTCCAACTGAAGAATAATTGGTTCTTACATCATGGCCCTTCTTGATACTGCTCACCCCCAGGAAGGAGACACAGAGGATATGGTTGCTATAGACAAATATGGAATTAGAGGATACCTAGGTATTAGATAAAATTGCACTTGGGCTTTGACAGGCTTGTTTCCAAACAAGCAGCCATCTAAGTGAGATGCCAACTATGTCCACCTGGAAGAAGCACACCAAGGACCGTAAATCATACAAGCTGAAGTCAAAGAAGCAAGTATCACCTGAGCCAAAATGATGAGATTATGGTTTGTAGAAGGCTATGGATGAGAGTGGGAGTCCAAGATACATTTGTGGGAACTACATAGGAAATAAACCTCTGGTGATTTTTCTCTATCCATAATTGAGGGATGAGAGGAAGGTGGTTATGAAACATTGCTCATTGGAGTGATGACTACAGAAAATCGAAAAGGTAAACCTGACTTGAATGGTTACAGCCGTGTCAGTTGATAATCCCGGTGGATACACATTAGGCCAGATCTGGGTTTCAACATTGTCTTTATCTTGGTTGGTTGTTCATATTAGGGCTTTTTTCAGATTTGTTATGTCCTTGGGGGTCACCCTCTTAAATTCTTGTGTTTTTCTGTGTCTTATGTAAGAAACCAAGGATTGATGAACCTGTAGAAACAGCAAGTAGAATAGGGATTTCAGGGCGGACGGTGATGGGGGTAGGGCAGGGGAAAAGAGAACTAAAGTTCAGGGGGAAAATTTACTCTTTTTAATATTGATTGTGGTAGCAGTTGTACCATACTGCTTGATGAGCTTGAACTATGGAATGATATGATTTCTGTATTAACTCCCAGTAAAATTGTTTTGAAAAAAATAAAACTAAATGAAAGAACATATTTGTAGTGTATAACACAAGACTGGACCAGAGCAGCTCACAGTAAATACAATAGTCAATTTCGTTGGTGGTATTACTACTACTGCCGCTTTATTTATTGCTAGGTTCATGCAAAAACGTTTGTTTGCCTAAGTGCTTTTCAAGGGGCTTTGGATTTCAATACAAATAACACCAACTCCTTATTCTAGCAGGAAACATGAATAAGTTAGTCCTGAAAACATAAATTGACTAAGTGTCAGAATACAGGTGGTGAGCAGATAGCTTAACCAGGTAAAGTCTGAACAAGCATTGTAGAAGAACAGCGAAAATCGTGGTGACAACATCTATTACAGCATGCCTATATTTCTGAGTACATGAGGAACAGGAATTGTATTCCACGCACTGTTCTCAGGGTACTCATCCACTTGAACCTGAGCACAACCATGGCTTAGATCACTGTATTTGGTGAACAGATTAACAGGTATGGCAAGTAGTTGTCCGAGATCACACACTAACAAGGGCTGTTGTAAGCAACCTGCCTGATGTTCTTACTATCTTTTGACACTGCACATGCCTCCACATCACTTTCTGATGATTGCTCTAGGCTCAGACTCACCGGGATTATACACAACACAGTGGCTTCAGATAACAGGGCCTGATCACCACTAGATGATATCAAGCTAGGAGGGAATTACACAGAAAGTCAGAACAGGGCTCATAAAGTCAGAGATTATAAAAACTGGTCTTAAAAGCATCATTCATTCTGTCTAAAGTAGGGAAAAGACTAGGAACCTTGATTGGCGATCTGCCTAGACGGTGCTTGCTTTCGCTCCTCTCAAGTAGCCACTCAATGGATATTTGAGTGTATCTTGTGACATAGACATTCAATGTTTCCTCCTAAAGACCTAGGAAATAGACATTGTTTAATGAATACAAATGGAGAAGAACTAATGTATTCTGGAAAATGAATACAGCTGTCTCCTCCAGGATGTATAGGGGGTTTGCGCTCCCAAACACGGGCCATACTGACTTCAGTATCTCTAGCCTGCTTATTGTTTGCTTCTTCCTGCAATACTTATTTTTCTAGAAAATCCACATGCATCCTGAAAGGCCTAACTAAAATGTTCCTAAGTACCATTCCTAACATTTAGGGCAATAATAGTTAGCCATCATCTCTCTATTATCATAGTACTTTCTAGCTACAGATGTTCTATAATTTATTGTGTTGTGTTATAGTAATACAATGACAGCCTCCTTCTACATTCCTAGCTAGAACCATGTGCTGGCATAACTGTAACTCCCATAACCCAAATTGGGCTTAAAAAAATTGAGTGACTGTGTTTTATTCATTTTTTCCTGCCATCTCCTAGCTCTCTCTTATTCTAAGTATTCTATTTTTGCCTCCTTGGTCCCAGCTGAAGGTTTCTTGATGGCTACATCAGTGGATGCACATTCTCATGCTTCCCTGATGACGTGCTGAGTCACGTTCTGAGATTCTCGCTCTCATGATCTATGTATGAGAGGTACGCAGGGATGACATATCTTTTCAAGTTCCCTCTCAGACCCTTGAGTCTTTATAAAGTAATCAGTAATACCATGGGCCATCTTAGTTCATGGCAGTAACTATAATGATTCAATGGCCCATCATTACAAAGAAGGTGCTGAGAAGTATTCTAGACTGCGTTTCTGTAGCTCTTGGATTACCTTCATAGGCCACTTCATTCCTGAAGGTGTACTGACATCTGTTTCACTGAAATCTCTCTAGGTGAGTCTTTGCTAAAATAACCATGCTATATCTCAAGGATGCAAAATTAAT